>NC_053118.1:3808780-4123780 GCF_010015445.1 Perca fluviatilis | reverse complement strand
TCCATACAGTAATCCCGTAGCATTCTTGTGCACATATTTACAGCTAATACTGCGGTGATTTCTAGGCTATAGCTATATTTATCAATACATCATATTCTGTTTAAAATCATATTGTTTGTCACAAACATCATTTATAATAATCACACAACACTTACGTCTATGTTAATTTGCTGTTTATTTAGTTTAAAAGGTAACAGGATAACTTGTAGTCTTGGTGGCTTACCGGCGTCTGCTCTGTTGTTGTTAAAGGAAAGTTTGCCGCGATCGGCGAGTTTAAATGACGTTACTACATCCGGGGTAACAGGAAATGATTGTAATTTTGAGTAATTATTTATTTTGTCTGTCAGTCTTTGGTGGCTTAGTGGAATGTTTTGGTGAGTCAGTTATAAATCTTCGGTAAATTTCTAGTCTACTAGATCTGTTAATTTTGGCTGATTGTAGCTTTTATTGTCTGTTCGCCTTAGCCACCCTGTATTTTATTTGGGGTTGGTATCTTCCAATTCCAGGGATCGTTACAGGCCTATATAGACTGTCAGTGTCAGTTGCTTCGAGAGAGCTAAGAAGGAAGGACGTCAGTCTGTGAAGGCTCTGGTGACTAGTAAAAAAACGTCAAACTTGTATACAGCTGTAACTTTGTATTGTTTAATAAGTTTTGACTCTCACGTCAATTTATTTTAATTTTTTGTGGAAGTATATTTTTTCCCTTTTTTTTTTTTTTTTTTTTTAATTTTGGTTTTGTTAATTGATTATTTTGCCTATGGGCCTTAATTTGGGACAAGTATAATAAAATCCCATCCTTTTTGACACCACTTTTGATTCCGTCTGAGTGTCTACATCTGCTCACGACCATTCTGTTGCATCTACCCTCAACAGTGTGCATGGCACCCATGGGTGATGTCTTTTTTTAACCTTTCCAAAACCTAAGACACAAGAGCATAATTTACGAAAATGGATTTTAAAGTGTCTGCATTAGTGCGTCCGGTTAACTAGCTTACTACCCATAACAGTAACCAAGCGTTTATTCAAGTCCATGAAGCACCTCACTAACTGCGTTAGCTTGTTAGGTTATGTGATCCCTTCTAAGACCACTAAATCCGCTGTGTACTACGGTATGTCTCCACTGTGTGGAGGCCAGTCCTGGATAGCAGCAGAGTTTTGTCTTAGCAGCTCCGTCCTGCACTTTATTGGATTTATGGAAGTTTACACTCCAGCAGCCCCAGCAAACCCTGTTACCTGAGATAGTGTTACATTTGCAGAACACGTCAGTGTAAAAATTAAAATATAGCCTACCGTTTGAATATACACCTAGGTATGTAAACAAGTTTATGTTAGAATGAAACAAGTCTGATCCATTCTTTTCTTATTATATTTGTAGCGGGTCCCGACTAGGTCTCCGCTGGCAGATATATAGATAACCCTCTGATAGGAGTGCTCTGGAAATATTAGAAACATTACAGAGAAATCAGTGACACAGGACAACAGTTGCTCATTCTCCATTCACTCGGATTATATTTATTTTCAACTTCATTTTTTTTTGTTTCTTTGTATCTGCAATCATGAATTATTTTCTGTTATTTTTGTCTGCTTTACATTGAAGCACAGGTTATATCCACATTTGGACAACATGAAGCCATATATCCTTCAAAAGGTCTGTTTTCACATAAATGTATCCTCACATATTTTCCAAACATTAACTTATCAAAATTTGTATGAAACCAAAAACAAACATTTTCCCTTTAAATCACATTTTTGGTCTATCATCAATCATATCTGCACTTCTTCCTTTAGACATCTGTCATATTTGTTCTCTTACCAAAAGAGTATTTTTGTAATAACTGTACATTTTATAAGTGTTCACTTTATACAACAGAATAATTCTCATTTGCAGTTAAGCTGTATTAAGAACACAAACTTCAATAATATACACATCTGCCTCATAACTTGGCACTCAACTCTATGAACTGAATCTGTATTATTGTAATATTAACACACGTGCGCCCTTAAACAATGCCGGAGCCTGCGCCCTTAAACAAGGCCGCAGCCGTAACTGGTCTTACGCTGTACATTCACATTTTACCCTTTTAACGTTGTAATACACACATAGCTGTTTTCTACACACACTGAAATAACCCACAAATGTCCCGGAGCCGTAAAGAACAAATAAAATAAGAGAGGTCGCCTGCCAATCAGAAGGTTGGTGGTTCGATCCCTGGCCCTGCAGTTCCATGCCGAAGTGTCCTTGGGCAAGACACTGAACCCCGAGTTGCCCCCGATGCTGCGCCATCGGAGTATAAATGTGTGTCAGTGTTTATCCGATGAGCAGGTGGCACCTTGTACGGCCACCAGTGTATGAATGTGTGTGAATGGTGAATGGTTCCTGTACTATGTTAAAGCGCTTTGAGAAGTCGTTAAGACTAGAAAAGCGCTATATAAAAACAGTCCATTTACATTTAGCTGATACACTAATGAAGGGTTCATTTTGACTTTAGCCAGTTAGCCAACCACCTACCACGTAACTCTAGTTTTCCATTTCATGTAAAATAGGTGAAAATAGCATGTCCCACCCTGTTGTACTGTTGCAGCATTGACCAAATACCTTGATGTCGATATTGTGAATTGATGCTTTAACAAAATATTTTCACTCTCAGATTTTAGTTAAATAATTATGAATTATGTGTGACTAAGTGGTTAAAGGCAAATAATTGAACAGCTAGAACAGTCTGGTAAGTTCAGAAAATGACATCACTTTACTGTATTGCAGCCTTTGAAACCAGTAAAAGACAACCCTTACCATAAAACAATATTATGATATTCAAAATCTAAGAAGAAATCTAAGACAATATCTAGTCTCATATCAGAATATTGAAATAATATCGCTATATTGGCCAGACCTAGTCACATTCATCAAAAACATGGTGTGTGAAGGATAAAGTATGTGCTTTTTACAAAATATATGAGACTGTGTTTAAGGACAAAGTAATTACTAATATAGATTCTTTCAGCAGCCACACACCGATAGGAAGTGGATCTGTGCAGCATACAATCTATACAACAGTATGTTTTCTCCTCACTGTGGTACAGAAGCAGATGGCTGGGGACTCTAAAGTGGTGGAAACCAACTAATTGGTTTGAGAGAAATCAATATGGTGCCGGCAGCAAACCCCTCCTTTTTCCTCACAGTCCATCAGTCTAACTCTGCAATTACCCCATTGATTGGCCCGTGTTAATTGCAGTTCTCATTATTACAGGTTTCAGCCAGTCACTATAACGGCAGCTGAGTTCAGAGGTTAACAGTGAGGAGTAACTGTAGAACATATTTAGCATTAATTACAGTGCATACAGATGTTATGGGTATCAGCGGGCTATACTAGGGTATCTGACCCTGTTCATAAAAATGAGATATTGTACTGAACCTCACAGGACAGTTCCCTGATGCTCCACAGCAGCGGGAGGTCAGAGGTAAGGTCAAAACAGAACTAGCTAAAATCTTAGCCATTATTTAACAAAATTTGTTCCAGAATTAAATCAGAACAGATCGTACAAAATTGGACCACTTTAAGATAGGCTACCTGGCTATGGTATGGTATGGTTTGTGGGGGCTGGATATGTGTGTGTCCTTGCTGCTACAGATATGGAAAGCAGCGCTATAGAGATTGAAACAGATGATGCGTTAAAGTGATGGTTCGGAGTAATTTCACCCTAGGGTCCTTTGCACCATGACCTCAAAAGGGACTCACCTTTATTCCAACACCAAAACCCCCCACCCGGCCGGAGCTCAGGGGGGACCTACACACCTTTCACAGGAGGCTGAAACTTCTGGACCATTTTCAGGGAACGCAGAGGCGGGGGCCTGTGCTCTTTACCGGGCCGTCCTACTGGGAACCACACATAGACACATTAACACCACAAATTGCACAATTAATCAATAAAAACAACCAAGCACTCACACATTGGCGCCCCTTACCACACAAAACACCCAACATTAGTCAGGAACACAAAGACATTATTAAAACATTGGGTAATAACAAATACATAGTCATAAAACCTGCAGACAAAGGGGGCCAAATAGTCATACAGGAAAAAAAAACAACTACATTTTAGAAGCCAACAGACAATTAAATAACAACACATATTACAAACCACTCACTCACCCATTACAGTTAGAAACACAAACACTTATCAAGGACATTACAGACAACCTTTATCAAAACAAATACATTAACTTTAAACAGAAGAAATACCTGGACGGTCCAGATGAGCCCAGGCCTCGCCTCTTTTACCTCCTCCCTAAAATCCACAAGCCTCCTGTGACTTGGGACGGTCCCCTTGTTCGACCTTTGTTGTTCCGGGTCGGCAGACCAATAGTAAGTGACTGCGAATCATGAATCATACTAAACCATAACCACACCAACCCCATTAATACATACCAATTTGTAAAAATAAAAAACCTAGAAAAAAAACCTCTAGGTACCCGGTCACGCACCCTTTTTTCAATAGACATAGACTCATTATACACTAACATAGAAACACCACTTGGCCTCGCTGCAATAAAACACATTTTTGATAAACACCCAGACCCATCCAGACCTGACAGCCAAATTTTACAGTTACTCAATCTCACACTTACCAGGAATGACTTCACCTTTAACAATAAACACTATCTCCAGCTTTGTGGGTGTGCTATGGGCCGGAAGTATTCTCCATCATACGCAGACATCTACCTGGCCCATTGGGAGGAAACAGCTTTCCACAAACTCATCATCAAACCTCTGCTTTACTTCCGGTACTTGACGACATCTTCGGCCTTTGGGACAACACCGAACAGACCTTTTTGACTTTTCTGGACATCCTCAACTCGCATCACCCTAAAATAAAACTCAAACATAACCTACAACCCGTTACAGTGGAGTTCCTGGACACACAGGTCTTCTTCCGCGCCTCCGACGACCGGACCAAAACACTAGCCACCAAAGTTTATTTCAAGGACACCGACCGCCATGCACTTCTCCATAAGACCAGCTATCACCCCAAACACACGTACAGAGGCCTCATTAAGTCCCAGCTGATACACTTCCACAGGATTTGCACCTTCCCGGAGCATGTGGAGGAGGCCACTAGTACACTTTTGGTGCGATGAGGTTGAGGGGTTACTCGAGGCGCTTCCTTAGAGGTGAAAGCGCGGAGGTCATCGGCAAGTTTACAAAGAAAACCAAAACCACCATCCAGGCGCCCAATTCCGCCCTCGTACCCCTGGTCATTACATACTCAGAAAATCTTAGGAATTTTTTACCAACTATCAGAGCGAATTTCCAGGGGGCGGGGGTTGGTTGTGACGTCCTGAGGAACTGCCGTATGATCTCCGCCTACAGGAGGAATAAAAATCTGAAAGACATTTTAATTCACACAAACCTAAACAAGAATAGTGACCCTAGGGAAGCGCTTCGAGGCTCGGATGTTGGTTTTATGAGTCTTCCCCACATTTTTAACCCTTACAGCAGAGTTGGTTTTAACCCGGGGCAGGCCCTGCAGCACACAACCATCAATGTGGTTTATGCAATTAGGTGCAGGGCCTGCCACAAACTGTATGTGGGGGAGACAAGAAACACCAGTATGTTTTAAATAAGGGCGATGGCACAACTGTTTTATATGCACATTTTAAACTCCATGGTTCTGAAAATGTTCAAAGCATGGGCCTGGAGAGTAACAAGGCCTGGACCACGGCTCAGCGTCGGGCAGCGGAGAGGAAGTGGATCCATCTTTTAAAAACCATAGACCCTACGGGTCTAAATGAAAAATATTAAAATTGATCCACTTCTCTTTTTAACCCAAGTTTTACAGGGTATTTTTAGAAATATTTCCTCCCACTGCTCTGGTCTCTCTCCTCTCTCTCCCCAGGTTTTATCTGGACCTCCTCTGTAGCGCATTATACCCGACCTTTCTTTTCCTTTCCTGCTTTTTCTATCTTTTTCTATTTTAAATGACTTTTTATTGTTTATGGTTAATAACTATTTATTGTAAAACAATTTATTTTTTAATTTGCTTTATTTTTAATAATTTTTTTAATATATTTAATTCCTTTATGGCAGGTTTTTTTTCCATTTTTACTATTCTTCCCTTTCGGGGGTTTTAATCTATTCCTACAGAGGAGGTCCTACCCAATACCTTGGTTTTATTTATTTTAATAAATATTTTGAAGATGCCTTGGTTGTCCTTTTATAACTTTTATTCTGTCTTACTTACATTTTAAGAATTTTATTGGATTTTTTGTCTGTCTCTAATATATAATCTATATTTATTATTATTATTATTATTATTTATTATTTTTTTACGAATTGAATTACTTGCCTCAAGATTTTAGCATAACTATACACATGCCATTGGTTTTATGCATTTTACTAACAGTTTGGTTTTATTTATATGATGTATTTTAAATTATGTTATTTATTGTGTGGCACTTTTTTATTTAATTATTTTATTTACTTATTTTTTTACTTCTTAAAGCACTTTTAACATAGCACTTATTATTGACCCTGAATGGTATGTGTATGGATATTTTTAACCTCAAGAGCAAGTAACGGCAGACAGTATTTAATTTTTCAATTTAAATAACATGGTTTTAAGATTATAATAGTTTATATTTTATATGGGGACACCAGGCTTTTTATAATTTTATTTATCACACGACTGTGTTTTTTATTATATATTTATTTAAAATATTTGTAATTAAAATTTTTATAATCTTCTGGGAGAGACAACGGAGTTGTTGTGGAGTTGACCTTTTATTCAAAGTTTTAATTCCCGCTGTCCTTCCTTTCCAGTGGTCCCCCCTCCCCCCTTTAACAGCCCCGTCATTTTTATTTAACCGAACCTGGTTTTTAAGGAGTTTTTAAAGTGTTTTTATTCACACCAGTGGTCCCCTGTGCCGCGGTCCCTCGCAGCACCAATCCTGGGTGTTGCGCTTTAACCTAAACCCCCAGAAGCTTTTTTCACCTGGGTCGAACATTGGGAGATTAGTCGGAGTAGCGTTATCAGCTGAATAGCGTACGCGAGGGGCTAATGGATCGAAGTGTCTCTTAACATTACCCAAAAAACCAAAAACCAATAACGTCTAATGTACAAATATATTATACTTATAAAGCGATTGATTGTAAGAAGTACACAAAGTTTATGTAAATAACACTTGCCTGCTGGCTCTGCTCTCTGCTGCTGCTGCTGCTGTAAGAGTGCTTAGGGTCGTCTACAATTACAACTTCGCAAAGAGATGCAACAAAAATGTTTTTAATTTAACTTATTTTTAACTAGCAGGAGACAAGTTATAATTGAGGTAAGTTTGGAGACATTACCTTATTTAATCATTAAATTAATAAATATTTTTGTTGCATCTCTTTCGGGTTGTAATTTGTAGACGGCCCTAAGCCCTCTTACTGCCTGGTAGTAACAGCAGCAGCAGAGAGCAGAAGCCAGCAGGCAAGTGTTATTTACATACACTTCTGGTGTACTTACAAACTTTACAATCCATCGTTTTATGAGTGCATAAACTATTTGTACTACTGTAGACGTTTGTACGGTGGCCGGGAAGTGCAATGCAACATTACAAAGAATGAAACACTTTTACAAAGCTCGAGACAAATTTACATTTTGGAAAACAAATTTACATTTTGGAAAACAAATTTACATATTTGAAAAATTTATTTAAAAAAATAAAAAAAAAAAAACAAATTTACATTTTAAAGAAACAAATTTACATTTTGGAAAACAAAATAACATTTTAGAAAACAAATTTACATTTTCGAAACCAAATTTACATTTTAGAAAACAAATTAACAAGATGCAAAACACTTTTACCAGTCCCGAAACAAATTTACAAATGACAGATTCTTAGCGAAAGGGAATGTACCACATACCGGAAGTGATGAGGTGTTGTTGGTGGCGCGCAGTCAATTTGTGTTGTTGTGAGTGAGTATATGGCGTGAATGAAGTTTATGGGTGACTTTACGTGTGGTCGGTGTTTGGAGTTTTTATATGCACCGGACCTGACGGGAAACATTGGAAAAACAGGGAACGTATCGACAGCCGCGGCCGGATCGAAGCTACAGCAGGGGGCAGCTGAGTCCGTCTGCAGCTGCAGGACCTGGAGCTCACTGCCCATTCCTGGGAGCCAAAACCGACACCACGCAGCTGGAGACCCAGGCCGTATTGCTGGGCCCGCTGGAGGGAAGGGAAGCCCGGAGAATCAGATCCAGGACTGAACGGAGCGGACTGTCACAGCCTGCTGAAGTTTAAATCACAGGTTTCCTAAAGGGAGTCTGGCGGGACTCGGACTGTGGACGACGAAACACGACTTAAAGTCTCGTTAAATAAATAAATACATGCAGAAATAAATGAATCATTAGTGTTTAAACTTCACTTTGAAGCAGAACCTCTTAGTTCAGAAGGGTGAAGTTTCCGTTTGTACTCATCTGTGAACTGATTATAATAAATATTCTTTGTATTAACACATTAATTAGTCTCTTTGTCTTTTTGTTTAAAAAAACTAGAACATCGCATGAGATTTTGACGATTTATAGTGATTTTATTTCCGTTAGACCTTTGCCTACATTGACGCTGATGCATTAAGGACGGCCCATAGACAGTATATAAGGGAGTGCCTCCCCTGTTCCAAGATGGCGGCTCTATTGACGCATTCGATCCATAACTGCCGTAGTCAAGGCGACATGTATACAACACCTCATCACTTCCGGTATGTGGTACATTCCCTTTCCGTGAAGAATCTGTCATTTGTAAATTTGTTTCGGGACTGGTAAAAGTGTTTTGCATCTTGTTAATTTGTTTTCTAAAATGTAAATTTGTTTTCGAAAATGTAAATTTGTTTTCTAAAATGTTATTTTGTTTTCCAAAATGTAAATTTGTTTTCTAAAATGTAAATTTGTTTTCTAAAATGTTATTTTGTTTTCCAAAATGTAAATTTGTTTTCTAAAATGTAAATTTGTTTTCGAAAATGTTATTTTGTTTTCCAAAATGTAAATTTGTTTTCTAAAATGTTATTTTGTTTTCCAAAATGTAAATTTGTTTTCTAAAATGTTATTTTGTTTTCCAAAATGTAAATTTGTTTTCTAAAATGTTATTTTGTTTTCCAAAATGTAAATTTGTTTTCCAAAATGTAAAAGTGTTTCATTCTTTGTAATGTTGCATTGCACTTCCCGGCCACCGTACATTTGGTATCATTTCGGGCATTATTAGTGGGGTAATGTTAAGAGACACTTTGGATCCATTAGCCCCTGCGCTAAGCTATTCAGCTGATAACGCTACTCTACGCTAACTCTCCCAATGTTCGACAAAGCTGAAAAAAGCTTCTGAGGGGGTGTTTGGCTCGAGGTCATGGTGCAAAGGACCCTAGGGTGAAATTATTCCGAACCATCACTTTAATGACCCATTAGGGCAAACATAGGATGATAGAGATACACTACACACATGAAAGTTATTAGAATAACAATTTTTTTTGCAGAGAAAAAATGTTACATACATACAAATACAATATTTTTTTTGAATTAGGATGGAGCATTTAACCAGGAAAGTACTCGAACCCTGATCTGAAGTCAAACGCCTTGTCCATTAGGCCACACAATTGTCGAAAAACAATTAAACAAATTATTTTTTGTAGAAGAAAATATCTTCAGTGGTAGACACACCGCTACCATGTGAGCAGGTATGGTATGGTTTGTGGGGGATGGATATGTGCGTCCTAGCTGTTATAGACATCGAAAGAACTACCATAGAGATTGAGACTTATGTTGTGAGAAAATGTTCTAAATCAACACTTCTGGCCAGTATGGGGATCGACCTTGGCTTTATTAGCACCACACTCTAACCATCTGAGCTAACTTGCCTGATATGTTTCTATTTCAAAAAAAACTTTTCCAAAAATAAAACAGGCTAGAAAGCGCAGAATTGGGCCAGTTTTGGATGGGCTGCCTTGCTGTGCATGGTTTGTAGGTGCTGCATATGTTTTTGTCCTTGCTACTATAGCCATGGAAAGCAGCGCCATAGGGATTGAGACTTATGTTGCGTTAATGGCCCATTATTGCAAACAACAGGAGGATAGAGATTATCTTGGGTTTAGGGTTTTGCGGTTATAGTACCCCTAAAGTGTCTGGCGCTGCTTAGCATTATTAGCACCACATTCAAACCATCTGAGCTAACTGGCCTGCTTTTGATGACTTTTTAAAACAAGATTTGTTCCAGTAAACCACGACAGAACAGTATTGGACATGTTATGGATGGTCAATCAGGTGTGACCACCTAGCAGCTTGGCGTTTCTGGAAGAAATTAGCTTAAAAGGTACACTGTAGACTTCACGTTTAAAAGTTATTGGAAGAAATATTTTTTTCAGCAGAGGAAACACTTCAAACTATCTCAAACGCCATTGTAGCAGTAGGTGACTTGTCCAAATCAAAGTCAGACAAGCTACCACATAGTGCTTTGAGTTAGGGAAAAGCTTTTAACCACGAAGGGACTCGAACCCTCAATCTTCTGATTCGAAGTCAGACGCCTTGTCCATTAGGCCACGCAGTTGTAAACCAACTGTTTCTTTTACAAATCTGAAGTGCCATGGTTTAGCTGCAAAGTAGCAGAGAGCTAAAATTTGCCAAAAAGGCAGACTGTTATGTTGGCCAGTTAACTTTTGTTGAAGAAAATAGCTTAAATGGTAGACACACCGCTACCATGAGAATTATTGGAATTAAGTTCTACATTGTTCTTAATATCTGGATTTGCTGAGCAGAATGCCCTTCAACTATCTGTATGTTTCAAATGTAAAGTGCGATTGCAAACACATTAATGTGCTAAATCAACACTTTTGGCCAGTATGGGGATCGAACCCATGACCTTGGCCTTATTAGCACCACGCTCTAACCATCTGAGCTAACCAACCAGATATGTTGCTTTTTCCCAAAAAATAATTCCAAAAATAAAACACGCTAGAAATCGCAGAATTGGGCCAGTTTTGGATGGGCTGCCTGGCTGTGCATGGTTTGTAGGTGCTGCATATGTTTTTGTCCTTGCTACTATAGCCATGGAAAGCAGCGCCATAGAGATTGAGACTTATTTTGCGTTAATGGCCCATTAGTGCAAACAAAAGGAGGATAGAGATTATCTTGGGTTTAGGGTTTTGCGGTTATAGTACCCCTAAAGTGTCTGGCGCTGCTTAGCATTATTAGCACCACATTCAAACCATTTGAGCTAACTGGCCTGCTTTTGATGACTTTTTAAAACAAGAGTTGTTCCAGTAAACCACGACAGAACAGTACTGTACATGTTTTGGATGGTCAATCAGGTGTGACCACCTAGCAGCTTGGCGTTTGTGGAAGAAATTAGCTTAAAAGGTACACTGTAGACTTCACATGTAAAAGTTATTGGAAGAAATATTTTTTTTTCAGCAGAGCAAAACACTTCAAACTATCTCAAACACCATTTTAGCAGTAGGTGACTTGTCCAAATCAACGTCTAACAAGCTACCACATAGTTCTTTGAGTTAGGGAGGATCTTTTAACCACGAAGGGACTCGAACCCTCAATCTTCTGATTCGAAGTCAGACGCCTTGTCCATTAGGCCACGCGGTTGTAAAAAAACTGTTTTTTTTACAAATCTGAAGTGCCATGGTTTAGCTGCAAAGTAGCAGAGAGCTAAAATTTGCCAAAAAGGCAGACTGTTTCGCTGGCCAGTTAACTTTTGTGGAAGAAAATAGCTTAAATGGTAGACACACTGCTACCATGTGAGTTAGTGGAACTAAGTTCTACATTGTCCTTAATATTTGCATTTGCTGAGCAGAATGCCCCTTTAATTATCTCTATGTTTGAAATGTACAGTGAAAGTGCAAACACATTAATGTTCTAAATCAATACTTCTGGCCAGTATGGGGATCTAACCCATGACCTTGGCGTTATTAGCACCACGCTCTAACCATCTGAGCTAACCGGCCTGATTTGTTACCATTTCAAAAAAAAAATTCCAAAAATAAAACAGGCTAGAAAGCAGAATTGGGCCAGTTTTGGATGGGCTGCCTGGCTGTGCATGGTTTGTAGGTGCTGCATATGTTTTTGTCCTTGCTACTATAGCCATGGAAAGCAGCGCCATAGAGATTGAGACTTATGTTGCGTTAATGGCCCATTAGTGCAAACAAAAGGAGGATAGAGATTATCTTGGGTTTAGGGTTTTGCGGTTATAGTAACCCTAAAGTGTCTGGCGCTTCTTAGCATTATTAGCACCACATTCAAACCATCTGAGCTAACTGGCCTGCTTTTGATGACCTTTTAAAACAAGATTTGTTCCAGTAAACCACGACAGAACAGTATTGGACATGATTTGGATCATGCCAAGCTGCCAACCTAGCAGCTTGGCGTTTGTGGAAGAAATTAGCTTAAAAGGTACACTGTAGACTTCACGTTTAAAAGTTATTGGAAGAAATATTTTTTTTTCAGCAGAGCAAAACCCTTTAAACTATCTCAAACGCCATTGTAGCAGTAGGTGACTTGTCCGAATCGAAGTCTAACAAGCTACCACATAGTTCTTTGAGTTAGGGAGGATCTTTTAACCACGAAACGACTCTAACCCTCAATCTTCTGATTCAAAGTCAGACGCCTTGTCCATTAGGCCACGCGGTTGTAAAAAAACTGTTTTTTTTTTACAAATCTGAAGTGCCATGGTTTAGCTGCAAAGTAGCAGAGAGATAAAATTTGCCAAAAAGGCAGACTGTTTCGCTGGCCAGTTAACTTTTGTGGAAGAAAATAGCTTAAATGGTAGACACACTGCTACCATGTGAGTTAGTGGAACTAAGTTCTACATTGTCCTTAATATTTGCATTTGCTGAGCAGAATGCCCTTCAATTATCTCTATGTTTGAAATGTACAGTGAAAGTGCAAACACATTAATGTTCTAAATCAACACTTCTGGCCAGTATGGGGATCGAACCCATGACCTTGGTGTTATTAGCACCACACTCTAATCATCGGAGCTAACCTGCCTGATTTGTTGCTATTTCCAAAAATAACAATTCCAAAAATAAAACAGGCTAGAAAGCACAGAATTGGGCCAGTTTTGGATGGGCTGCCTGGCTGTGCATGGTTTGTAGGTGCTGCATATGTTTTTGTCCTTGCTACTATAGCCATGGAAAGCAGCGCCATAGAGATTGAGACTTATGTTGCGTTATTGGCCCATTAGTGCAAACAAAAGGAGGATAGAGATTATCTTGGGTTTAGGGTTTTGCGGTCATAGTACCCCTAAAGTGTCTGGCGCTGCTTAGCATTATTAGCACCACATTCAAACCATCTGAGCTAACTGGCCTGCTTTTGATGACTTTTTAAAACAAGATTTCTTACAGAAAACCACGACAGAACAGTATTGGACATGTTTTGGATGGTCAATCAGGTGTGACCACCTAGCAGCTTGGCGTTTGTGGAAGAAATTAGCTTAAAAGGTACACTGTACACTTCACGTGTAAAAGTTATTGGAAGAAATATTTTTTTTTCAGCAGAGCAAAACCCTTTAAACTATCTCAAACGCCATTGTAGCAGTAGGTGACTTGTCCGAATCAAAGTCTAACAAGCTACCACATAGTTCTTTGAGTTAGGGAGGATCTTTTAACCACGAAACGACTCAAACCCTCAATCTTCTGATTCAAAGTCAGACGCCTTGTCCATTAGGCCACGCGGTTGTAAAAAAACTGTTTTTTTTACAAATCTGAAGTGCCATGGTTTAGCTGCAAAGTAGCAGAGAGCTAAAATTTGCCAAAAGGCAGACTGTTTCGCTGGCCAGTTAACTTTTGTGGAAGAAAATAGCTTAAATGGTAGACACACTGCTACCATGTGAGTTAGTGGAACTAAGTTCTACATTGTCCTTAATATTTGCATTTGCTGAGCAAAATGCCCTTCAATTATCTCTATGTCTGAAATGTACAGTGAAAGTGCAAACACATGAATGTTCTAAATCAACACTTCTGGCCAGTATGGGGATCGAACCCATGACCTTGGAGTTTTTAGCACCACACTCTAATCATCGGAGCTAACCTGCCTGATTTGTTGCTATTTCCAAAAATAACAATTCCAAAAATAAAACAGGCTAGAAAGCGCAGAATTGGGCCAGTTTTGGATGGGCTGCCTAGCTGTGCATGGTTTGTAGGTGCTGCATTTGTTTTTGTCCTTGCTACTATAGCCATGGAAAGCAGCGCCATAGAGATTGAGAGTTATGTTGCGTTATTGGCCCATTAGTGCAAACAAAAGGAGGATAGAGATTATCTTGGGTTTAGGGTTTTGCGGTCATAGTACCCCTAAAGTGTCTGGCGCTGCTTAGCATTATTAGCACCACATTCAAACCATCTGAGCTAACTGGCCTGCTTTTGATGACTTTTTAAAACAAGATTTCTTACAGAAAACCACGACAGAACAGTATTGGACATGTTTTGGATGGTCAATCAGGTGTGACCACCTAGCAGCTTGGCGTTTGTGGAAGAAATTAGCTTAAAAGGTACACTGTAGACTTCACATGTAAAAGTTATTGGAAGAAATATTTTTTTTTCAGCAGAGCAAAACACTTCAAACTATCTCAAAATTTCAATTAAATCTCAAACACCATTTTAGCAGTAGGTGACTTGTCCAAATCAACGTCAAACAATCTACCACATATGTTTTTGAGTTATGGTGGAGCATTTAAACACGAAGGGACTCGAACCCTCAATCTTCTGATCCGAAGTCAGACGCCTTGTCCAGACGCAGTTGTAAAAAAACTGTTTTTTTTACAAATCTGAAGTGCCATGGTTTAGCTGCAAAGTAGCAGAGAGCTAAAATTTGCCAAAAAGGCAGTCTGTTTCGCTGGCCAGTTAACTTTTGTGGAAGAAAATAGCTTAAATGGTAGACACACTGCTACATTGTGAGTTATTGGAATTAAGTTCTACATTGTCCTTAATATCTGGATTTGCTGAGCAGAATGCCCTTCAACTATCTCTATGTTTGAAATGTACAGTGCGATTGCAAACACATTAATGTGCTAAATCAACACTTCTGGCCAGTATGGGGATCTAACCCATGACCTTGGTGTTATTAGCACCACGCTCTAATCATCGGAGCTAACCGGCCTGATTTGTTACTATTTCCAAAAATAACAATTCCAAAAATAAAACAGGCTAGAAAGCACAGAATTGGGCCAGTTTTGGATGGGCTGCCTGGCTGTGCATGGTTTGTAGGTGCTGCATATGTTTTTGTCCTTGCTACTATAGCCATGGAAAGCAGCGCCATAGAGATTGAGACTTATGTTGCGTTAATGGCCCATTAGTGCAAACAAAAGGAGGATAGAGATTATCTTGGGTTTAGGGTTTTGCGGTTATAGTACCCCTAAAGTGTCTGGCGCTGCTTAGCATTATTAGCACCACATTCAAACCATCTGAGCTAACTAGCCTGCTTTTGATGACTTTTTAAAACAAGATTTGTTCCAGTAAACCACGACAGAACAGTATTGGACATGTTTTGGATGGTCAAACAGGTGTGACCACCTAGCAGCTTGGCGTTTGTGGAAGAAAATAGCTTAAAAGGTACACTGTAGACTTCACGTTTAAAAGTTATTGGAAGAAATATTTTTTTTTCAGCAGAGCGAAACACTTTAAACTATCTCAAAAGCCATTGTAGCAGTAGGTGACTTGTCCGAATCAAAGTCTAACAAGCTACCACATAGTTCTTTGAGTTAGGGAGGATCTTTTAACCACGAAGGGACTCGAACCCTCAATCTTCTGATTCGAAGTCAGACGCCTTGTCCATTAGGCCACGCGGTTGTAAAAAAAACTCTTTTTTTTACAAATCTGAAGTGCCATGGTTTAGCTGCAAAGTAGCAGAGAGATAAAATTTGCCAAAAAGGCAGACTGTTTTGCTGGCCAGTTAACTTTTGTGGAAGAAAATAGCTTAAATGGTAGACACACTGCTACCATGTGAGTTAGTGGAACTAAGTTCTACATTGTCCTTAATATTTGCATTTGCTGAGCAGAATGCCCTTCAATTATCTCTATGTTTGAAATGTACAGTGAAAGTGCAAACACATTAATGTTCTAAATCAACACTTCTGGCCAGTATGGGGATCAAACCCATGACCTTGGCGTTATTAGCACCACGCTCTAACCATCTGAGCTAACCGGCCTGATTTGTTACCATTTCAAAAAAAAAATTCCAAAAATAAAACAGGCTAGAAAGCGCAGAATTGGGCCAGTTTTGGATGGGCTGCATGGCTGTGCATGGTTTGTAGGTGCTGCATATGTTTTTGTCCTTGCTACTATAGCCATGGAAAGCAGCGCCATAGAGATTGAGACTTATGTTGCGTTAATGGCCCATTAGTGCAAACAAAAGGAGGATAGAGATTATCTTGGGTTTAGGGTTTTGCGGTTATAGTACCCCTAAAGTGTCTGGCGCTGCTTAGCATTATTAGCACCACATTCAAACCATCTGAGCTAACTGGCCTGCTTTTGATGACTTTTTAAAACAAGATTTGTTCCAGTAAACCACGACAGAACAGTATTGGACATGATTTGGATGGTCAAACAGGTGTGACCACCTAGCAGCTTGGCGTTTGTGGAAGAAATTAGCTTAAAAGGTACACTGTAGACTTCACGTTTAAAAGTTATTGGAAGAAATATTTTTTTTTCAGCAGAGCGAAACACTTTAAACTATCTCAAAAGCCATTGTAGCAGTAGGTGACTTGTCCGAATCAAAGTCTAACAAGCTACCACAACAGTATTGGACATGATTTGGATGGTCAAACAGGTGTGACCACCTAGCAGCTTGGCGTTTGTGGAAGAAATTAGCTTAAAAGGTACACTGTAGACTTCACGTTTAAAAGTTATTGGAAGAAATATTTTTTAGAAAAACTTTAAACTATTATACACCACATAGTTCTTTGAGTTAGGGAGGATCTTTTAACCACAAAGGGACTCGAACCCTCAATCTTCTGATTCGAAGTCAGACGCCTTGTCCATTTAGGCTGCCGCGGCGGTTGTAAAAAAAAACTTTTTTTACAAATCTGAAGTGCCATGGTTTAGCTCCAAAGTAGCAGAGAGATAAAATTTTGCCCAAAAAGGCAGACTGTTTTGCTGGCCAGTTAACTTTTGTGGAAGAAAATAGCTTAAATGGTAGACACACTGCTTCCATGTGAGTTAGTGGAACTAAGTTCTACATTGTCCTTAATATTTGCTGAGCAAAATGCCCTTCAATTATCTCTATGTTTGAAACGTACAGTGAAAGTGCAAACACATTAATGTTTTAAATCAACACTTCTGGCCAGTATGGGGATCGAACCCATGACCTTGGCGTTATTAGCACACCGCGCTCTAATCATCCGGAGCTAACCGGCACCGATTGTTTACCATTTCCAAAAATAACAATTCCCAAAAATAAAACAGGCTAGAAAGCGCGAATTGGGCCAGTTTTGGATGGGCTGCCCGGCTGTGCATGGTTTTGTAGGTGCTGCATATGTTTTTGTCCTTGCTACTATAGCCATGGAAAGCAGCGCCATAGAGATTGAGACTTATGTTGCGTTAATGGCCCATTAGTGCAAACAAAGGGAGGATAGAGATTATCTTGGGTTTAGGGTTTTGCGGTTATAGTACCCCTAAAGTGTCTGGCCGCTTAGCATTATTAGCACCACATTCAAAACACATCAGTTAACTGCGCCTGCTTTTGATGACTTTTTAAAAACAAGATTTGTTCCAGTAAACCACGACAGAAAATTATTGGACATGATTTGGATGGTCAAACAGGTGTGACCACCTAGCAGCTTGGCGTTTGTGGAAGAAATTAGCTTTAAAAGGTACACTGTAGACTTCACGTTTAAAAGTTATTGGAAGAAATATTTTTTTTTTCAGCAGGCGAAACACTTTAAACTATCTCAAAAGCCATTGTAGCAGTAGGTGACTTGTCCGAATCAAAAGTCTAACAAGCTACCACATAGTTCTTTGAGTTAGGGAGAATCTTTTTAACCACGAAGGGACTCGAACCCTCAATCTTCTGATTCGAAGTCAGACGCCTTGTCCATTGAGCCGCCGCGGTTGTAAAAAACTGTTTTTTACAAATCTGAAGTGCCATGGTTTAGCTGCAAAGTAGCAGAGAGATAAAATTTGCCAAAAAGGCAGACTGTTTTGCTGGCCAGTTAACTTTTGTGGAAGAAAATAGCTTAAATGGTAGACACACTGCTACCATGTGAGTTAGTGGAACTAAGTTCTACATTGTCCTTAATATTTGCTGAGCAGAATGCCCTTCTATTATCTCTATGTTTGAAACATACAGTGAAAGTGCAAACACATTAATGTTCTAAATCAACACTTCTGGCCAGTATGGGGATTGAACCCATGACCTTGGCGTTATTAGCACCACGCTCTAACCACCTGAGCTAACCGGCCTGATTTTTTACCATTTCAAAAAAAAAATTCCAAAAATAAAAAAAGGCTAGAAGCGCAGAATTGGTGCGGGCTTTTGGATGGGCTGCCTGGCTGTGCATGGTTTTGTAGGTGCTGCATATGTTTTTGTCCTTGCTACTATAGCCATGGAAAGCAGCGCCATAGAGATTGAGACTTATGTTGCGTTAATGGCCCATTAGTGCAAACAAAGGGAGGATAGAGATTATCTTGGGTTTAGGGTTTTGCGGTTATAGTACCCCTAAAGTGTCTGGCGCTGCTTAGCATTATTAGCACCACATTCAAACCATCTGAGTTAACTGGCCTGCTTTTGATGACTTTTTAAAACAAGATTTGTTCCAGTAAACCACGACAGAAAATTATTGGACATGATTTGGATGGTCAAACAGGTGTGACCACCTAGCAGCTTGGCGTTTGTGGAAGAAATTAGCTTAAAAGGTACACTGTAGACTTCACGTTTAAAAGTTATTGGAAGAAATATTTTTTTTTCAGCAGAGCGAAACACTTTAAACTATCTCAAAAGCCATTGTAGCAGTAGGTGACTTGTCCGAATCAAAGTCTAACAAGCTACCACATAGTTCTTTGAGTTAGGGAGAATCTTTTAACCACGAAGGGACTCGAACCCTCAATCTTCTGATTCGAAGTCAGACGCCTTGTCCATTAGGCCACGCGGTTGTAAAAAAACTGTTTTTTTTACAAATCTGAAGTGCCATGGTTTAGCTGCAAAGTAGCAGAGAGATAAAATTTGCCAAAAAGGCAGACTGTTTTGCTGGCCAGTTAACTTTTGTGGAAGAAAATAGCTTAAATGGTAGACACACTGCTACCATGTGAGTTAGTGGAACTAAGTTCTACATTGTCCTTAATATTTGCTGAGCAGAATGCCCTTCTATTATCTCTATGTTTGAAACATACAGTGAAAGTGCAAACACATTAATGTTCTAAATCAACACTTCTGGCCAGTATGGGGATTGAACCCATGACCTTGGCGTTATTAGCACCACGCTCTAACCACCTGAGCTAACCGGCCTGATTTTTTACCATTTCAAAAAAAAAATTCCAAAAATAAAACAGGCTAGAAAGCGCAGAATTGGGCCAGTTTTGGATGGGCTGCCTGGCTGTGCATGGTTTGTAGGTGCTGCATATGTTTTGTGTCTTGCTACTATAGCCATGGAAAGCAAGCGCCATAGAGATTGAGACTTATGTTGCGTTAATGGCCCATTAGTGCAAACAAAGGGAGGATAGAGATTATCTTGGGTTTAGGGTTTTGCGGTTTATAGTACCCCTAAAGGTGTCTGGCTGCGCATTATTAGCACCACATTCAAACCATCTGAGTTAACTGGCCTGCTTTTGATGACTTTTTAAAACAAGATTTGTTCCAGTAAACCACGACAGAAAATTATTGGACATGATTTGGATGGTCAAACAGGTGTGACCACCTAGCAGCTTGGCGTTTGTGGAAGAAATTAGCTTAAAAGGTACACTGTAGACTTCACGTTTAAAAGTTATTGGAAGAAATATTTTTTTTTCAGCAGAGCGAAACACTTTAAACTATCTCAAAAGCCATTGTAGCAGTAGGTGACTTGTCCGAATCAAAGTCTAACAAGCTACCACATAGTTCTTTGAGTTAGGGAGAATCTTTTAACCACGAAGGGACTCGAACCCTCAATCTTCTGATTCGAAGTCAGACGCCTTGTCCATTAGGCCACGCGGTTGTAAAAAACTGTTTTTTTTACAAATCTGAAGTGCCATGGTTTAGCTGCAAAGTAGCAGAGAGATAAAATTTGCCAAAAAGGCAGACTGTTTTGCTGGCCAGTTAACTTTTGTGGAAGAAAATAGCTTAAATGGTAGACACACTGCTACCATGTGAGTTAGTGGAACTAAGTTCTACATTGTCCTTAATATTTGCTGAGCAGAATGCCCTTCTATTATCTCTATGTTTGAAATGTACAGTGAAAGTGCAAACACATTAATGTTCTAAATCAACACTTCTGGCCAGTATGGGGATTCCGAACCCATGACCTTGCGCGTTATTAGCACCACGCTCTAACCACCTGAGCTAACCGGGCCTGATTTTTTACCATTTCAAAAAAAATTCCCAAAAATAAAAACAGGCTAGAAAGCGCAGAATTGGGCCAGTTTTGGATGGGCTGCCTGGCTGTGCATGGTTTGTAGGTGCTGCATATGTTTTTGTCCTTGCTACTATAGCCATGGAAAGCAGCGCCATAGAGATTGAGACTTATGTTGCGTTAATGGCCCATTAGTGCAAACAAAGGGAGGATAGAGATTATCTTGGGTTTAGGGTTTTGCGGTTATAGTACCCCTAAAGTGTCTGGCGCTGCTTAGCATTATTAGCACCACATTCAAACCATCTGAGTTAACTGGCCTGCTTTTGATGACTTTTTAAAACAAGATTTGTTCCAGTAAACCACGACAGAAAATTATTGGACATGATTTGGATGGTCAAACAGGTGTGACCACCTAGCAGCTTGGCGTTTGTGGAAGAAATTAGCTTAAAAGGTACACTGTAGACTTCACGTTTAAAAGTTATTGGAAGAAATATTTTTTTTTTCAGCAGAAGCGAAACACTTTAAACTATCTCAAAAGCCATTGTAGCAGTAGGTGACTTGTCCGAATCAAAAGTCTAACAAGCTACCACATAGTTCTTTGAGTTAGAGGAGAATCTTTTAACCACGAAGGGACTCGAACCCTCAATCTTTTGATTCGAAGTCAGGCGCCTTGTCCATTAGGCCACGCGGTTTGTAAAAAACTTTTTTACAAATCTGAAGTGCCATGGTTTAGCTGCAAAGTAGCAGAGATAAAATTTGCCAAAAAGGCAGACTGTTTTGCTGGCCAGTTAACTTTTGTGGAAGAAAATAGCTTAAATGGTAGACACACTGCTACCATGTGAGTTAGTGGAACTAAGTTCTACATTGTCCTTAATCATTTGCTGAGCAGAATCGCCCTTCTATTATCTCTATGTTTGAAACAGTACAGTGAAAGTGCAAACACATTAATGTTCTAAATCAACACTTCTGGCCAGTATGGGGATTGAACCCATGACCTTGGCGTTATTAGCACCCGCTCTAACCATCTGAGCTAACCGGCCTGATTTTTTACCATTTTCAAAAAAATTCCAAAAATAAAACAGGCTAAAGCGCAGAATTGGGCCAGTTTTGGATGGGCCGCCTGGCTGTGCATTGGTTTGTAGGTGCTGCATATGTTTTTGTCCTTGCTACTATAGCCATGGAAAGCAGCGCCATAGAGATTGAGACATATGTTGCGTTAATGGCCCATTAGTTGCAAACAAAGGGAGGATAGAGATTATCTTGGGTTTTAGGGTTTTGGCGGTTTATAGTACCCCTAAAGTGTCTGGCGCTGCTTAGCATTATTAGCACCACATTCAAACCATCTGAGTTAACTGGCCTGCTTTTGATGACTTTTTTAAAACAAGATTTGTTCCAGTAAACCACGACAGAAAATTATTGGACATGATTTGGATGGTCAAACAGGTGTGACCACCTAGCAGCTTGGCGTTTGTGGAAGAAATTAGCTTAAAAGGTACACTGTAGACTTCACGTTTAAAAGTTATTGGAAGAAATATTTTTTTTTTTTTCAGCAGAAGCCAACTTTTAAACTATCTCAAAAGCCATTGTAGCAGTAGGTGACTTGTCCGAATCAAAGTCTAACAAGCTACCACATAGTTCTTTGAGTTAGGGAGAATCTTTTAACCACGAAGGGACTCGAACCCTCAATCTTCTGATTGAAGTCAGGCGCCTTGTCCATTAGGCCCGCGGTTGTTTATAAAAATGTTTTTTACAAATCTGAAGTGCCATGGTTTAGCTGCAAAGTAGCAAGAGATAAAATTTGCCAAAAAGGCAGACTGTTTTGCTGGCCAGTTAACTTTTGTGGAAGAAAACAGCTTAAATGGTAGACACACTGCTACCATGTGAGTTAGTGGAACTAAGTTCTACATTGTCCTTAATATTTGCTGAGCAGAATGCCCTTCTATTATCTCTATGTTTGAAACATACGGTGAAAGTGCAAACACATTAATGTTCTAAATCAACACTTCTGGCCAGTATGGGGATTGAACCCATGACCTTGGCGCGTTATTAGCACGCGCTCTAACCACCTGAGCTAACCCGGCCTGATTTTTTACCATTTCAAAAAAATTCCAAAAATAAAACAGGCTAGAAAGCGCAGAATTGGGCCCAGTTTTGGATGGGCTGCCTGGCTGTGCATGGTTTGTAGGTGCTGCATATGTTTTTGTCCCTTGCTACTATAGCCATGGAAAGCAGCGCCATAGAGATTGAGACTTATACAAACCCATTACATTTATTTAATTAATTAATAATCCACATTTATTTCCTGCTTGGCTATATGGTTTAAAAGGAATACACTTTCTACATTGCAGGTTTGTTATATTAATCATTATTTTGTTTGTCTTTGTTACCATGCTGGTGGGAGGAATCCTTCCCACAGGAGTGCAGAGGCGTGGCCAAGGGTGAAGGGACTGTTATATACCTATGGCCTGCCAAGTTGGGCCACAGTACCATCAGATGCCATGCTGGAGGGTTTAGAGTTTAGGTTAGTTTATTTGTATTGGTTTCAGTTATATTTATTTTAGTTTCCCTGGGTGGTTATTTGGTTTGGCCCAGTTAGGTATATATGTTCCCTGTTGTCTCATTTTGGAATTTGGGCGGGTTTGATGTGCACATGTATTTTTTGTTAGTTATTTTTGGAGTTAAGTTATATTGAGTTTACCTATTTTGAGTTTATATATTAAGTTTCTTTGTCTTATATATTGTTTTTTGTGATTTTTTTTTTTTTTTTTTTGGGTAACTAAAACCCCACTTTTTTACAACAAACTCCTGTTATCCTAATTGTCTAACTGCTTGGTCTCTGACAATTGGTGGCAGTGGTGGGATCATCCAGTTGAGGAAACAGGAGTGTTTTTTTTATTTTTATTTTTTTTTCTCTCCAACCCAAGAAGAGGAAAATGCCTCGAGAAAAAGGTGGAAGGAACCAAGGGGCACCGGCAGGCTTAACAGTTGCTCAGGAAGGGCAAGCCAATGAAGGAGAAAATGGAGCTTCTGGAGGGGTGGATAACGCAGAGGGTATGGAGCCAACTTTGTCAGATGTGATGGCCATTCTTCATGCTCACATGGGGCAGCAGGAGGCCCGAGAGGCAAGGCAGAATGAGGTAACTGCACGACAAGAACACCGGTTTAGAGCGATGCAACATCAGTTTCAACTTCTGCAGTGTGAAGTGGAGACCCGAACGTCTTCAGATCCTCTGTCAGCCGAGTCCGATCCTCCAGAGCAGGGGGTTCAAACATCCACTCTACACCCTCTGCCAGCCCAAACTGAGCCTATGATTACCAATCAAACGGTGGCTTCTGCAGGTGCGGCTTGCTCACATAATCAGCCCAGGTTGGAAAAATTAACTGATACTGATGATGTAGAACATTTTCTCATTACATTTGATTGCATTGCTGTAGCATGCAGGTGGCCCAGAACAGACTGGGTTTTTCATTTAATTCCATTACTGACAGGCAAAGCTAGAGGTGCATATGTGCATATGGACATTGATGATTCCCTTGATTATGGCCAGGTGAAATCTGCAGTTCTTGCTAAATATGACCTTAATCCTGAGACATACAGGCAGAGATTTCGCTCCCTAGAGGTCAACCCTGATGAGAGCCCCAAGGAGCTGTATGCAAGGCTCAAGGAGCTTTATGCAAAGTGGATCCAGCCAAAAGGTAAAACCATCCAAGAAATTGGTGAAATTATTATATTTGAGCAGTATTTGAGAATGGTGTCCCCAGAGCTTCAGGTTTGGATCCGAGAACATGACACAGATTCAGCAATGGAGGCTGCAAGGCTGGCTGACGTTTTTGTGGCTGCACGGCAGAAGGGACAACCATGGAGCTACAACCTATGGAGAACAAATGACAACTGGAAACCAGCTTACCAACCAGTGACCGGTGTGGGTAAGCGTCCCATGGGGGAAAGCCAGCCAGCCAGCAGAGCATTACAATTCTCAGGAAGAAAGCCAATCTGTTATCTATGTGGCATAGAAGGCCATACAAAACCCATGTGCCCTAAAAACTCAGCTAAAATGACACAAATGTGCTTTGTACCACGCCCTCAGGA
Source organism: Perca fluviatilis (assembly GCF_010015445.1). Classification (NCBI taxonomy): domain Eukaryota; kingdom Metazoa; phylum Chordata; class Actinopteri; order Perciformes; family Percidae; genus Perca; species Perca fluviatilis. The sequence goes on along the minus strand of NC_053118.1, from coordinate 4,099,185 downwards.
GGAACCTGAGCTCAAAAAGGACCAATCTATTAAAATGACAAATATTTAAGTGAATGGAACAACTCTTAAGGCCCTGCTTGATTCTGGAAGTGATCAGACTCTTGTGCACAGGAGGTTTGTACCCCACCACATAATCAGCACCCAAGACACCATACCTATCTGTTGTGTACATGGAGATGAGAAAAGATATTCAACAGCTGACATGTACATAAAAGTAGATGGGCAAACTTACCTGTTGAATGTTGGCGTTGTTGATTGCTTACCTTTTTCTGCTGTACTAGGGCGAGATCTTCCAGTGCTTTTTGATTTGTTGGAGTTCAACAAAGGCTGGAAATGTAATGCGGCTGTTACCAGAGCACAGGCAAATAAGTCAAATGACCATGTTGAGACTCTCTGTGTACTGCCCTTCTACAATGACGAGTTGGAGACAGCACCTGGAAAGTCTCGTAAAACGGCAGGAGAAGTTCCAACACACTGTTGTGAAACCACTAACCAATCCTGAACCAGAGTTACCCTTAGGATTTCAAATGCCAGTGAACATAATTGAGGCGCAGAAAGCTGATCCATCTTTAGTGTCTCTCTTTCAGAAAGCAAAGGAGAAGGGGCTAGAAGCTGAGCTGGACTTCAACGGAGATGAGTATATTCTGCAAAATGGCATGCTCTATCATCAACAGGGGTCAGTGTTGCAGCTAGTGGTTCCCCAAGCAGTGAGACCGAACATCCTTACCTTGGGGCACTCGGTTCCCTGGGCGGGCCACCTGGGTAAGCACAAAACCACAGCATGTGTCAAACTCCATTTCCACTGGCCAGGTCTGTGCAGAGATGTAGCTGAATTCTGTAGAAATTGCCCTCAGTGCCAAATAACATCTGCTAAAACTCCGTCTAGAGCTCCTCTCCAACCTCTACCCATCATTGGCACCCCATTTGAGCGGCTGGGAATGGACATTGTGGGCCCCATTGAAAGGAGCAAAGCAGGGAATCGTTACATGCTGGTCATAACAGATTATGCTACAAAGTACCCTGAAGTCTTTCCACTTAAATCTATAAAAGCCAAAGCAGTTGCTTTCTGTCTGGTGCAGTTCTTTGCCAGAGTTGGTTTCCCTCAGGAAATCCTGACTGATCAAGGAACTAACTTCATGTCTTTGCTGCTGAAACAGGTGTACCAGCTACTAGGAATCAGAAGCCTGAGGACTACACCGTATCACCCCCCAAACAGATGGACTGACAGAGCGCTTTAATCAGACCTTGAAGCAGATGCTCCGGAAATTTGTCAACAACAGCGGTACAGACTGGGATCAGTGGCTGCCATATCTCCTCTTCGCATACAGGGAAGTACCCCAAGCTTCTACTGGCTTCTCTCCGTTTGAACTTCTGTACGGGCATGAAGTGCGAGGTCCTCTCTCACTGATGAGAGAGATTTGGGAGGGAGGAAAGGAGAGGGGGAATCCGTTAATGTCATATCCTATGTTGTCCAGATGAGGGAACGATTGGAGAAAATGAGTGAGCTTGCCCAAGCGCACATGGCCCAACAACAGCAGAAGTCCTGGTACGATCGGTCGGCCCGACAGAGGTCCTTTAACCCTGGACAGAAAGTGCTAGTGCTCCTCCCCAGTGATGACAAAAAGCTTCTGGCAAAGTGGCAAGGACCATTTGAGATTCTTAAGAAACTAGGGCCCACTACGTACCAGGTGTCAACCCCAGGGAAACCACGGTCAAGTAGGATACTACATATAAATCTCCTGAAGGAGTGGGTGCAGCGTCCAGAAAGAAAAGAAGTGATGCTCATCAGAGGTGTGCAAGAGGAAGTGGATGAACAATACTTACCTTCAGCTGGGGCTCCAGTGGACCATGACCTCGACCACCTTTCTGAAGAGAAGCAGCTCCAGGTGAGAGACATCTGTAATTCAGAAGTATTCCAGGAGAATCCTGGTAGGACAAATATTGTTGAACATAACATTGTTGTTAAAGAAGGGGCTTCAGTGAGACAACTTAGTTACAGGATCCCTGAACGCTTACTGGCTTCACTGGAAAAGGAGATTCAACTGATGTTGTCCCTGGGGATCATCGAGACTTCAAGAAGTGAGTGGTGTCACCAAGTGGTGCTGGTGCCAAAGAAGGATGGCAGCATACGGTTCTGTATTGACTTCAGGTACCTAAATTCAGTTTCTCAGTTTGATTCCTATCCTACACCAAGAATTGATGAACTGCTTGAACGACTGGGCAAAGCAAAATACTTGACCACATTAGATCTGAGCAAGGGTTATTGGTAGGTTCCCCTCTCTGAGCGATCCAGAGAGCTGACAGCCTTCAGGACTCCATTGGGTCTCTTCCAGTTACAGTCCTGCCATTTGGGTTGCACGGAGCTCCTGCCACCTTCCAGAGGCTCATGGACCAGGTACTATGTGATTTCACTGGTTTTGCGGCTGCATATCTGGATGATATTGTCATTTACAGTACCACCTGGAAGGAGCATTTGGAACATCTGCAGGCTGTCTTGGACTGTCTCCACTCTGCCGGGTTGACCATAAACCCATCAAAGTGTGTCTTTGCGGCTGCAAAGACGGCATACCTGGGCCATATCATCGGAAATGGGGTGATACGGCAACAGGTCAACAAGATCCAGGCCATAGAGTCCTGTCCTTTGCCACAGACAAAAACAACTTCAATCTTTTCTGGGCATGGCAGGCTTTTACCACCGCTTCATACTGCAGTTCTCCACCAGGGCAGCTCTTCTCACAGACCTGACTGGATCCCGGTGGCCCAATCGGATCCTGTGGACAGAGGACTCAATGGCAGCTTTCTATGACATCCGGCAATCCCTAAGTAAGGAACCAGTTTTGTACAGTCTAAACTTTGATGAACAGTTTATTCTGCAAAAAGATGCTTCTGACAGGGGTCTGGGGGCAGTGTTTCTCCAGGGACCACCTGGTGACCGCCATCCAGTTGCCTGCATCAGCAGGAAGATGTTCCCAAGAGAGGTTCGGTATTCGACAGTGGAAAAGGAGGACCTGGCTATCAAGTGGGCTCTCGACTCCTTAAGGTACTACCTCCTAGGCAGGGAATTCACCCTTGAGACGGACCACAAAGCTCTTCAGTGGATGGAAAGGATGAAGGATAGCAATGGCAGAATAACCAGGTGGTACCTGGCACTCCAACCTTTCCGCTTTAACATCCAGCACATCCCAGGCAAGAACAACCTCACAGCTGACTACCTCTCTCGCAGTTCCAGTGAGAGTCCTGAAGGGGGGGCGTGTGTGATGGCCTAAGCCACACAGGTTAAACAGCCAGCAATGGTAATATAGTACACCATTTCACCCCATGCTTTTTGGTACACATTAATTCATTCAGTCACACAAATAATTTCAACATTAAAACAAACCCATTACATTGTTTAATTAATTAATAATCCACATTTATTTCCTGTAGCTTTATATGGTTTAAATGGAATACACTTTTCTACATTGCAAGGTTTTGTTATATTAATCATTATTTTGTTGTCTTTGTTACCATGCTGGTGGAGAGGTCCTTCCTGATGCAGAAAAGGCGTGGCCAAGGGTGAAGGACTGTTATATACTATGGCCTGCCAATTGGGCCGTACCATCAGATGCCATGCTGGAGGGGGGTTTAGGTTGGCATTTATTTGTATTAGTTTCAATTAGTTCCCTGTTGTCTCATTTTGGGTGGGCAGGTTTGATGTGCACATGTATTTTTTGTTAGTTATTTTTGGGTTAAGTTATATTGCGTTTACCTATTTTAGAGGTTTATATATTAAGTTCTTTGTCTTATATTGTTTTGTGAATTTTTTGGGTAAATAAAACCCCACTTTTTTACAACAAACTCCTGTTATCCTAATTGTCTAACTGCTTGGTCTCTGACAATTCACCACAAATCTGAAAGAAGACATGTTATTGAAGACAAATGTCTGAAAATCTCAAAATTGACCAGTGAAAATAGTTTGTTTTTTGCCTGCCATGTCTCGCCTTAAATAGGTTATTCAGTGCTAATTCTTTAACACAAAGTAACACGTTATATACATTTATATTTGAATAGTTATAGTATATAGTAACTAACACTCTCAGTGTAGTTTTGGTATAGGCCTACACTATATGTAATCCCCATGTTCAGGTACAGCAAGTAGCCTACTTCATCTCTGAACAACCCGATCTCACTCAAAAGCGTACAAATAACACGGGTTTCTACCGTGCAATGTGTACGAGAAAGTGAAATTCTACGTGCATTACATACGCGGAGCGCTCCAATTGAAGTCATGGGGACCGGTGCGTTTTATATGCACGCAGCTCGCGTTACCACGTGTGTTATCGCGAGAACAGCATCACACACAAAAACATAGATATGGTTGGGTTTAGAGAAAGAATGCAGGGAAAGGCTTTAATAACACAAGAAAATCACAAACACACTAATAAACGGTTGGGTTTAGGGAAGAAACATTGGGAAAGGCTTAACAAAAAAACACTACAAAGTCGCAAAAACGCGCCACATAAACACGCTAATAAACGGCCTAAAATCGCCAAACACGGGACGCGAACCCCGGTCTCCTGGGTGAAAGTCCTGTGTTTTACCCTTCCACCACCCCATCCAACCTCCTTATGCGGCCACACGTCCCTTCATACTATAAACTCAGTGGTTTCCATTACTGTAATTGGAGCGCTCCGCGTATCTGCTGTACGCACAATTTCAATTTCGCGTACACATTGCACGTATTTCACAGGTGGAAACCCGTGGTATTTGTACGCTTTTCAGTGAGACTGGGCTGCTCTGAAAGTGTTGTCTGTAATTCTCTGTACTGTTTTATAATTACAAGTTTGTGTAATTTGGGGTTTCTGTAGCCAGTGACATTTTATTATTTGTATTTTATTTTCACTGCAGATGTAATGGCATTGTACATTTTTAGTTTTTATTTGAAAGTTGAAGCTTCATTAATAAACACAACCCTAATTCTCATTGGTTTTGAGATGTTACTTTCTGTGAATACCTTGTCTGATAGGCTACAGTACTGTGGCATAGTATCAGGACATCCTGGCTAGTGTCTGTCGCACACGGCTACGGGCGAATGGCCGGATGATGGGCCTATATTTGGGAGAAAGTCCAGGGCAGTTTTTTTAGCTCCAGTCCGTCCCTGCCTTATATATCGTAAATGGGACTCTAAAAAATGCCCATGTAGTGAGTGACCAGTCGCCTAATAGGGCTTGGGCGCCGCGTTGCATTCTGGGACGTGGCGGCCATGTTGATGGCCTCGCGAATGTAAACAAACAATGTAATACAGCAATTCGAACGAGGAGAAGAAGCAGAGTTGGGAGAAAGAAATAAGAATTTTAAAATCCAGAAAAGGATGTGGAATTTACCGGGATACATTAAATAGGGAAGCCAGGGACCAGTATGTGGACAAAATCGGCACTATTGAAGGTTTGGATCCTTATGAACTCCCCAACAAAGATTGGAGCACCGACAAAGACTTATTGTCGCAGTTTTGCATAAACGACATCTTCGCCTACCTTGTTTGTGGTGTGAGCGCCTACACTTCGGAACAGTTCCGAAGCTACAAATCATTGGAGTCACATGTACAGTTCACAAATGGATGGGTTCAGGAGCTTCAGATCATAAAGCCGGCAAACAGTGAGAATACCGTAATCCGGACAAAGGTAAGCTGCACTCCACCTAGCTAGCTGCTAGTTTAGTAACCGTTAGTGCTAACAACACATGTAATACTTTTAACTATGTGTTTCAAAACTGTGTTTCAAAGGTGTAGTTAGTAGCTGTCAACCCTCCCGTTTTCCGGGTTTCTCACGTATTTGAGCTCTTTTCCTGCTGTCTTCCCGTTTTAGTATTTTCCTGTAAAATATACAGTATTTGAAAACTCTCATGACATTAACTTTAGCCCTTCCATCGGACCTGTCAGTCTCTGTACTGTTGTCCTGTTGCTACCCCTTGCCCTTCCAGCGAAACAGATGTTTTCCTAGTATCGTTTTGCTTAATTGAAAGCAACCTTAGTGTGATGTTGGCCTTTTTAAGATAACAGCGTGGTTGTTGTGAGAGCACGATTTCACGCCAGTCTGTAAGCAAAGTCACTTTAGATCTAACTTCACACAACTCGCTTATTTAATGCAGCAGTTTTGTAGTACGAATTTTTGCTGTCAGCAGAGGGATAGCAACAGAAAGATGAATGTTTAAATTGTCCCGTATTTTGGGTGAGTAACCCGGGAAATGTCCTTTATTTTCAATGTTCACTTAAGCTACATAAATTAATATTCAGATGTTATACTTTGCTGTCGTATATATAAATGTAATTTATATGTCATGTATACACATTACTGAGGCGTTGAGGTTAATGTTTGGATTCCTGCATATAATGAAACATAATGAAGTGTTGTCCTTATCTGTCATTCTTAATGTAAAGTGTTACTTTATTATTACTGCTGTTTTTTCCAGTTTTAAGACAAATGAACAAATGTGTAATGTATGTTCATTTATGTCTCCTCAGGTCTTGCACTCTCAATGCATCAATGAGACTCCTCTGAAGCCATGGGTCATCATTGCCAACAATGGCCAGGTTTGCTGTGCACACTGTACATGCATGGCTGGCATTGCAGAGTCATGTACACATGTTGGGGCTCTACTATTTAAGATGGAGGCAGCAGTCCGCATCCACGGAAAAAAGACCGTGACAGATCTGCCTGCTTACTGGAAAATACCATCTGGAATTAACAAAGTCCACGGAGAGGTCGCCCACTAGATGGACTTTACTTCTGCTAAAGCTCAGAGGATTGCTCTGGACAGAGTCATCGATGATAACAGTCCCATGCCTGGCCTACGGACGCGAGCCAGCAAACACACGCCCCAAGCCACATTGGACGACTTGTCGTCACTGCTTCCTGTTCTCCATAAACATAGGGCAGTTTGTATGTCGACAATGGACACCTACTATCACGACTATGCTGACCCTGTCCAGCCAGCTGTGATGCCAAAACCCCTGCAAGACCATCTGCGTGACCCACAGTTTGATCATGCTCCACTATCTGTCCTTCTCCAGCACTGTGAGAAAGTGAAAGACATTGCAGCTGTGACAAAGGAACAAGCGGACATCATCAGCACACACACAAAGCAGCAGCATAAGTCATCTGCCTGGTATGGAGTACGGGCAGGGAGAGTAACTGCCTCAGCTATGCATGCAGTTGTTGTTTGCAACATTGAGAAGCCGGCTGTGTCCACGGTGAAAAAATTGTGCTACCCAACAGCACTGTTAACTACACAAGACACAAGATGGGGAATTGAGCATGAGGAGACTGCAAGGAGTGCCAAACAAGCACCACACCACACTGACCTGAAAATTGAGCTGTCTGGATTCTGCATCAACCCTGGGTTTCCACAAGTAGGCGCTTCACCCGATGGATTACTTCACTGTATCTGCTGTGGGAAAGGCTGCCTGGAAATAAAGTGTCCAGCAAAGCACAAGAATACCACTGTCCAGGAGGCTTGTGATGGTGACAGGGACTTCTGTCTCCAACTTGTGGACAACACATTTCAACTTAAACGAGGCCACAGATACTACAAACAGGTGCAGACACAGATCTTTGTGACTGAGTCCAAATACTGTGACTTTGTGGTGTGGACACAGAAAGATCTCGTTGTTGTCCGAGTCATGCCAGATGTCAGGTTCTGGGAGTCATGTCTGCAGAAGGCACAGGAATTTTTCCTGAAGGTTTCCCTCCCTGAGCTCATTTGCCACCACTACACACAAGATGCCTCCACACCGCAGCCCTCAAGAGTTATGGCTGTAAAATCTTGTAACACTGTAACAGTCCCACAAGTAAGAGGTCAAAAGAGAGCGAGGAAGAGGACCACAGAAAATAAGGAGAATATGTGGTGCGTGTGTCAAGGGCCTGAGGAACTGGATGACATGGTTGCATGTGACAACAAGAACTGTACAACACAGTGGTTCCACCTTTCCTGTGTTGGACTTGATGGAACCACTGCAGCAGGTGACTCCTGGTTTTGTGATGCATGTCTGTAGTCACACAGCTGTCCAAAGACATATATTGTATATTATATATACATATAGTGTATAGATTTTTATTTGTATCCGTTATTGCATTGTTATTGTTTACTAAATTTATAATTTGCAGTACCTCCATTTTCTATGTATCCATTGTTGTTATTTTATAGATACCTATTTATTTATAGTATTGAAAGAATTTATAAGAAATGTATATTTATTACTACATAAGAAATTGCACTACCTCCATTTTTATTTGTATCTGTTATTGCATTGTTATTGTTTACTATATTTATAATTTGCACTACCTCCATTTTCTTTGTACATTGTTATTTTATAGATACCTATTTCGTTTGGCTCTCTGTGTAGGCGGTCGCATTTTCTCCCTCTCCTCCCGTTGCCTACCCTGCTTTGCTCTCTCGTCTAGTCTTTGTCTCTGTGTACTTTGAGAGTCTCTCTCTCGGCACTGCTCCTAAACTACGAATTATGGATTTGATCAACTGGTCTCTCAGCGCAATTGACACCATCTTCTCGACGAGAAGCTCGGGTTCGGGGGAACCTGACTGCCCTGCCGGAACGTTCGCAGCTGGCTACACGATGGACACGTGGGAGAGGTGGCGGATCGTGTGTCTGGCGGTTCTTTCCGTGGAGGACATTGAAGATATTTTTCTATTCGGAACCATGATAACAGGTTTTTTGCTGATTGGCTCAGGCATTGCCCTGGTTATCGAGAAATTAAGAAGAAGACGGCAACCGAGCAAAATACCAGGCTGGCCGTCATGGTTGAAGCTGTGGGCAGAGCTGTCGGAACTCAAATTGTGACTGTGACCAACATGAGCCACAAATTGGATACTATGAACACCATGGGCCAAAAATTGGATACCATCTTGGAGAGACTGTCAGCTCTGGATAGGCTGGACAACATCTTGGGGAAACTCACGGTTTTGGCAAGGAAATGTGATCGGCTACGGAGACCAGAGGGGATATTCAGAGCAGTCGAGAGTGACTAACTGCGGCTCCTGGCCCTGAGACAAAACAAATTCCAATCTTATCTTTTTCGCGCCCTGAACCAGCCTTGGCGGAGGCCGGTGTTCACCAACACTTCCCCTGGAGCACTGCAGCGGGGCACACTCTTGCGTTCCTTACCCGATTCCCACAGACACCTGTTGATTGTTGACTCGGACTGGGTCCTGTTTCAAGGCTGACTCCATGGCAACCGGCTGTGTATCGCAATGACAATCGTGCGGACTGAGAAACCCTGATTACGGGGGCCAGACGTAGCTTGACTACTCAGGCCTACACACACACAAACTCTTACATATATACAGATATGCAATCACCCCCCACCCCCCATCCAGCGCCTTCTCCTGTACTGTAGCTAAAGCTAATTAGCAGCAAGATGCCACCCTTCTCCATAGAGGACTACTACAAACTCCTTCAGAAGATTGCAGTTCTGGAAACCAAAATTTACCGGTTAGAAGTAAACGTGGAAGTGAACAGATCATGTGGAAATGACACCACTTTACCAGTGACCCAAAACAATGGACAAAAGCATGCTAACACACGGCTAACTAGCACCAGCAAGACCACAAAGAAACAAGAGGGCTGTGGAACGGATAATAAATCAACAAGTGGCACTCCTCCCGACTCCCTGACCTTTTGGTGCAAAGCCTAAGAGTAAATCATTTTCCTGGGAAATGGGAGGACGACTAACGGGCAGAGCAGCAGCGCCCTGAGATTTGTGATATGACCGCCTGGCCTGCATTACCACCCAGGCAGAGCGCCTCTTCAACCCCTGTACTTAGCAGGACACAGTCGTGGACAGCTGCAAAAGGAAAATAATCAACAAAATGCCTCCCCAACAACTGAGTGTGCAGGTGAAGAACAGATTTGCTCCTCTGCTGCAGGACCCTGGACATGACCTGGATTACGTCCTCATCGTTACACAGCAGGGTAAGGACTGAGAGCAATTCTAAAAGTAAAAGCTACAGGGAAAGCTAACAACTGGGCCCCAAACTCTGATTGTGGGTGACTCTGCTGTGAAAGATATAAACAGCAAAAACACCAAAATACTCTGTTTTCCCAAAGACATGGTGTCTGACTTGGCCCAAAGAATCCAGGATATCATAGCAGCACACCCAACTGTGAAGAACATTATACTGCATATAGGGTCAAATGATGTTGTAAAGCAAGAGTCTGAAGTGCTGAATCGTGACTTTATGAATCTGCTGAACGCAGTCAGCTCCCTAAATGCAAAGGTGTTTATCAGTGGCCCTATAACCACCAGTCAGAGGAGGAGCTGAGAGATTCGGCAGACTGTTGGCACTGAACAGATGGCTTTCAACTGCATGTACCAACAACCATTCTCTGCAGTTCATTGACAATTTTAACATTTTCTGCAGACATCTTTTTAAAGCAGATGGACTATTCCTTAACAAGTCAGGAGTAAAGCTGTTCACCTCTAGCCTTTTAATTTTCTGCGCACACATCTGCTCCCTTGGCCAAGGACACCGAGACAAGATGAACCAAAACAAGAGGAAGACACAACAAAGTGCGGCAGTGAGCCACCACAGCCCCAACCTGAGCAAAGATTTAACCATGGGAGACCAAAGAGCGGAGATGAGAAATCTCAACACCCCTTCTCACCCGTCCAACACTCCTCAAACCCTTTGGACAACCACGACAGCTTTGAGGACCTCTTTAAGGATACGTCGCTCTCCCCTCTCTTCCCCCATCCCCATGTTGGAGTTCACTGACCAGATGAAGCAGCTGGTGAATGCTGGAACCAAGTATGCCCCCTTCCTTCTCCCATCGTAAAACGCCAGGCACCTCTGCCCCCTCAAGGACGGCAGCTAACTCCTTCTCCCCAAACTGATAAGGATGCTTGTGTGCAAAATGCAGCGCCAAGCGTACTGATATGGGTCCCGGGGGCTGCATGCCTAGTAGCACTCATGACTCTTTCCAAGACAAGCCTGGGCCCCACGTGATAGGGTTCTTCCACAATTTATGTTGTGATAGGTAATAGAAAAAGAATGGCGAAATAAGCACGTAACTGCAAACTTTGCAAATTTAACATCCATTCCTCGTCAGCCACAGTCTGTCCCAAAAAATGAAAACGCACTAACACTAGCCCTACTAAACGTTAGGTCTTTGGCGGGTAAATCATTTTTAATCAATGATTTTATTATCAAGCACAATCTTGATTTTATGTTTTTAACTGAAACCTGGTTGGACCATAATAACAGTGCTGCTGTTCTCATTGAGTCAGCCCCTTAACTTTAGTTTTATGAGTGAGAATAGAGTGAATAAGAAAGGAGGTGGAGTCGCCATTTTGTTTAATGACTCATTTCAATGTAATGCGCAATTATCTTGCCGGAAATTTTGCTTCTTTTGAATATGTGGCTCTTCAGCTAAGATCCTCCCCTCAAGCTCTACTTCTAAATATCTACAGGCCACCTAAATACTGTGCATCCTTCTTTGACGACTTTACGAACTGCTGTCTATAATTTGTATTAACTTTGACCGTGTAATTATTGCTGGTGATTTTAACATTCATGTTGACAACCCCAGGACAGAGGGACCAAAGAACTGTGTTGTGTTTTTGAGAGCTATGGACTGACTCAGCATGTGACACAGCCCACGCAATAGGCACACTCTGGACTTGATTATCACAAAGGGTCTGAACATTCCCAAGGTTGGGGTACTGACTGATGCTCGCTCTCTGATCATTCCTGTGTTTTCTTTAACGGCACTATCTCTGTGGGCACAAAGTGTTCAAACAAAGTTAATCAGAAAACGGTATATCACTGAAAACACCAGTGAAAAATTCATTCAGCTTTTCTCCTCTACACCCGCCCTCACTGGGGCCTCAGTCACTGAGCTTGTAGATAATTTCAACTGTAAAATTACGAATGTTATTGATGCTATTGCTACCACTAAGATCAAAGCTGTCTCTGGTAAGAAAAGATCTCCATGGAGAAATTTTATAGTTGTGAGAACGAGAAAAAGAGAGTGTCGAAAAGCTGAACGCAGTTGCGGAAAATCTGATCTCCGGGTCCATTATAACACTTATAAAGAGAGACTTCGCATTTATAATCTGGAACTAAGAAATGCAAGGCGGTCCTTCTTCTCTGACATTATTGCCAGAAACAATAATAATTCACGTGCTTTGTTTGCTACTGTTGATAGATTAACTAACCCTCCAGTACCAGTAGCATCGGAACTGTTGTCTACCAAGGCTTGCAATGACTTTGCCTCCTTCTTCACAGACACAATTCAGAAAATTAGACAAACAGTAAGTGCTTCCATATCAAGTACAGGATATGTGTTGTCACAGTGTGCATGCAAAACAAATTCCAACATGACACAATTTCATACAATCAACCTTAAAAACCTGGAGGAAATTATACAACATCTGAAAACCCCCTCCTGTTGCCTTGATATTCTACCAACGGGTGTTTTCCAAAAATGTTTTGAATTGTTTGGCTTCAGATCTTCTACAGATTGTAAACACATCTCTGCTCTCAGGTATCTTCCCACAGGCCCTGAAAACTGCAGTCATCAAGCCACTCCTAAAAAGAACAATCTAGACACGACACTAATGAGCAACTATAGGCCAATATCAAACCTTCCATTTTTAAGTAAAATCATAGAAAAAGTGGTTTGTCAACAACTCAACCTTTTCTTATCGTTAAACAACAGTTTTGATGCCTTCCAGTCAGGTTTTCGCCACACCACAGCACTGAGACGGCTCTTGTTAAAGTCTTTAATGACATCCACTTAAACACAGATAGTGGCAAAATTTCAGTCTTAGTATTACTTGATCTCAGTGCTGCATTTGATACGGTAGACCATGACATATTGCTTGACCGATTGGAAAACTGGGTTGGGGTTCTTTCTGGCTCAGTACTAAAGTGGTTTGAATCCTATTTAAAGAATAGGGACTACTTTGTGTCTGTAGGTAATTATACATCTGAGCATACAAATATGACGTGCGGAGTTCCCCGCAGGCTCAGTTCTGGGGCCTCTTCTGTTCAACATCTACATGCTTCCACTGGCTCAGATTATGGAAAACAACAAAATAAGTTACCATAGTTGCGCGGATGACACCCAAATTTACATAACCTTATCACCAGGGAACTATAGCCCAATACAACAATTAAATATGTGCATTGAACAGATTAATGACTGGATGTGCCAGAACTTTCTTAAATTAAATGAAGAAAAAACGGAGGTGGTGTTTTTTGGAGCAAAAGAGGAACGATTGAAAGTCAGCTCAGCTTCAAACGACAATGTTAAAACAACAACAGACAAAGCCAGAAATCTTGGTGTAGTCATGGACTCAGACCTGAATTTTAAAAAGCCACATTAACATAATAAAAAAATCTGCCTATTATCACCTTAAAAATAATATCAAGGGTTAAAGGACTTATGTCTCAGCAGGATCTGGAAAAACTTGTCCATGCTTTTATCTTCAGTAGACTTGACTACTGTAACGGAGTCTTTACAGGTCTTCCCAAAAACTCAATCAGACAGCTGCAGCTGATTCAGAACGCTGCTGCTCGAGTCCTCACTAAGACCAAGAAAGTGGATCACATCACTCCAGTACTGAAGTCTCTACACTGGCTTCCAGTGCCTCAAAGAATTGATTTCAAAATACTTTTACTGGTTTATAAATCACTAAACGGTTTAGGGCCAAAATACATTTCTGATCTGCTACTACATTATGACCCACCCAGACCTCTCAGGTCGTCTGGGACAGGTCTACTTGTTGTACCCAGAGTCAGAACTAAACAGGGGGAAGCAGCGTTCAGTTTTTATGCTCCACATATCTGGAACAAACTTCCCAGAAACCTGCAGGTCGCGCTGCAACTCTCAGTTCTTTTAAATCTAAGCTAAAGACCTATCTTTTGATGTTGCTTTTCTTTAAATAATCTATTAACTTTAATTTCTTATACTGCACTGTAACTTTTATTCTTATACTGCACTATCAATTTTATTCTTGTCTTTTAATGTTTTTAATTTGTTTATTAATGTTTTTAAATTGTTTTCAATTGTTTTTAACTGCTCTTTAATGTTTTATGTAAAGCACTTTGAATTGCCCTGTTGCTGAAATGTGCTATACAAATAAAGCTGCCTTGCCTTGCCTTGCCTTCTCCGCTTCTACCCCCAGTCAGGCGGGCGGGTCTGTGACCAGCGCCTTTGTTTGGCTGCAGGACCAGATGTCTGCTTGCCTGTGCTGGACTACCTGCACCCCAACACCCCCCTACCCCATGCACCACAAAACTCCCCTCCCCCACTGCTTGTCTTGTGTGCCCTTGTATTGGTTATGTGCTTATATGTTGCTGAGGTGTTTTTTTCCTGTTCCCAAACTGTGCTCCTAGTGGGGGCATAGTCTGGGAGTTGCCTTTTTCTCCTCGTCTCTCCTCATGTCATGCTGTATTTTCTTTACCCCATGTATATTTGTATGTATGTATGACAAAATAGTGTACTTGTTGCGGACGGTTCCAATCACCCTTTCCACATGAATTCGGAGGTGGGCGATTTTTCTTGTGCTCTCCACATCTCTTGCATCCAGCTGACAGCGTCCTTTTGTGAAAGCAGGTATCTTTACCTCAGCACACATAAGTCCCACACTGTCCTGTTTGTCAAAGCCGCGATCAACACCAAATCCCCAGTAAATTTCAAAAAAAAACTGACTCATCCCTTGGAAATGAACGAAATTGAGCCCTGTGGTGTAATACCAATAAGGCACTTCATAGTTGTGTTTTGTTTGTAGTGGGAATATGACTGAGCTTGAGCTTTAAGATTTGATGGTCTCTGTATGAATATTTCGAAACAGTCCAGAATAACGGCAACACGCTTCCCAAAGGCCTCCACAAACTGATGTGTGTCATTGCAACGCATCACTCGCGCTAGCCCGCTTGATCAAAGGGCGCTGGTGCACGAGCAAAACATTTATGATGTGTACTAAAGGTTTTGGAAACAGTTTTTCTGTCTACCCAAAAGTGGGGGCAATGTGTTGTATTGGTAAATTTAGTCTAAGGCGCATGAGAGTCAGGAAAAGCATCTGAAAAGGTGACAGTACTTTACTACTCTGTGTCATGTACGGTCCAACACAGGCTAGAACACCCATGACAACTTCAAGGTGTGGAAGTCCAGTGTAGTACTTCACTTTGACGTTGTCATCCTTCAGGAAATGTTCATCCATTTTTCTCTGGCCAAGCTCACATTTCAGGGCCCTGTTCTCTTCCAGCAGCCGGTCGATTTCATCGCGCCGACGCTGAAAGAAGTCACATTCTGTCAGCAGTCTCTGGTCAGCTCCATCCTCTACTGGTGCCTCCACTGTGGATCAGATAAGGAATTTTTTTTAGATAAATCTGCCACATCCAGCTGCAACAAAAACAATATAAGGTCTTGTATCTGCTGGCTCTATAAGGCTTACCTGGTGGAACAAGGTCATCAATAACTGTCTCATCCATCGCAGGTGTACTGTCAGTCCTTTGCCGTTTTCTCATTTCCTGTCTGTCATAGCGTGCAGTCTTTGTGGCCTTCATCTCAGTGTGGCCCAGGTTTAGTGATGGTGCCCAATCTGGATGCGAGTTGTACATTTCATTTGCTGGTTTTCCTGGTAACACAATCAAAATTATCATCCCATAGCAGAAGTGTTGAAAACATATAGAACCATAATGTTGTTATGTTTGTGTTGTGTTTGTGTGCGCGCGCATTCATGTGTAACGTATGTTACAATGTAGCTTTGTGGTGTCGCGGTTGAAGGAAAGAAACAATGTATAAAAAGAAAATCGTACACCATCTTTAACTTACTGGAATGAAAATGTAGGGAACAGACTCTCATCGACATCGGGATACTGTGGAAGCTTATGTTTGGTCGTCTTACAGCCGCGATCCAAGCGAGCCGACGACTCCTTGTTATCTCGGAAACTTGGTCCCAAGCAGGAAAACGGTGGAAAGTTAAACCATTTTCGACCTTTTTCCCATGGCAATTATGTGTTGCGCTGTTACACCCCACAATACAGCTACGGTTTACCATGGTTGAAATAGTATAAGACACACGACTGAGACGGACGTTACGTCTATATAAACAGTGCGCAGTAGATCGAGTAGCAGTTAGCGGTAAAAGAGGCTATCAACATGGCGGCCACGCCAAGTAATGACGTCACGACACCCAAGCCCTATAAGTCTCTTATACAGGCTAACTATAGCTAGCTTTGTGTGTAACGTAACAAAAACCCACCCATCTCAGAGGAGCGAAGCTTAATATTTAATTCAATAAAATGATGGTACAAAAGGAGCACTAACGCCACAGGTCTTATGTTGACAACGTGGACGCAGATATAGGAAACTCCGAAGGCAGTCGTAATATTTAGCTACCTAGCAGGCTAGGCTAACGCTGTTGCGCTAACGTTAGCAAACGTTGGCGTAGCTGTCTAAACTTGTGAAAAGCCGAACAGCATCCCCGTCTAAGCTGTGTTTCACTTTCCCTCCAGTATTATTATGAATAGGGGTGTGCATTGGCACTGCCCTCACAATTCAATTCGATTACGATTCACCAGGTAACGATTCGATTCAATTCGATTCTACGATGCATTGCGATGCATCAAAATTCTACTGCACACAACAAGGCAAATTTTTCATCAGTCATGAGGCAATCAGTCAGATATCCTAATATATATCCTATTATATATACCTAATATATATAATATAATATCCTATCCTTAAGATTCGGCTGAAATTTCATGCTTTTTGGTCTAAACAACATACCCAAATTAAAAGTGGTACAGCTCCCACATACTTTGACACTCTGGGGTGTGCCTGACATCATTGGAAAGGAAACACTCTCAATTTTTTTGTTACAAGTGTCAGGGGGATTCTAGGCCTTACTGACACAGAGTTACAGAGGCTAGAATGGAGGTTTTTTATTTCCGTCCAAGTCATACATCTGTAAAATGATCAAAATAAAATACTGTAAACACATCTGGTGATATACAGATACACCCAGGCCATAGCAACATGTCTCAGGTTATTATAGAAAAAATCGAGATGCCAAAAGACTCAAAAATTGATTTTTCTACAGAAATGTCTGTCCTTTTTGCTGTCATTGGCTTGTCCGCTTTCATTGGCCATATCAGAGGCAAACCTGAACGGATTGGCTCATATGAGATGTCTATCAAAAGCTTAGAAGCTAGGGAATTCGATGACGCCCACTTTGAGCATGTAGCAAGCTGGGCAGAGAAGCAAGCGGCGATAACAAGTGCGGAAATGGAAAATTGTTTCGCGTTTTTCCCTTGTGATTCGGCCAGAAACTTCAACATTGTGAGGCGAACAGATCGTTTTGGAATATAAAGCTTGGATATTACATTTCCTTGGACTCTTGGGGATTTATGAATATCAAGTTTTGGGCAACATACCACTTTGTTGCTGAAAGGACAACGAAAACAGGTATGGATGCACTCTCGACAGCTGCGCAGATTATGGCTGAATTGTTTTAGAGGCTAAGCTTTCAATTGGTGTGTATATTTGGAAGATTTAATGCTTTAAAGTTATAAAAACGCTCATGAGTGGAAGTTTTATCGAGGTTACAGCAACGCAGTGTCCCATCAACGGGACAGTGATCCTTGAGAGGATATTGAACAACAGATTTTATTGGCTGCTATGTGTGTATTATCACTCTCCTGTATCTTTGATACAGAAGTAATTGAAACTTTACAACTTTATTGTCCACTCAAGGCCAGAAAATAAACAGTGACATAATTGATTATGGCACTTTGCCGCATTGATGCTGAATCGTGCATACCCCGCATTGCAATGCATCGCCGAATCGATTATTGTTGACACCAGAGGTTAAATTGGGCCGGAGCGCACCAGAGCGCAGCTCCGCCTCCTCAGGTCCACTACACACCCTGCCGGAGCTCAGCTCCGTCTCCTTCAGCCCCAAATGTATTTTGAAAAGTTGACTGACAAATATGAAACTGGACGTCGCTTTGTGCCCATTCTCGCTGTAAAAAGCTGGGCAGCTTCAGGTTTATGGATGCGCTCTGCTGGCGACATGCTGCGGCAAATGTGTCGCGTTTGTGCTCCGTGCATTTCTGCCATAAGTTTCGGGTTTCCACCTCCGATGTAGAGCAGCGTACAGCCACTTCCCTAAACGTCTCAAACGGCGCTCTGTGTCTGTCAGACGGTCTGAGATCTACCGTATCAGCAGACCAATCACGTAATGCGCAGCAGACTACGGTGCAGGTAGATTATTTTCTGAAATATAGTGACTTCTTGTAGGCTAATAGCCTATATAACTTTATTTTTCACAAAATATCACAACTCCTCCAAATCTCAGAGAGCACAGGTGGGATGAGTTATATTTTGAATGTGCACAAAGTTTTGGACATGAGCAGAAATCTTGCTCAAACATCTGAAATATTACAGTCCAGGGATTTATTAAATTAATAATGTATCACTTAGGTGAATAATTGTCATATGCACATTTACAGAGGTTAATTCCCCAACAAAAGATGCAAAAGAGGGAAGAATAAATTAGGCCTAAGCTACATGTGTGCTGACTCAGATATAATTAGAAAAGTCAATCTAAAGGAGAATAAATAGATGAATGCAATACAGAATGCCTGACAGCCTTACTGCAATATTTTCCATTATGTTTTTATATTTGGATTGTAATGTTTCCCTTTACATAAAGATATTTCAGGCATATTTATTCAGAAAAAGGTAGAAGTAGGTGCATACAAATTCACCAAAATGCAGGAAATAGTGTTTAATGCTAAAAAAGGACCCCCAAACCCCTACATCATAAGTCAGCACACAAATCTGGAAGCAAAACCTTGGCCTTTGGGTTGCCAGGCCAGTTATGATTAGACCAAATGTTGGTGCCATCTAACAAACTGGAAGCTAAAATTAACATACACTGGCTATTAACAAGCTGGGCAAGCCAATCACTGTTAAAAAGGCTATAATAGTGGTTTCTGATTCTCTTAAATCAACATAATTTTCTTGTTTAAAAAGATGTTTACATATTTGCCAACCAATATTTTCAAACGTGTTCAATTTCATACATTTTCCAAGGGTGAAATCCGTTGCCTGCCTGTTAACATTAGCCTATAAAAGGTAAGAAATAATAATAAAGTAAGTGAATTGTACAGTATTTCTCTTTGTTTGAACTAATCAACCCTACCTTACACATTAATACTGGAAAAAGAGCCCCTTTGGTGTAAAAACACATTAAGTCATTTTATGGCGCGATTTTGAATGACGACCATTCCCCGTAAATAAGGGCTCCCCCTCCCTACAAAAGCCAATTTAACCACTGGTTGACACCACTAATTATGAAGACAATAAAGACACCTGGACTCGGTCGAGACCAAAAGCCATATGACTGTGGCCGGATCACAAGCATTTAGGTACATGGAGTGCTAGCGAAAAAGCTAACGCTAGCATAAGGCTAACTTCAAACTTCATTCATTTCTAAAGCAGTGTTAGAACTTTTTTTTAGCAATGTACACATTAACGATGGAATTACTATATTTGTCCTATGTAATTTGTTATCATCAGTGTTGTATAAAGTACTAGTAAGTAATACTTGAGTAAAAGTACAAGTATCGTACTAGAAAAAGACTTCGGTAGAAGTGAAAGTTACCTTTTAGAATATTACTTAAGTAAAAGTCTTAAAGTATCTGATATATACTGTACTTAAGTATCAAAAGTAATTTTCTGATATTTAATGTACTTAAGTATCAAAAGTAAAAGTTGTTTTTTTTAAAAGCAAGCGGTTAGAACTTTTATTGTGGCTTTCTTATAGTAAAGCATAAAGCATATTCAGGGACTTTTCAGGCACAATTCTCTTAAGTTCAAAGAACAAACAGCATATGTTTAGAGCTGACATCAATGTACAGAAACATTTCTTGCAACACGGGTGTATGACGTTATCTTCACCACTACCCTGTTCACCGAGTTCACCACTATTGGGGTGGTCGCAGGGCTCAACATAAAAAAAAATCCCCACTGGCCCCAGGGGCCAGTAGATCAGAGTTTTGCTGGCCCCTTCTACATTTTTACTGGCCCTGAAAGAAATATCATAGGTGATATTGGAAAAGGACAAAAAAGCAGGAAAAAAGCTAGCCACTGCCACTGGATGTTGTGCCATTAGCAGCAAAGCTAGACCAGGGGTCATCAACTACATTCAAATAAAGAAAATAAAATTATACCTAATACGCATCATCTTGTCATCTTGATATTTTCACTTTCTTACTAAATTAATGCTATATTTTTTACATTAGTAAGCAAACCCCTAAAAATTGCTTATGTCGAGCCTGGTGGTCTACGATAACGGGAGGTCCTCCAGTAGGTCCTCCAGTAGGTGCTCATGCTTCCATGGCGGTTTGCAACAAACAAGCGCTGAAATAGAGCGCGCGGCGTGCGTAATGCAATCTAGGAGCAGTGATTCGCCAAACCTCCCTTATTGCAGTCGCACACATTTCTTATAATTTTATTTTTTAGTAACGAGTAACGAAGATGCTTAGTGGAAATATAACGGAGTAAAAGTATACATTTTATCTAGGAAATGTAGTGGAGTAAAAGTGAAAGTTGACATAAATTTAAATAGCGAAGTAAAGTACAGATACGTGAAATTTCTACTTAAGTACAGTAACGAAGTATTTGTACTCCGTTACATTACAACACTGGTTATCATATCGAAGAGAGAAGTTGACATTTACCTCACACAATAATGAACAGCTCCCATACTTTTTGCCTTTTTGCTTCACAGGGGGACTTGTGAAATCTGATGCTGCTTCCCTGTCTTTCATTGCAGCCAAACGCACAACAGTTGGGCATTTTTTCAGTGATTAATGTCATTTTTAACCCTTGTGTTGTCCTTCGGGTCCCAGTGACCCGAAGGACAACACAAGGATTATGTACTTCCGTTTACTTTGTTGAGAATTGCTCTCTAAACAAGGGTTTGTACAGCATTTTGGTCAGCTTAAACTGTGTTTAAATGTGTTCTAGAAATAAACTTTACTTACTTACTTTACAAGAAACAGGGTTTAGAGAGCAATTCTCAACAAAGTAAACGGAAGTACATAATCCTTGTGTTGTCCTTCGGGTCACTGGGACCCGAAGGACAACACAAGGGTTAAAATAATTTATTATATTTTTCCACTATTCCCTGCACTATATCAATGGGAATCAGATGAATGTTGGTATCAAACATGGAGTCCACGAAACACGTGACCACCTCGGAACCAATCGCAGAACGGTATGCTCAGAACATTCGATTCCCTAGTTGGCCACACTCTCTAAATAAAGGATACTAAAATGTATTAGTCAACATTGCCGCTGTGTGGTGTAACAGAGTATTGCATTTAATAAAGGCGTAGGAACCATTGTAGAGATAAGTGTTTCTGCTCGGAGTGTAATATCTGATGGTAAGACTCTATTTTCCTTAGCGACATATCAAATAAAACTTCATAGTTTAGCGCATAGGGGCTGTCTGATTGTGAGATGTTTGTTTTTTAATATGTCTGCT
Organism: Perca fluviatilis; assembly: GCF_010015445.1. Lineage (NCBI taxonomy): Eukaryota > Metazoa > Chordata > Actinopteri > Perciformes > Percidae > Perca > Perca fluviatilis. Next base: position 4,077,625 of record NC_053118.1, on the reverse strand, counting down.
GTTTTCATCGCCAGTTAACGCTAGCTAGCTATTTAATCTGAACTTTTTTCATATAATGTTACGCAACATAGTCTGGCAAGGTTGTGGTACAACTGAATGGTGAAACCTTGTATTTGTCCTTCTCTACACATTGATAACATCCTCTACCAACGGAGCCTGTGGAGCTAGCTAGCTAGCTTGTTGAGTTAACGTTAGCTGCTCAGAATGGTAAACATTGTTTAGAGTGGTTTAGCAAGTTTAACGTAACGTAGCAAATGTTACGCAAACGTTACGCGGTGTTAACGTTACACTTTGCGGCACCAGCTTGAATTTACATCGATGCATTAATACAGGAATAGAATACTGTATGCTGTGTTATTTCTTTTACCCCTGTAGGTGAAAGACTATGAGTAAAGAGTCCAGAATGAGGGCAACAGTAAACCAGAAGCTAACAGAGATGGGGGAACGAGAGAGGTGAGATCAAATATTACAAACTGTATTTATATTATTTAACAGCGTTGGTTAAATAGCTGTTACGGTTATTATAAAGTATGTTTACCCCCCTTACATCCCGCGTCAGTCAGTGTCAACGTTGTGGCTATTTGCACTGAAAGTAAAGACATCGGTTGTTGTTTTTTTAGCTATGCGTTTTCTGTAACTTCATATTGGGTGTGTCTATCGTAGCATAACTTACTCTATTTGACTCTGTGCTTCACCAAATGTTGGCTAAACGTGCTATTTAACAATCACACACCTCTGTAGTATTGTGTGTTCAGGGTTACTAACAATTACTTTATTTGTTACTGTCATTTTTGTTAAGCGAAGACATAACTAATGGCATATTGCATGAATAGAGCATAGCTGCTCTAAACTAGGAGCTGTCTTAAATTCTGCTCTCACTTGTCAACATCTCAATAATGTACATGTATGGCTTGATATTTTTAAAATATGAGTTAAGACCCAGGTTGTCAGCAGCTGTTATAAGGCAGAAACATGCCTGTAATATGTTCAACAGGCATGGAACTAACATATGCCATGAATACTGAACTAGACTGGTTCCTCAAGCTTCGAAGAAGATGGCAGCTCCACCACATATTCATTTTTTCTGGCAAACAGAGAAGCATCAGTCTGTGTAATATGAATAATACATAGTAATAATGTCAACACAACAGAGATAATGGCACATCAGGGCCAAAATAACCAATGTTGTAATCAAGATGAGGAAGTTGCCAGCTGTTATTAATAACTTAATTAGCATAAGGCAGAATCGTGCCTGCTATACATTAACATGTGCTTGCATCTTATTGACAGACTGAAGGAGTTGCTGAGGGCTAAACTCACTGAGTGTGGATGGAAGGACCAAATGAAAGCTCACTGCAAAGGTAGAAATGACAACGCTGTTGTTAAAACATAGCATTGATAGTCATTGATTGAGTGCCAAAGAACTGAAAGATGCCAACATCTGCGTACTCTCTTGTGAATCTTATATGCACACTTATACATTATAAAGGCCCAGTTTCATTGGTTACCTAACTGTGAGTTATATTAGACATTTAGAGAGCTTAAATTATAGCCTGTAGATGTATGCTTTACCACAACAAAACGCCTCTATTTACAAACCATAATGTACACAAACCGTTAACAGCATCAGAACTTATTACTGGCTTAACGTAGTTAACAAATATATTGATCAATCAAAATGCCAGGCTATAGTTTTGTTTACATTCCTTATACACTGTAAACCCAGATTTAGTTGTAATTAAACTTTTTAGTGGTCACTACTTATTCTTTCATGTTTTGTTAAAAAACATATTCATTACTAAATTACATTAGTTGTTTGTAATAATCAGCTTAAGTATGCAGTGCACAGTACACATCTTATTAAGCAGAGATAACTAAGGATGTTTAGTTTCTTGTTTGAACTGTTCTGCGGTGCAAAGGCTCATGGGGAAAAAATGATATGTTCTGAACGGTGTCTGTCCTAGTTAAAGTGTGTTTTAATAATGTTCTGTTAATGTTTTGGGTGTGCATTTATGTTGTCTGGGTTTTAGTTTTGTATGGATTATTTAGTGTTTATGTACATTTATTGTTGCACCATGACCGAGACCCGAGAGGTGGGGGGGGGGGGGACTGATAGGGTCTGGCCAGTGAGAAAGTGGTCAGTGGCATATACACAGATTGGAAATCAGTAGATCAGATTTCCTTTCTGTTTCTTTAGAATAAATGTATTGAAGTATATTCTTAAAATCATACTGACATAAAGGAAAAAAAACATATTTATTTAAACAAATTATTTCTCTAATATTGATAAGTAGCCTAATGTTTTATATTTGTTTACTAATACATTTTAGTAATGATTACTAATGTAAACTTGATTTGTCTACTGCTCTGTGTTAATACAACTTGACCTGTTAAATTTCACCTTGTGTAAAAACTTAAACGGTTTAAGGCAACGGGTTTCCACACAAATTTCTAGTAAAGTCAACTAATTCGGGATAACAGTGTACTATAATGATACTTTAAAAAAAATGTAAGTACAATGGACCTTTTTCACATCAGATATTTAGACTCGTCATAGTAGGAAAAACACAGGTGTTACTAATAACATTAACAATGGCTCTGTTGTATTCAAGTGTCCCAATAAGCCATGACAGTGTGAGCCAGCATGCACAACACAAGGAGCCTGAAACTGAAGCAGCTAAATGGAATTCAGCCATCATTCATTTGATTATTTACACCTGTGCTTTTCCTACAGTAAACATATCAAAATCTTTCATGTGAAAAGGGCTTGTTGTGCGTTGTGTCCAAAATGTAAATTTAAATTAATCCCATAACTGATGTGTATATTCTTTACTTTGTTCTGCTATAAAGGCATTAATCAGCTCTACACCTGCAGTGGGCAAAACACATCCTCCAAATAGCAATAAACTGTCCACACGCTTTAAGAATGGACACAGTTTAGGTCATGATAAAGTACATACATATTTGACAGTTGGAACTAAAGTGCAAGGGTTTCGCTATGGAACTCGTATTATGCTGCACAGGCTGCTTCGAGCAATTTTTGTTAAAATATCTGTATTTATTTTTGCAGAAGTAATCAAAGAAAAAGGCTTGGAGCATGTCACTGTGGAGGACCTGGTGGTAGAGATCACTCCTAAAGGAAGAGGTATCTTAACTTGACTATTGGAATTGATGGTGTAACATACACGGTGTCAAAAAGATTTGTGCAGCTTTTATGGCTGGGCTCTTCTAATTCATCCTGCTAGCCACACTGCTTTCTACAAATCAACCTTAAAAGACAACACTTTAAAATGCATCTTAGTATTATACTTCCATTGCATTTTGTTTAGTGTACAGTTGAGTCAAACAAAACACTTAGGCTTTAGAGCAGGGGTCTCCAACCTTTCTTCATCTGAGGGTTACTTTAAAATAACAAAAATGGCCATGAGCTACTTGCACCACATCGCTTACATTTATTTACATAACACACATAAGCTGAATGAAGCTACTGTTTGCTGAAATTGCAATACCCAATGCTTATGAAAACTTGTAACTTCACATCAAGATTCATGACTATTTTACACTTCTTTAGCCCACATAGTTATAGCTACATCACTGAAAATATTCCCACTTTACACATCTATGGCCCACAAAGATAGCTACCTCACTTTTAATATTGTGGTAGTTTTGTGTCTCAGTTTGTCAACCTATTAACAAACTATTTGTTCGTGAGCTACCAGTAGTAACCCCTGCTGTAGAGTCACTCCCTCAAAGACCGCAACCATTTTGAACCCATCATAGAGGACGCTGAGATGCCAGTTACTTAAACGACAGTAGCCTCAGTAGGCGGTGCAGTCACGGGATGTTATGTTTCCCCTTTCCAGTAATGGAAGTGGGTGTGAGCATTAACACAAGTTTTGCTAAACCATTTTGTCTGTATTAAAAATGTTAAGTCATAGTCATGGATATCTCTCTCTCTTTTGCAGCCTTGGTGCCAGACAGTGTCAAGAAAGAGCTTCTCCACAGAATAAGAGCCTTCTTAGCTCAGCATGCCACATAATTTAGATTTTTAACATTTCCTTAGACCACTTGCCTGTGATATACACTCACCTAAAGGATTATTAGGAACACCATACTAATACCGTGTTTGACCCTATCCTATCAATATGGGCCAACATTTCTACAGAATGCTTCCAGCGCCTTTTTGAATCAATGACACAAAGAATGAAGGCAGTTCTGAAGGCAAAAGGGATCCCCCACACCACTACACCCCCACCACCCCCACCAGCCTGCACAGTGGTAACAAGGCATGACGGATCCATGTTCTCATTCTGTTTACACCAAATTCTGACTCTACCATCTGAATGTCTCAACAGAAATCGAGACTCATCAGACCAGGCAACATTTTTCCAGTCTTCAACTGTCCAATTTTGGTGAGCTCGTGCAAATTGTAGCCTCATTTTCCTATTTTTAGTGGAGATGAGTGGTACCCAGTGGGGTCTTCTGCTGGTGTAGCACATCCGCCTCAAGGTTGTGCGTCTTGTAGCTTCACAAATGCTTTGCTGCATACCTCGGTTGTAACGAGGGGTTATTTGAGTCAAAGTTGATCTTCTATCAGCTGGAATCAGTCGGCCCATTCTCCTCTGACCTCTAGCATCAACAAGGCATTTTCGCCCCCCAGGACTGCAGCATACTGGATGTTTTTCCTTTTTCAGCCCATCCTTTGTAATCTCTAGAAATGGTTGTGCGTGAGAATCCCAGTAACTGGGCAGATTGTGAAATACTCAGACCGGCCCGTCTGGCACCAACAACCATGCCACGCTCAAAGTTGCTTAGATCACCTTTCTTTCCCATTCTGACATTCAGTTTGGAGTTCAGGATATTGTCTTGACCAGGACCACACCCCTAAATGCATTGAAGCAGCTGCCATGTGATTGGTTGATTAGATAATCGCATTAAAGAGAAATTTAACAGGTGTTCCTAATAATCCTTTAGGTGAGTGTAGATATTTTTCATAATTGTTTTTGGACTTGAATCATGAAGATTTTTTTGTTATCTTGAGTTTTCAGAGACATACTGACACACACTTTGCTATTTGGTTGTGTGGCTTTACTAATTCTGTGATGTACCACGTATTTGTTAATGCACTTGCCTTGCACATTTAGTTTTCCTTTGTATAAGAGATATGCTGTATAATAAAGTTTTTTGTTTTGTCAAAAGTCACTTCAACAATAATAAAACAGTCATAGTAATAGTCATTAATGATAAAAAATCAATATATAACAATGGAATAATAATAATAACAATGTATTTGAATTGGAGCTTTTTACTGACTTTTTAAGTCATTCTATTAATTAAAACATTTGTAGCCGTTTGTGTTTGGGCATTTTATTGCATTGTTAAGGTGGTATTGGGTGGATACATAGTTGCTTACTGTGTTTTGTACCATGATTATGCAACCCACGGAAAAAAATGCTTACAAATATTAATACCACAAATTATTTAAGTGTTCATTATAATGTCAGAGACCATGTTATCTCCATTTGCTCAAACATCACAAAAAAGTAATATAAGACATTATATGAAAGTCATTTCAAATGCAAATATAGGTTATTCTCACCACAAAAAGTATTCATATGGGGTATAAAACAGTCAGTGTAGTTTAATTTACACTGAATTATAACCTTTTGTTCCATATGATAGTCTCTCTTCAGCTACATCGCAGACTGTAATGCAATTGAGTATACAATCTTCTCAGGGCATACTATTAAATGGGCCAAGTCCTTTTCCATTGCACTGCATCTAAATGAGGAACCAGTTGTATGTACAGTGTGTTTTCCCAGGTATCAACACTGCATGTAGCCTTTCACCTGGTACTTCAAAGATGGAATTAGATGTAGAAGAAAAAACTTATTTACCATATTCCCCATAAATGACACCCAGCTGGTGCTGTAAATTAACATTGTCCTTTGACAAAATGGACTTAAATCCAGAGAACCATTATCCTGTAATCACTTCCCCAGAATAACACAATGTTTCCAACAGAGGGGGGAGAGGGCGGTGCCAAGAAAGAGATCATGAAAAGATAAACAGGAGTGACCCTGTTCACAGGAAGAGATGCACCAGGCGACAAATTGCCTTTACTGAAACTGGTTGTCTGATTGTTTCAAGGTCCTTGGTGCGTGGTGTATGAAATGATCAACTGCAATCAAAGAGTTCCAGTGAGAGTCACTAGGCTGAGTGCAAAAAAACACACGTTACTCAAACTCACGCCATGATGAGGTAGAAAAAGCCAGGCCACAATGTCCTGATTGTCTAAATAAAACTTTTTTTCGTGTTTTTTTTGTTTGATGTTGTCGTGCAACTTAATAACCTCCCCGTCAAGTCAATAAAAACAGGACTATTGCAGGAATGTTTGGTCCTGAAGCCGCATTTGTACAATTCTTTTCCGTCCACATGCTGAATCGCATCATTTTGTTTAGTTGAAAGGTCTCTAGTTACACACGCACAATGCCTAATTGGTTATGGATTGCATTCGGAAAGGCCATGAACCCAAAACAACACACCGCTCGGCACGAGTAGCACATTAGTGGGTAGTGAGTGAGTCTGCACTGGTCACCCACCCAAGACAGAGTGTTTTCTTAGCCAAAGGACCTGCTGTGACATCAGCCCAGGTGACAACATGCTGATGTACAGTGCTGTTGTGGGGGCCAAATGTAACGCACCTCTCCAGCCCAGCACACACACTCCTTTAATGGCCTACATCAGTCCCCATGTTATCAGCAAATCTCCCTGGGCTGAAGCATATAAAGGGGGTTTTGCACACTGTAGAGCGGCACTGGATAGAATTTCCAGTGATGCAATTTATTATCATACAGATTTTTATTTACTTTCTCACTCTCTGTTCTCAGCTTTTCTCCATCACTCAGGACCTACACAGCCCTGCCAAAGAGCTGTACAGTAACCAGATGACTGCACATCATAAAAAAATAAAAAAAAACTAGAAAAGTAGAGTTGTCCAAATAAAAGGAAAACATGATTTAAAAAATCCCATGCTCCTATTCATTGGCACAGGGTTGTACATCTTGGATGTGGCCGACAGAGATTTAAATAAGACCTGTTCTGGGGATCCCAGCAGCAGCTGATAGCGAGGAAGCCACCATAACTACCATAAATCAAGCAACAACAAAGGGCAAGAGCACCCTTATTCCACCAAGCCAATATCAAGCTGTGTCTGAGCAGTGCTCAATGACATTTAAAAGGAAATTTGATGTGTGTCTCCATGTGATTTTTCTGTGCGAGTAGGTAAGTGTGCGTAGACATATTCACCACCCCTGGAATCGGATCATTTCAGCATGATAGCAGCTGTGTCAACAGGCAAAGGAGCCAAAAGTGTGGTCCTGTATGCCGAGTCCAATAGGTGCTCTGCGGCCCTCTTTCTAGTGAAATTGGCAACATCCAAAGATCATAAACACCTCTCTTACTGTACAAACAACTGAAGAAAAGGCAGCCCTGGGTGGAAACAGATGGCAGGGGCGTGTTCATATTGTAAACAAATGTTGGGCAATGATGATTTTATAGCACACTGCCTTATTTGGGATAACAGTGCACCTGCTTCATGGGGTAATTGTTTAAGAAGTGTCCATGAAATACTGCATCTCAAGCCCTCCATGTTTACAACAGTATATCTGACATTTCTAATGTATAGAACACTGCTATGGGCTTTTGTGTCTCCTATAAATTTTATTTTTCTTTCATAATGGAAAGGGCAAAGACCTTGCATAAGCAGACAAAGGGTCAAAGAGGGTGTTTCAAAGCAAAAGTAGGGGCCATGTGCTGCTACAAATTCCCAAGACCCGGTGTGCAGTTGGCCCTCTTTACTGTCAACATGTGTGAATGCCATGCTCGATAAATTTCTCTTTGAATTCCCTCACTAGAATTTATGAGACGTGCAACATGGGGTTGCAACTCTTTTGAAGCCTACACACTTGCAGCACTCAATGCCGTTTACATTCTCATTTTAAGGAGAAAAAAAATATATATATATTAGAAATAGGGAGAAGTTGGCATGTAGCATCCTGCAGTGTAAAGAGATTTAAATGTACTTACACTCTGTTGTGTCTCCTGGGAACTGTTTCCTACACACTAATGAGACTGAGGAGCAAGTTTCACTCTGTTATTCCTGGCATCGCTGCACCAGTCGCAGGCATACCACTCACACTCTTTTTTTCCCTCCCTTTCCCTCTCAGTAGCCCAGCGCAAATAATAAATAACAGGAAATACATCATCCCTTTTTCAATCCGAGAGCCAGGAGCGGGCCTGCCAATGTTAACACAAAGCAATCTTAGGTAATGATCAGCAAATGTGTATAAAGTTTCATAGAGCATGACTTCACATAATTCTTGTTTAGATCATGTTGGCTGGCTCAATGTCAACTGTGATGCCGCTGCTGTAGAAACCCTGCATTCACACACACACACACACAGTTTTCTCTCCTGAAGCTTGTTTGTATCACGATTAAAAGCTGCACTTCTGTTTTGTAAGTGCTTGTAATTGATTTAATACAGTGTAGCATTGTGGCAAGGATTAGCTACCTTTAAAGCTAAATTGTGGAATTTTAGGCTTTTTTATATTACATACTCACAAAATTGTGTCAGATTTTCCGCTCATTTACACACATCGGTGGCACAGATATGAAACATATAATCGTGGCTCAATTGATGAAAATCATTTGCTCGATGTTAAAAAAAAACATCATTGAGCTGTTTTAGTGCTCTACCTACAGCACAGCCAACGTGCAGATGGGGAGCCGGGGGGTCTCTATACAACAACACAGAGGAAAGAAGTGAAACACAATCCAGACATTGTTTACTCTGTTTCTGATGTAAAGGCCACTTACTGTCGTGTCCAATGCCTAACCCTTAATTTGCTGTCCCAGCCTTTGAAGTGTGTGCACATTTCTGTTTCCTGACACTACCTTTCCTCTCTCTCTCTCTCTCTCTCTATCTATCTTTCCTCAGAGCCCCAGCAGTTGATATTGCAACTGGATAGGCCATGTTTCCATGTAGGGGCTCTTTTTAGGCCTGCTCTGATGATAGAAAACACAAGTGGGGAAGGGGAAAAGGAGTGCTGGGCGCACAGATCCACAGAGAGGCCCCGGCCCCAGACCCAGCTCAGACAACGCTGCAGGGGATTAGAGCACACCCTGGCAGCAGAATGGTTTCACTTAAGAATTTCAGTAATCACTTTTAGGAGTGTAATATATAGCTGACCTTCGGCAGCGCCACACGACCCCCCGCTCCCCCAGCCATTTGATCAAAGGAAGCGGCAGTGGCTGTGCAAACAGGCGCTATCAGTGGACTCCAATGGATTTACTGTCTGCTTCTTCTCTCTTGTCTCCCCTGAGTCGTGTGCTGATACACACAGAAACCCAGTTTCATCTTACAGAACCTATTTTTCTCCCAGTACTAATTTACGGGCCGGATCATGACTTAAGGGAACTTAAAGGAGGAGGAGGGAGGGAGGGAGGGAGGGAGGAAGCGGGGAGGCTCGGGGGGCCTCATCGAAGGGGAGAGAGTGGAGGTGGGAGCAGCTCGGGGCCCTTATCCACTGCCTGCTGACTGGGCCAAGCAGAGCGGCTCTCATCATCATGGGAAAAGCCCAGTAGGTGCTCTCTTCTCAGCTGGAGCAGCCAAACACCGTGGCCTGTGCTCCGCAACAATAACAGCAACCAGAAAAGGACAGAGGGCTGGCCCAGTAGGGTTTATATAGTGCCCTAAATCACAGGAGGCTCTGACAAAGAAGTGAGAGGGAGAGAGGATGTGGGTATCATAGCAACTATTAATAACCCAATACATGGTGGTGTGAACACAGCCGAGGTGTCTCTAAGTCTCTCTAATGCTGCACTTTAATGTTTCCTTATTTTAATTGCATCCATGTACATGCTAACTCTTAATACGCCAGCTCATAATACCCAAGTATGGCATTTTAATGGATTATTTTATTGCTTTAAGTAACATAACATAATCATTCCACCAATTATAAACCAGCAATTACTGTAAACATTCCTCAACGAGAAGCAGACTATCAGAAAACAACATGGTGACCTTTCTGCTTTTATAGGGAAATTTCTTTCAGCTGGTTAAATCCCCAGTCATTTGTAATTTGTGACTCACATGTTCTGGTCTAATTTCTTGCTCTTGTTAAAATGTTTCTTGCACTACCTCCCGTGCCTTATGCAAAACAAATTGTATATTTTGTCTTTGTTTAAATTATAATGAACACAAAGAATGATTTATTTGTTGTGTTTCTATTTCAGCATGAATGCCAGTAAAAGCTGCAGGAAGTTGTGGTTTGCAGAGCAGGAGGTTCTGCTTGTAACCAGTTGAGGGCGTCACAGAACAGATGACAGAGGGGAATATATACACTAGGTCATTCAAACCGCTGACTGCTTGTACCATTTTGCAAATTTCCCATTGTAAATATGTTTGCGAAAAATGTAGCTTTAACTATATGTTTTATGTCCTTTGAATAATCCAGACTCTGATTTTCCTCGCTGCCCGTACATATGATTTCTATTTTCTATTTTGAGGTGCATAAAAACATTTTATTCATAAGGAATTAAATACTAATGATAAAACAAGCATACAGACTTTAGCTGGCATGTCAGGGAGTGTTTATGTGACTCAGCTGATGACAATGCATGCCATGTCATTAAATGACCACAGGAAGTCCTGTGCTTTTATGAGCTTCTTAGACAAGCTTGGGCAGGGGGGAGAAAAATGTTTCCTGATTCAAGCATGTGAGATCAACTCACCACATGTTCTCTCTGTCCCAGAAACAACAGGGAATGACCCCAAAAAAACTACAATGCCAGGGCCCTAAAACACAGACTTTACCCTGCCTTTCATCTGCGAGGGTCACTGCAGGTCAGCCTGGTCCCGAGGATGTCGCTATAGGCTCTAAGTTGCATGACATGCATGAAGTTTAGCTCCTTTAGGTACACATTTACACTCATCTGAATCCAGCATGGTAGTTATGTAACCCCCGTATTTAACAAGAAGTGATGAGGAAGAAGTGGAGGCGCGGATGTGAAATATTCCTGCATTCCCCTCATCAGCTGATAAGGTTCCATGTTTGGAGAGCAAACAGGAGGAAAAGTACCTGCTATAAATGCTCTGTGGCCCTTGGACGTGTAAGTATTTTATGGTGTGACACAGCTATGGGCAGACTGATAAGTCTAAACTTGAGTGATTGCCATGTCATTTACTGTTATACAGCTGGTCATTTTGATGCTAATTAGTGTTGAGTCAGTTACAGTAAGAAATAATAACGTCTTGCTTTGCTGGAAAGAACTCTGCTCTGCAATTGCCTTATTAGTTTTAAGTTGAGAGCCAGCTACATTAACTTGTGGTCTACAGTTGCTTTTGGGAGGAAACAGGGAGAACTCTGTTGACCCTTGTGATTATGGATACTTTTTCAGAGGAGTGTGCAACTCACTTACCAGGCAAACAAGCTATCAGGCTTAAGGATGATTAACAACATGTCTATTTTAATAAGCATCAAGCTATTATAGACACTCCTGTTGGAGCGCTGTGCTTTGTAATGGTTATCATCCAGCACCACTGTTTTGGCCCTCTGATCGTACAGTAGGGCGAGCAGGTTGGGTTGTGTGTGTGCATGGCATTGGGTTTGTGAATCAGCTGAGGCTCATGTGGCTGGCCTAGCCTTGCTCCCTGCGACCCAGTGGGGCTCAGCCACCAGCTGCCTAGCACCCACTACACATTCCTGCTTTATTCCCAAGCTCGCCTCCCTCAGCTACACCAGTCAGGACAAAATGTATACCAGCTGCAACATCATTAAGTGAATGGGATTTTTTCAAGGCACGGTATTGATTGTATGTGCAGACAGAAACATAAACATGCACATGAACCATAGACGTGCACATAGAATCCAGACATGCAAAAACACACATTTATTGAGCATGTACAGTAAGCTTCTGCAGAGGTGTAAAGCACTCACACTTATTTTGTAGCCACAGTGTATGGATAGCAGTATTGGTCTGTCTACCACTTTGGTCCTGATATATTTAAAGTACTCATATTATGCTTTTTGGCTTTTCCCCTTTCCTCTATTGTGTTATATACCTTTTTTGTGCATGTTATTGGTTTACAAAGTGAAAAACCCCAAAGTCCCCCCCAAAGGGACTTACCATCTCCAACAGAAGACACTGTTCGCAAACTGCTCCAAACAGCTCTGTTGTAGTCCAGCCTTTACTTCAGAGACAAACGTGGGTCACTTTGGAACACATGTTATAATGCTCGCCTAGCTGCTAGCGTGGCACGCCCTCATACTCTGCTTCTGACTGGCTAGTAGTCCTTACCTAGCTACTGTCAGGGCACGCCCTCATACTCATTCAGAGACAAACGTGGGTCACTTTGGAACACATGTTATAATGCTCACCTAGCTGCTAGCGTGGCACGCCCTCATACTCTGCTTCTGACTGGCTAGTAGTCCTTACCTAGGTACTGTCAGGGCACGCCCTCATACTCTGCTTCTGACTGGCTAGTAGTCCTTACCTAGGTACTGCGCACGTGCGACTCCCAGCAAAGATGGAACAGAAGTGAGATGTCTCACTCTGTAGCTAAAACAGAGAGCTCAACACACAGGGTGAAAAGAGGAACTGCAGCAATGTGCAGTTCAACAAAAATATGGTGTCTGTCTGATATAACCTCTAAATACAATTATGAACCAGAAAATGAGCATAACATGAGCACTTTAACAACTTTCCAATGGATTGCTGTGAAATTTTCAGGATGAATGCTACTGACTTTGGTGATCCCTTGACACCATGAGGTTAACATCTGTTTATTCGATGAAATGTCTCAACAACTACTGGAAACTATAGAGTGTGGTCTAGACCTACTCTATCTGTAAAGTGTCTCGAGATAACTCTTGTTATGATTTGATACTATAAATAAAATTGAATTGAATTGCCATTAAATTTGGTAGGGATTTCTATAGTCCCCAGATGATGAACCCTAATGACTTTAGTTATCATCTGACATTTTATTCAGCACCACCAGCCAGTCAAAGTTTTTACTTATCTGGTGAAATATCTGCAACATCCACTGGATGAGTTGGCACACATTTTGTACATACATTCATTGTTCCTTGGAAATAGAATGAGAGTAGAACAGACAATGAACTGTTTGCCATTGTCATTTGACTAGCTTAAGAGAAAATAGTGATTGTTGTTAATTGTTAGTGCTGCAAGTCAGTTTATAAGGAAGTTAGGGTTAGTTCTTTGCAATGGCAACGTTCCATAAAATTGGCCGCCGCTCTGACTATCCTGCTGTCGATTTGAATGGGATTGTCCATTCTACTCTTATTCTAATTTGTATGCATGGTTCCCATGCTTATTAGCAAATACTTGTTTACTTACATTCCCATCAGCATCAGCTGTACTTTGTGTTTAGTGCTAATCAGCAAATTTTAGCATGCTAACATGCTAAACTAAGATAATTAACATGGTAACTACTAAACATAAGCATGTTACCATGCTCATGTTAGCATTTAGCTCAAAGCATCGCTGTGCCTAATACAGTGTGAAGAGGTCAACTCCAGCTTGTACCTCTTCAGACTACCTTGGAAGTAAGTGAAGTTGTGCCAGAAATCCCTACTGCGGTCCTCATACAGCCAGGGCCACTCTTATGTTTGGGGGATCTTGTTTCTTATCATGTGTTGTTTCTTTGTAGCCACATTACATGACAAATTGCTGCTAATGAAGTACATTGAGTTGCATTATAGGTCCACAAGGTGCTGCATAAATGAAATGTATTATGTTTTATTGTCACACACATACTCACGCTAAAGGTTGAACATCTAGAGTCACTCATTCACACACACACACACACACACACACATGCACACACACACAAACACACAAACACACACACACACACACACACATCAATATTTTCATACCAAGACGCAGCACACCAAAGTCCAAAGTGTCCACATTCACTACAAACCATCAGACAACACACAGCCAGACATACACACCCTTCCCTCTGGACTGCCGTCACAGCACTCCAAGCACAGCTGTCAAAACTCAAGGACTTCCAACACAACAGTGGTTAGATGGCTTGGGAGGGCCAGAGTAAGACAGAGAGAGGAGAGGAGATGTAGCGGGATGTTGAACTGACACTTCTGGATAACTCTTATGCTCCACATTGGGCCTTTATAGCTTGGATCCGCATTCCCTACATCACTTTTTGTTTCCCCTTTCACTCCTTTCTGTCACTCATGTTATTCACCTCATTTTCTCTTCTAAAGCTGTTTTTTTCTTCCCCACCTTCTACCTCTCTTTTGCTCCAGGCAGGGTCCACTGTTGTCTCACATCAGCTCTCATAACAGCTCCGGGAAGACCTCCCTCAACCTCACGCCTTGCATGTGAGTCCACACGTCCAAGAGGAGTAATAACATTGATATCCTCCAAATCAGGTCATTTCAAATTAAGGGAGGTATTTCGGGAGCCCACCCAAGTCTCCGATCGGGTCAACTGAAAACTTGCTCAAGGCCAGATTTGCATGTCAAAATACAGTCGATGATTCAGACTATACATCTCAAAGTGGGACTGAAACTCTCTAAATGTCTCATATTCTTTACGATGATGTAGATTTGGCCTGTTGATGTGAAGTAAGATGTGGACACGGGTGAGAAATCTCATTGGCACGGAAAGATTGGCAAATCAAAACGTTTGCCTTAATTGCAGCAAGCAAGTGCCCTCGGCTGAAATGACTGCAATAATATTTTTTCACAATTTCCATCCCAAATCTGGGGTAAAAAGAAATTTAGCTCTGAGAAGTGTGCATTTCTTCAAGTGCTGATGTCACTTGTGGACACCACACTTCCTGTGTTTCCTGGTGTTGATTTAAATGCACAAAATGTATTCTGTTGATGTCTTTAATGTGCACACTTGAAGCTGTTGTAGCTGAAACGCAGGTTACAGTATACACGCTGCATAATCATCAGCTTAGTACACCTCCCTTGCATCTTTTCGTGTTCTATCACTGGACATATTGCCTATAGGAATCTATTCTGAGGCAGTCACTTTTATCTCAGCTTCATCTCTGATAACATTGAGATGTGTTGAACACTGATAAGGTTTGGACCTTGCTTGGACTTACAAAAAATCGTTTGGAAACTCGACAAGCATTCCAGAGAAGTTCACACTCCACAGTGATTTATTAGCAGGATGTGGCTGTATAGCGGGAGTGTGTAGGCTCCAGGTTGAAGTAGCTAGTGGCACAACAGGTCAGCAAGATAGCTGAGCTACCTAGCAGTCTGGGATTCATTCAGGAAAGCTCTCAAGGGGGCTGTTGACTGGAAGGAGGCGGTAAATCCCCATTTTGATGACTTTGTTTTTGCTGATGTTGTGTAACATCTGAGGAAATTTGAGCTAATCTGACTTCACACAGTCAGTTGTGGTGGAGTCTATTGTGTGATGTTTGGAAATTTAAAGGAGGATGGATGGTTGTAATTACTATCTGTGAAGCACAGACAGAAACACAACTCCTACTTTTGACTAATTTTTTTAACTTGAAAGCATAAACCTTAAAGGCAGAGTTGGTAACTATTTCCAATACACATATATTGTTTGAAATGGTCTTTACACCCAAACAGCGATAAATAACTTATGAGCTATGAAAAAGGAGTGACAAAGATCCTTCTTGCCCCGCTGCACGTACTCTACCCCTCCTGTGTATGAGCCTGAGCTCAATGCGTGTCGTCGCCGCATTGCTAACAGTAGTCATGTTTGTTTTAAACATTCGGTATGATAATATTAGGTGTCTGATTACCAGTGAATGAGACCATTTCTCCGCTCTGCTCAGGTTTTCAACATTATCAACACATCAAAACCTTTAACTACTTTATTTCTGTTATATTTATATGAAGTGTGGCAACAATAGAGAATAATAGTATTTATTTTCTGCTACACAAATCCTATGAAAAGACCAACACTAACAATGAATTGATATTAAAAGCAAAGAGTGTCTGCATATCCAAAGCCTGCCATAGAGCTCTATTGTTGTCCAAAAACTGAAAAACCCATCAATAAGCCACACTGCTGCACTGGGTGTTCTGTCATTACAATGAACATAGGCACTCTAGTTTATTTTGAGCCAACCCCAGATACATGTAGTACAGCTACTTTACTCACTAGTGCACCAAATGTGTATTAATCCTCAGATGAAAATAGTCCCCAACAAATTAACTACTGAGATACAAATAGCCCACAAATTGGCATTTATTGATTTGTTGGCCACTTGGGGGCAGCACAGCTGTAAATACAACAATGACTTACTGTCACCTTACAAAGTGTGTATGGTGAATATCGTGCCATATTTCTGGCTACCTGACAAATGCAAGTCCAATATTTACTCAACTTTTAGCTCTGTTTTGTTCTCTACCAACTCCTGAGGGAAACATTAGACTCGTTAGCTGCTCAATGCTCCACTATGTTTACCAGCTCGTTGCTAACTTTGTCTGTCTGCTGTTAGGTGCTGGGTATGTGTATAGTGGTTTTATCAGAACTGAGAGCAGTGAGAGTTAAAGTAAACTGTTAAATTGCAAGCAAAACAATGAGCTAAAAGATGCTAAAATGCTCCGTGGAGCTCAGTGGAACTGCAGAGTTTAGGTCATTCTTTCCATTGTTCATGTGAAAATATAGATTATTGCAGCTTTCAATTCTGGTGTTGGCTTCTCCAAAGTGACAAATCAAAAATTAAGTCTACCCTAAATGGTAACACTTTATAATAAAGGTACATGAATTATCATGACTTCATGCATGAAAAAGCCTGAATTCATTCATGTAGTACTTCATGAATTATCAGTAATGTACAAGGATTAATAGTATCTCATGCATGACTTGATGCAGGAACAAAACATTAATTAATGCATCAATTAAGGTGATTCAATCATCATGATTTCTGATTTATTAATGATGTTCATGTCTTCTTCATATGTAAATCTGTAGTTAGGAGACAGGCTAAACAAACTGAATTGTATTGTTGTAATCATGATTAACTAAACATGACTTCTTCATTACTTCATCATGTTTATGGCCCTTCAAATAAAGTGCTGACCTGGTCTATCTTTAACATTGATTAAATAAGATATGATTAATGGTGGCATATGCAGCAATTTAATGTGTAAAAATAATGTCAAGACATTTCTGGCGCTCAGACAATGGAAGTTAGTTAAAAGTAAAAATCATAAATATCCTACTTGGGTGAGCATTGTTCTCAGGCACTTCTGTTTAAGTGCCTCAGGTTGTTGTGAATAAAGCAACTATAAAAATGCATCTGCAGTATACTGTATTTTGTGTAAATGTAGTGACCTCAGTATATTTTTGCCAACCCACTCCTTTAATTCTTAATACATTACATGTTATGCCACCATTAATCATATCTTATTTATCAATGTTAAAGATGGACCAGGTCAGCACTTTATTTGAAGGGCCACAAACATGATGAAGTAATGAAGAAGTAGTATTTAGTTAGCAGTGATTAACACTACAATTCTTCAGAATATATGTACACTGCTGTGACTGGTCAGTTTTTTTGAAGAAGACATGAACATCATTAATGAATGATTTGAATACCTTAATTGATACCAACTAAATTAATCAAAATCCACGCTGTTCTCTGGCTTCTTTGTTTAGAGAAAAATGGACTCAATGACAATAAATATTTTACCTTTTCCTTTGCTATTAATAAGAACCACACACTTTATAGGCTGGTATGCATGAACAGGTTAAAATGGTAAAGCCCTCAATTCATTGCTATTCAGAGCCACCACTTTCTGCAATGTTGAGATAGTAGATGAAGATGTGCTAAAGCTACAGCTGCAACAACCATTCGTATCATTCCCTTTACCTCCACATATTCACCACAATGAAAACAAACAAGCACACATCCTAAACTCATATGCATGCTCTATCTGAGCTGATGTATACAGGTCCTCAGCAGACCGATGAGATGCCAAGCACTTCTCAAGTGCACGGAAATGGTGCGGTTTCACAATTCCTAGATTAGGACTGAAATCTGCAGTTCCCCCCACCACTTTAAGTGGCTGTGGTGCACACACAAACCCACTGAGACCATAGAAACATACACAGTGGTTTAGTGTTGGGCTCTGGCCAAGATAAATGACTGCTTCAGGTGAAAACAAACCGTGGCCCCAGCAGATTGTTTTTTTTTTTTTTTTTCATTTGCAAGTTTTGGGTCAACTTCTCTGTGTAGATGTGTAACTGTTCTTACACATATGCTCCGCTTTGGCTCCTTCACCCTCTAACACTCTTCGGGCTTGTGAATTATTTAGAATGAGGAATTAAAGTTGAAATTGTGCTCTGCAGACACAAGTGCTTCACATGTGTTGAGGACTAAAGGTGGAACGACCATTTTCAAATCCATTACACCAGATAGTTGTGACATCAAGTTTAAGAAAATGAAAGGAGACTGAGAATTTGTCATTCATGAAGCATGATCTGGAACATTACATTCTATCTTACTCACTCTACAGTTGTCCACATTAAAAGTCTTACCCAGAGCTGCAGTAAGTCCATAGGGATTTTTACCTCTGCTGTGTCAAGTCATTAACCTGTGTGCCGTTTCATAATCATATGTTTGCGTTTATGAGCCAGCAATTTATATTATGAGCTATTATAACTGTGGTGCTCAAGATGTTGGTATTTACTATGCCAGAACAGATGAAGAACACTGGATGTTTGTGTATAGAGGAAGTTTTTACATGAAGAAATTAGCTTAATTATACATCATAACTTTTCAAATACACACTTTAACCTCTACCAGTTTTTTCTAAATTATCTCTGTAGATAATTTGTTTACAAAAACAAGGGTAGAATCATGATTAACAAGATAAAAGCATCCTGTCTTTTAGTGATCACCTGAAAGTTTTGGAAGATCACCTGAGTCCCACCTGAGGGAAGTGGGAAAAGCCCATAGAGGCCCTGAATGGCTTCAATTAAGAGAACAATTGCTTTAGTCACACAATTATGAGCTTAGGGTGACTAAATGCAAAAAGCCCTGAAGGAACACAGCTAAAGATCTTTGGCATCTCATTCAATGTGATCCACCAACCCCCCGCTGCTCATTACTGGGACCACCAACTGGGAGCAACATTACTGAAATGAGCAACAACAGCACAGCGCTGCAACAGCCCTGAGTGATTCAGTTTGAACTGACAAGCAAAGGGACTGAAGGGTTGAGCAACAAAGGCTACTGAATGATGAGATCAAGGTGCAGAAAGAGATTGTTCATTATTGTTTTTAGTGTCATCATTAAACAGTTGTTTGGAGCTCCTAAATGAGGAATCATAATTAAGTTACAGGCTTAGGTTATTTTTTTATATTGTAATAATATACTGTATATTACTGAGTGGAGGAAGTAGTACTCTGATTCTTTACATAAGTCAAAGGGCCCTATTTTAACGATCTGAAACGCAAGTATGAAACGCAAAATGCAAGTAGCTTTGTGGGCGGATCTCGGGCGCTGTTGCTAATAATACGCCGGGATAAATGAGTCTTGCGCCCGACGCAAATCTAAAATGGGTTGGTCTGAAGTAGCTAGGTGTGGTTTGGGTCGCGTGCAATAAACCAATCAGAGCGTCATCTCACATTCCCTTTAAGACGAGCGGCGCTTGTTCCATGGCAGATTGCTATTATGGGCGGATTTGCCTGGCGCACGCCAGCGGGAGCTGCCGATGCGAGATGCGGCAAAGTAATAAATGCCCGTCTTGGCCGGGTGGCGATGTTGCTGCGGCCCCTCGGGCGCATCTCCTCAAGTCTGGAGAGGATTGCTGCAGCCATGGAGCATACCTCCAAACACACCACCTGCACCTGTTGTGCCCTTTCCTCCTCCCCCCACTCCATCTCCGTCCACCCGCTCCATCAGGAGCACATCGCACATTACTCCTGGACCAGATCCCGCCGGAGTGTCCAATCCCACCGTAGTTCAACATCACATCTCCTTAAGTCCTCTAATATTTCCTCATTTATGTCATCAACACATCCATGATTAATGGAAATGTTGTGTAAAACCACAAAGAATGCTGGGACTTTTTGAGGACTGTACTGTAAAGTGCCTCCTGATCTATCCAAACACCTGAAGCGCATTTTCAGTAATATTTTCCTTTGTAATTATGTATGGTTTGCAAAAATGGGAACTGCTGCATACATTTAGATGAGAGAAGTGTATGCGCGTTGTGCACACGCTACATTATGGCCAAGCATGCGCCCCTAAAATAGCATCTGAATAACGCGCTACTGACTTTAGACTAGCGCCACTGACTTTAGACTAGCACCACTGACTTTAGACTAGCGCTACTGACTTTAGACTAGCGCTACTGACTTTAGACTAGCGCCACTGACTTTAGACCAGGTTTTTCCTGGTCAGTGGCGGAATTGTTTTCTGAAACTGCAGAATAGCACCAAGTAACGTTTGCGCCGGAACACGCCTCCTCTTTTCGCTGAACCGCCCCCAGGCGCAAATACATTCCCTAATTTACCGATGTGCATCTGTGGAGGGAAACGTCTGCTGTGCGTCGGGTGCAAAATAGGAATGATACATGCGTCGGTGTACAAAGGCAATTGCGCTGAGTGCAAGATAGGGCCCAAAGTAGCAATACTACGTTGTACAAATACTCCATTAAAAGCAAAAGTTCTGCATTCAATTACAGATCTTATAAGAATTACACATGGCATATGACATAAACACAACATCTAGTTTACGATAAAGCTTATAATTAAGGAGTGAGGAGTTTCAGAGTCCGCCTAACCAGCCCACCTGCTTGTCTTCGTAGTCATCAGTTTTATTTATCATATAATCAATAATATAGCGCGAGTAGAGGGAGGCAGGCCAGTACAGCCCGATCCGGTTGGGGAGAGTTCTAGCCCGACCAGGCACCTCTCTTTAACCTGCCTCTCTTAGTTATGCTATTATAATTCTAGACTGCCGGGGAAGTTCGTTCCTTCCTGTGACACACTGAGCTGCTCTCTCATCTCTACTTGTTTCCTTTTGTATGCATCCTGTCCCAGAAATGCTTGTTACTTACTGTAATTGTTGGGGTTTTGGAATTTATAGAGTGTGGTCTAGACCTACTCTATCTGTAAAGTGTCTCAAGATAACTCTGTTATGATTTGATACTATAAAATAAAATTGAATAAAATTGAAATTGAAAATTGAATAGTTTGAGTATCTGAACTAGCAGATAAAAGATAAGCAAAGATAGCTATTGTTAGTTAGTAGATAATGTGTTTAGACAGTGGCTGCTTAAAACACTATAGTAATACAATACCTTCGTCTTGTTGTTTTTCTTTCAATTGTCTTGATCTCAAAGGCAGTGTAAGTACGACTGTCACCACCACTGTGAGCTAATTCTTTTCTTTTTAAATATAATTTTTTAACTTATATGTATAAATTTCTGTTTTATTCATTTGCACTGTGACTGATGAGAAACAACCTTGGTTTCTTCTGAATATGCAAGGATTCAGTGAAATGACAAAAAAAGTGAATTGAATTCATTTTAGAGGCAGTACGGTGCTGTTCACTCACTGGTTTACCTTTTTTTTAATTACAATTTCAATTTAGGTTTAGTCTTAGTCAGTTGACTAAAATGTATCAGTTTTAGTTGTTTAAGTTTGGTTCAGACACAAATTTCACTCCAACCCAAGTTTAGTTTAGCGACACATTTCACTGCGACAATGGAAGGTGCACATAGCAGGCTGCAAGACGTGAAATACTCAAGGGAGGTTGAACCTCCAATTCATTTCTACCTGAGTTCACTGGAAGAACAAATCAGGTTTTAACTGAAGGACAGCAAGGGGCGGCAAGTCTCACCCTTAGTAGATCTTTGGGGAGAGCCCACCTGGAAATCCAAGATGACTCGCCGGCCAATTTCCTCGATTGGCTACAAGAACAGAAGGAGGACAATTGGAGCCATGAGAAAGAGAAACATCTTTCCACCCAGGGATGGGAAAAAAAGCTGGGTACCTATTTTTCCCAGCTGGAGATGCAGGAGAAAGACAGCCACAAGCTTATTGCTGCTCTAAAGAACGTTGAAGATCAGATAGAAAGTGACTGTCTCCTATAGCAGCAGGAGAAAACCTCCCTGCTAGAGGAGATTGAGAAAACAATAGCCTCCTCACCTTAACAAGCAAAAACAGGTCAACAACACCCTTCTGGATGCTCTGAAGAAGACTCTGCAAGAAATGGAACAGGAGTGGGAGAAGACCGAGAGCTCCATGAGGGCCCAGCTAGAAGATCTGGGAGAGCAAAAGAGGTACAGGAAAAAACGCTCTTGGGGAATATCCAACTTAAACATAGAAAAATTTGAAAAACTCTGTAAACTCTGTAAACTGTAATGACATGGGCTGTTTATGTTGTGTTTTGTTTCACTGAGCTCCGATCTCAGAACCAAAAAGCGCTACAGCATAGCAGCTATAATAACTGATTTAATATACTGCACACTGATTGGTCATTGGCTGACCTTTGCATTCAAAGGGCATTTGTTGCAACTAGGAAAACTTACACATGCATTTTTATATGCTGCAGGACGATCAACAATAATTAAATAATTCAATGATTATTCTTTGCCTTCTAGATGATTAAGACACACTAGTCACACTAGTCGGCAAGGAACTTCTCACAAATGCATGACCATACATATCCACTGCTCCACTTTAAATGACAGATTCAGGTGAATCCCTCTAAAGAATGATACAAAAAAATGTATGCAGTGAGGTAAGTTATTCAGCGCTATACTGAGCTCATGGAAAGCCCTGGATGATCTAATAATCTTTTTAGTAGCTATGATTTTCATATAACTTCCGGTGACACTTGAACTTTCAATGCATCCTCTCAACCTGACAACAGACAAAGACCAAATCTCTTTCATGTCTGAAAGTTTGCATTCATTGGTGCGATCTAATTCTCTCCTCAGAAGTAGGAGTTATGGAAGAAAGGCTCTGCCAACAGTTCACTGGCAAATGTTTTTGAAGTCGGAATTTTTTATGAATTTTCTTTTTAAAGATTAGATATTAGATATTGCTATGTATACACTTTGTGGAGAGATTAACTGTTGAATCAATCATTTGATGTACTCATGTTAATGAAATCCCTTTCACATGCCAGAGGGTTTCAGGACTAACTCGCTCTGACATTCTATAGGCCTCTCCTCCTCCTTCCCTCGCCCGTTTGCCAAGTGAATGTACACAAAGATTGATTTCAAATATATGCCCTCACAAGTGAACAGGTTCTACATGGGTTGATCAAATCGGCAGCCATCTTGGGTACATTATTAAGATTTGTGGCTCAGCAGACTTCCACTCGGCTCAGGCTTTGCTTTGGCAACAGGATTTCTCCTTGGAGAGGAATGAATGTGCAAATGTGTTACAGGTGCGATTCATTAAACTGAGACCTGGCACATTGGTACTCGCTCTGCACAATTACCACGTTACAAAACCAGGGAGCAGAGGAATGCTAACATACAGCCACACTGTAGATGAGCATGCACTTCATGCACAAGAAAATGGAAACAATGTACATACACAAACATATTGTGCATTTAGAAGCACGCTCAATGCCCATTCTGCATCCACAGCTGAGATTTAAAGGGCCAATTTTACTGCTCTCCGATGAGCTCTTCAAAACAAAATGACCTATTAACGGAGCAGTTTGTGCCCGTGTTATTTCACAGAGAACTAGGAAAGAAAAAGTTCAAATTTCACGAGATCTTTTTATCCCCATTCAGCCTCCAATTCCCTCATCTCTCAGATAAAGCTTTAGGCTGTCAATACTCCATATTTTATGCATAAATAACACTATGCTCCTTATTTACATATGATAAGAAGTTTATAACTGATTATTCTCATCATCTAATCAGTGGTGTTAATTTCTATGAATAATATTCCAGTATCTGTTTTGTTTCAGTTCACTGTGGTCACATCACAGAGCATTCTTACACAATATAACTTCCTCCACCCTCCAGACCATAACAGAACTAAAGGCATTTATTGTGCAGTGATACTGAATATGTAAAAGCTGAGTGGAAACTGAAGGTGTTCAACAGATCCTAATTATCACTGACTACTACAATGTGTGGAATTCGTTTGCAGTGTTGGAAGCAATAAAGTCTTGGGCCTTACTGCATTAATGGGAACTGGCTTGCATAGTTGTGTGCTTTTTGATTTGATTTGAGGCGTATTTGAAATTTTCTCTTGTAAACTCCTGGACTGGCAGCTGTTTTTTGTCTCACCACACAGACATTCGCTGTTATGTGTGTATATATAAGCGCAATCAGAAACCTCAGGATGCACACTCGGCTGCATGTTTAAGGCATTACAGTGAGACTGTGTCACTTTTTAAGGGAAGATAACATTCCTCTTAAAAATGAAAAGTAGCTAACTTTTGGTATATATTGCCCTGTAACAGACATTTTGCTGATTGTGCTATTGCTATTTACATTATGTAGCATTAAATGCTTCAACAGAATCTGCATATGAATGCAGAATATGTAGGCAACTGGACAAGATTTTGGTATCGGAAGCGTTCTAGTTTCCGTTTGTAGTCCGAGTAGAATTTACCACTCACAGTTGAGCGGGCTTTGGTTGCATGCAAGTAAACAATCTCAGAACCCATTGGCTGTCATCTAGTCTATATCCTTCACGTTCCACTTACAGGAAATTCCGCCGGATGTATTTTCCGTTTCCTTCCTTTTTCTTTGTGTTGACGTTCTAACCTCCAGTGGATTTCTGAGGACTATTGTTAACTGCTCCTCAGATCTCTGTAGGGTAAATCCAGACAGATAGCTAGACTATCTGTCCAATCGGAGTTTTCGCTCGCACGACTATTTTGCAGCGGCTCTGTGCGGAGTTTAGCACTGCCCATGACGATTCTGATTGGTTTAAAGAAATGCCATTGAACTAGAGCATGTTTTCCTCCCATCCCCGAATGCTGTGTGGACTAGTCAGACCCTCCTTCAGCGTGCTTTGGAGGAGAATCTGGAGTGAGACTAGCTATCATCTGGCGACAATTAAGCTTTTCGTATACTTTTTTAAATCAGCATCCATATGCAGATATGTGTTTATAGAGATGTTGTCTCTCAACTCTAAGTTGCTAATTGGACTGGCCCACGGAAGATGAAGCCTTGGACCGAACAGCCACTGGCTACACCGTACATCGAAAAATTGGCCGATACCCCAAAAGCCTAAACCATCGTCAGTCTGATAGGCGATGCGTTCCGAGATTGTTAGCAAGCTAACGTAAGTTTTGTCACTTGGTTCATTTAGCTACACAACAGTTACACCTGGCAGTTAATGGGTGTACATATTCAATGACAACTAATCTCGACATAAGAACTAGTTAGTTTGTTGAAACCCACTTAATGTTGCGATATGTAAATCTCCACAAACGTAAACACGTACCTTATAATGAGACTAACTTTGAACGTGCAAAAATCTGGTGCAACCGGCTTCTGGTTGTTCATTTCTTGCCCTGTGGGACTTCCTTGTAGTGATGTGGCCGTGTTCAAGAATCTCAGAAATGACTTTTGAGGGTGCAATGTTATCATAACTGAAAGAAAATTTAAAATATTGTACTGTAAACTTAATTACATTATGAAATGTAATGTCCTGATGGCCTTCTACGTGATTGATGTTTCTGTAATTGACTAACCTGATGCATCAGATGGTTTGTTATTAAAATAGTTGGCAGCATCTGTCTATCAAACTCTTGCCGAAGCCAGTCGGAGATAAGCAAAAATATGTTTTTTATTGAGAACAGCCTATAGTGCCATTCTTTGCTCTTCTTTCAATGAAGAAAAACTCTCCAGTGCTAATGTAACTGATGCTGTTGGAGCATCTACGCTAGAGCTGAAGATCTTTGTCCGAACCCGACGGGACCCGACAGGTTCGGTCGGGTTCGGTCTTAATTTCTATTATTTTACACGGGCTCGGGCCAGGCTCGGGCTTGTGCTTCGTGTTGCATGGTAAATGTGCGGCCAGCTGATGCGTTTCAATTAGCGTGAAAATGGATCCTGAGGAGGTGAAACAGAGGCTGGTCTCTGGTGGACTTAGCCGGTTTCTTTGTTCCAACTTCCAAGTGGCCTATAGCCTCCGTTAGTCATGAATAAATGATTTTAAAACATGTATAAATGACTCATTTTTTACAAAAGACAAAGGAGCTGTGTGCGTGCGGCGCAGTCTCTTTTTTTCTTTCTCCCCCTTTTCCGCCGAGTGATGCGTGTGCCCGCTCGCGGTGTGAAGCGCGTGTCCGCGCTATTCTCCGACACTCTAATGACTGCTGATAGACGGCCTTTTGTACAGTCGGGCTGTAAACGGGTTCAGGCTTTTAAAAAGCTGTCAATCAAAATGTACTTGTCGGGCTCGGGCCGAACTCTGTCGGGCTCGGGCCTTTTCGGGCCGTACTTTTAAGGCCCAATTACAGCTCTAATCTACGCTAACCTCTTTAGGAGTCCTTTTGAACGAACAGTCCATGTCGTCACACACACCTAAACCACGCCTGTAGCTGCTACCTGTCTACTCACAGGATGCTGATTGGCTGGACGACTCTGGTCCAGACACAAACGCATTACTTGAAGACTGACAAAATGATGTATGATCCCCTGATTCTCGCTTGATCTCCTGATATCACGAGCTTCCAGCTGCTATGCAAGGTAAGGACTTTGCACCCGATGCATCAAAAAAGACTTCATATGAAATATTTCCACTGTATGCAAACTCATGTTAATGTCCACACACACTCCAACACACACACACACATTTCATTGTAGGAATGCTGATTTCTCTCCCATCGGACAGCAGTGCATCAGTCAACCATCCACCCTACACACCTGGGGATCAGGGCACGGTGTGTTCAAGTGACCTGCTTCCCAGAGTCCACAGTCAGATAATTATTTCCAGTTGCAATTAGAATAGCCGCACGATTTTGTTCTTTGTGAGCAAAGGGGATCAGCAAATATCCTTTCCCCTGGTTCTTGCTTGTCTGACACGCTTGTATAAATAACCTCCACCTGGTCATGGGAGTGTCTTTAGGGGAGCTATCAAAGCATTCATAAAAATCAAGATGTATGTGACATCCAGTAGATTTCCCCCGCGCTGTACACGGCAGGCCAACTCAAGAGGGCCAGGGCCAGGGTAAAGTTTCCCCTCTTTTCCTCCCTGACTAGCTGCTGACGCCTGATTGACTGTGATGGACTTTTTTACACCCTGCACGTGTTGTTCCGCTGCTCAGTCCTCGCTTTATCGTCTGTCTTCTCAGCGAGGTGTTTCCCCTGCTGCTGCTAGACTTCTACCTTTAATGTGAGTTTGTCAATCCAAAACCTGACCTGAAAACATTTGCTGCTCATGTACTTCACGCTTTGTTCTTAAATAACTCTCACCGCAGCGCTGCCCTTCCTCTCACGCTTCGTTTACAGACTAGGGCCTGCGTAGGCGTATGTAAAAACACAAGAAGAGGCAATTGGATATGAGGAACATGACTGTGAATGAATACATCTGCATGTGTAGATCCATTTGCATCGCTGAGCGGCTTGGCTTGCGTGTGAGTCATTTATAAAGTTGGGACTGATGACACGCACACTCATATCTGGTGATCAGAAACTCTGGGAAGGCGGCCATGATGGAGGGCTGCCTGACTCCTGTGTGTTTGACCCTGTGAAGACTGATCTGTATGAAAACAGTTCGAGCAAACTGGGAATGCTGAATGAAAACGAAACAGATTTGTGGGAGGGACAGTTCAAAGCAGGCACTGAGATCTGTCTGTGGGGTTTAAAATTATTGCTTGCGTAATGGTCAGTGTGCGGGACTTTTTCTAAGCTTCTGATCTGCTACTTCTGATCATATCCACGTGCCCGACAAAAGAGGTGTGCAAAAAGGCTTTCCTCATGTTCATGCTCATGACTTTTTTTATTCAACTGTGTGTTGCAGAGACAGTCCCAAACCTGTAGGGGGCAGTGTTTGTTTTACTCAACTCTACTCTGACTCTGGCCATAACTGGGCATATATGGTGCAGGTGAGAGCAAAGACTGCTGGGCCAGCCTACCGAGATGGCTACATACTTTCCATTCTTTAATGAAGGCCTTCAATGACTCCTGCACTACAGCACTTAAAACACACACGCACACACATACACACACACTTTCCACTGGTGCACGGCCCCTGATAATAGACTCTACATAGGAAGCCTGTGAAGTATTTCAAAATGCCAAATGGCTGCGAGGGTGTAGACGTTTGAAGGACACTAATGTAGGAGCTGAGGCCTAATATAAACAGTTTTATTCACATGAAAGCTCGGCCGTGGCCATTAGGGCTTTTCGGAGAGGTGACACTTCTCCACCAGCACCCTAATGGCGCTTCTCATTTAAACATGCAGATCTATATATACGTCGATTCCTTTGTAATCTATCTTTCCTGAAACAATCAGCAGTAAAATGATTTGTCACTCTTTATTTTACATGAACATTTCCCCATCTCTGGGATCTCATCAAATCATAACACAAGTCTTCATCCATCCATTCAAACCTTCGGGGGCTTTTTTTTTGTTCAGACCATGTGCTTTCTGTACCCTACAAGTCGCCTGTTATCCCATAATAACAATAAATATTCGGCTGAGAAGCTACTATAGCAGCTGTTCAAATACATGCTCTCTTTCATTGTGACACCCACAATAGCACTTTTCTTTTCTTCATTTTGATGCCTGTAACTTACAACCACCTGGAGAATATAGCTGGCCAGTGGATCAGTCTCTCACGAAAGTATTAATCCTACAGAAACCGTTGCCCGCATTCTAACCAGAAGAAGCTGTTGAACTTCTTGTGCCACGAGCACTACAGATCTGACCACTGTCATCAGCAGTATAACATGTCTATCCCACCGGCAGCAGATTGTAACATGAAGCAGAACAAAACATCCTTGTAATCTTTGAGGAAGGTCCAATCGGAAGAAGCGGGGAGGAACATACAGTATAGAAGGAGGCAATGAGGATGAATAACATTTCTTTTTTAACTGCGGCTACAAAGGTCCACTCAGTAGGAAATCAAACAAAGGAAAGCATTTTCAAAGTCAAAGACGACGAAGATTAATTAGATTTCAATTGTTCTTGCCAGCCAGCAGAAGTAAGCCATCTGGCCTTTTTAACGGTATGGTTTTGATCAGAGAGAGATGGTGAGGCCAAGCTGGTTGTTGCTCAGTTGTTTTTGGCCTCTCCGCTCCACATCCATCTTGTCAACACATTGACCAACTTCCACTTTCACTGATAGTGACTCAGTGACTCAGTAGTTTTACACTATTGCAATTACTGTGAGACTAAAACTGACAGAGAGGAAGCATACACGATTACTTGCAGTTGTTTTTTATTCTTTGATGTGTTTTTATTTTTTATTTCATGAGATTGCACAGAAAAAATTAAAAAGAAAAGGCAGAAAATCACAGTATGTGTGTAACACTGCTGGTGCTTAGTCATACCCACATTACTGCAACCCTACACAGGTTATAGTCTAAATGACCCCTTTGACGAATACATTCTTCAGCTACAGCAAAGCACATGCCAGTACTTATAATGTAGCAGTGTTGCTTTTTTGCAGAAGCTGTCTTTATATATTAAAAATATTCTAATTAAATACATTTCAATTTCAGGAGGAAAGGAGGATTTCTGCTACACGTTTTTGGAAAAGTCAATGTAAAATTGTATTTATATAAAAAAATGTTGCTGTGTCAACCTACAATCAAAGGGAGCAAGAAACTAAAGGAAACCCCAGGTAGGCATTTGTGAGTGAGTGACACAATTTTCTATGGGATTTAGATGAACCATTGAGTCGTTTTGGGTTAAATCCTGCTGTACCACTCTGTGACCCTTCCACTGGCCAGTCCCATCAAAGATTAAAGGTGAACACAGGGGCAAATCAGTTATCAAGTCAGAAACACTCATCGTCAACTTCCCACTGTGCCGTTACTGCACAGGCGCACATACACACACACACAGTTGACCCTCATCCTTCCTGCAATGGAGCTCATGACCCCATGTACCAGCACCAAGAATGGAATGAGGGTGACGATGCATGCCCTTAAATACCAAAGTTGATCATTTTCAGTTCTGTGTGCATAAACATTGATAGATATGATGTATCTGAAGGTTCAGATGTATTGATGAAAGACTTACCCTTTGATAAGGGGAAGTTATGTACCGGACACACTTGGAAAAGTAGAAAATGTATGGGTAAAGTTAATCTATATATACATATTGCTTGGCATGGTGCAGGGATTTCCTGGAGTTTCCAGTGGTTGCCTGGCACCCTCACAGTGACGATAAGACTCCAGAAGTCACTGCGCTCGGCCAAGGTGCTGGTAGGTGTATTTTGTTGCCTTTGGACAGAGCCAGGCTAGCTTTTTCCTCGTTTCCTGTCTTTACGCTATGCTAAGCTAACCAGCTGCTGGTCTCATATTCACTAAATATATATACAAGGGGTATGGTTGTCACATCTAACTGTACTCAAAAAAGCATTTCAGTGTATTTCCTAAAAAGTTTGAACTATTCCTTTAATAACAGGGTTTATAATCCATTTTTTTTAGCTAACAGTGACAATATCTCAAAATACAATCAAAGCAGTCTATTTTACACTCATTGTGTGAGAGTGAGTGGGTAAAAACATTTGGCATGCACATTTGTGTTTTGAATATGTTTAGGCTCAGTTGTGGTTGGGCCAAAGTATTTCAACACTCCAAACACAGTGAAATCTGGAGAAATGAGGCCCACTGAAACTGTAGGAGGCTAACCATAGGGGGTTCATAATGGGGGACTGACGAGTGACAATATGTATAAGTCTAAATGAGTGAGAGAGAGAAAGAAGGAACGACAGCAACAGAAAAGTAAGTGCTTGTATGTGCAACCTGCTGAGGGAAGATTGTTGGCGATTAAATGTAAAAGCTGATCTCTCAAAACAACATCATACTTTTACACCTACAGTACAACTAGCATATGCATATGCTGATGTTACTAAGAGACTGTTGTATTTGTTGTGTTCTTGTTGAAATGTCATTCACTATATTCCACCTGATGGACTGTAAGTTACAGTTCTCCTAATGCTAGTTTCCACAGCAGTTAAAATGACAGATTGCTTTTCCATTTCACTGTTCATTTTAAATTGCTTGTGAAAGCATTTGGCGCACTAGCTAAATATTTGTTTCATGTCTTCAGGTTTCCTGATAAGGTACAGTAAGTATTGTCCTTTAGATTGTTTTGCATATTGCTTGGTGGACTTTGCAATAAGTAGGTTAATTCTTTATTATTATTATTATTTTTTTAAGACTAGGTTCCAGAAAGAACCAGAGTGTGAAAAGGAATCTTTTGAACTTGAAGAAGCAGACAAAGAAGAAAAATGAAGCATAAATGAGGAAACAGAGATGGGGAGTGAACATTGGACTCAATTTGTTGGGTGGACAAAAACACGACTCCAAATTAAGGCTAATGTCTCCAATTTTTGGAGAGCTGGGAATACACAATATGCTTTTGTTTTTCCAGTTTGTAGTTTTCAGTTGTGTCACAACCGTAATAATTTTAAACCACATGAACCAGTACTGCAAATTCTACCTACAATGAAGGTTAATGGTTAGGACTTCATCTTGTTCACTCCTAGAGTCATGAAGGGCTTAGTGGATCTTAGCAGTGAGTAAGTGGCTCCTCAACTGGAAAAACATTGGCTTATAGTTGTAAAGACCTAATGAAGCATTAGCTCACACTGCTTGTACCCCCATTGCGCTCCCCTAGCCTCTCCCAAATGGAGGGACTTTGAGTGGAAAAGGAAAGAACACAGGAGTAGGACTGATAGTCCAGCCGTCTAATCCGTTATCTCTCCTGCAACCTGTTGCTCCTCAGCGACTTGGCCTGGCCCCTACAGCTTCCTCTGGGCAGATCTTTCACGTGCACTCAGTTGACAGCTATCTCCCAGAGCAATTGTTGGTATACACGATTGAACTGCTTACGCCAACAACAGATTTCCTCTAACCTCTAATCCAAGCCACGGAGGAGACCCCCCTCTTACCCTTTTGACCCTTCCCTCAGTCCAAATCCCCTCCACTCCTCCTCCTCCTCTGTGGTGGTGGCGGCCGATGAGCTGGTGAGATAAGCCTGGGTGGAATTCCCGTCTGGGTGTTCTTGGGAGTGACCTGGGTGGCAGAGGAGCGTCAATGAAAATCACTCAGCACTCCACTCAATGAGGAACCAGTCTGGGCCATAGCTGCCTTTCACATCACTCTAATTTCTGTTTCTATTTCGTCTGGCTCCTTCTCTTCCTTTTTTGGTTTAAAGTATTACAGTAGCAAGGAGATAGGGCGAGAGAGAAAGCAGCGCTAACTTAGTTGGGAGCCTGTGTGAACTTTTGACAACCTCTAACCCCCCGGGTAAGACAGACTTAAAAAGTCTTGTTGTGCCTGAATCAAGGAATGAGCTTAGTGTTGGAAAAGAGCTTGGAAATAGCACCAAGAATGTGATCCAATGCAAATCCGATTTCTTAGAATTATGAAAAGAATCACATTTGGGTCAGATTTACTGTATTGCCAGACAAAGTGCCATTTTGTTACAAAAGAAGGGCAATGATCAGCACCAACTTTTATGACAGAGACATTCATTCTTGTCAGTGTTTTGCAAGCATTGTAGACCTCTCCAAGTAAACAAACCTCTCAGATGGGATACAACTAGTCGCCATATTTAACCATGTTAGAGACTGTGGGTCCATGGTGGAGGGGCCAGTTGTCTGGGAAGGAATGCTAGGGGTCTAGAGTGGCCTGGGTTAGGCAACGGTCTGGCCATTGTGCCCCAGGAGAAGGTAATTAGGAAGTGAAACCTTGACCAGTTGACAGCAGGCTTTGTTCAGGGGCGAGTGGGCCAAGAGAAATGCTTTTGAAAGTTTTTTCACTTTCTTTGCTGAGGCGACCTCAACCCCTTCCCCCAGAAACATGCTGTGGGAGATCATATAAGTTTCTGAAGAAAAATGCATGGGAGGGGGGTTAAGTGGTATTTATTGAAAGAGAAGAATCTATAGGCAGTGCGTTGTTTGACAAGAGTACCAAACCAAATATACAGTGTACAGTATCTGTTTACCGAAAATGTCATTTCTAATCCACGTTGAACTACAGTTCCAGTAAAACATATTTATGTCCTTACATACTGTGCCTCACATATAAATATATAATTCTACAAATTTTGGTAATCGTGCTAATAATACCCACATCCTGGGTAGAAATCAACAGCCTGTCCAGTTCAGAGTCCAGTACAGCCACCTCTTCTCATGTGCTACAGCTGCAGCTGGAGTTACCAGCCAACCCATAATCAACTCTACTTTTCCTGTACTGTACATTTGCTCTCCAGCACTAAACTTGTGGATTAGCCAAAATGACCAGCATCACTGCAGTGAGACCAGCCCACGCCTGTCCTGTCCCTGTCGCCCCCTGAGCTCTGCTCTCATCTCCAGGAGCGGTTCTACATTGAATTACACCCAGGGCGAGACCCCCCCCCCCCCACCCCAAAAAAAGAAAATTATATTTTTTTCATTATAACAACATAAGTGAAAGAGAAAATTGCACAAATCCTTCATTAGAACATTTGAAAAACACACTTAACAGAATCCAGTTATTTAACTATTGCAATTACAACAGGAAACACTTTTTAAGGTGAACAATCACTACCTCCAACATTGCCAAAAGAAAATGAAGACAATTCTGCACAAAATATGACAGTATAGGTTATTAGAACTTAAAATAAATATACACTATAAACATAAATGTGCCAAAAATAGATACAATCATAAAAAAATAATGAGAAACAATAATATAAAATATAAAAAATAATATACAAAGAAAATATAGAAATATTCTAACTAGCACAAATCCTTCATCACACAAATGAGCCTTGGCATTTTGGCCCAGACCGGCCCACCACATAAGTCACAAATACCACCCGTCCCTGTGCTCCCCTGAATATGTATAGCAACTCCTACTCCTTAAAACTACTAACATATATATATATAACGTATATATATATATATATATATATATATATATATATATATATATATATATATATATATAGATAGATAGATAGATAGATAGATAGATAGATACACACACATATTATTTTTAATCATCATTTCAAGAGGCCCTGTGCTTTAATATGAAGAGGTCTATCATGAGTTTTTGTTTACCAATGCAGATAGAAAAGCTACAATTCTGGTTAAGAAGGTTTTCATGATGTGCGACGTTTATCTAGGCTACTAATGCAATCATACAGTAAAGCATGCCTACGTCTTTTATTGTTGTAGTTTTATCAAGGGCCAAAGTGTTTTAAGGGGAGTTCTGC
Organism: Perca fluviatilis; assembly: GCF_010015445.1. NCBI lineage: Eukaryota > Metazoa > Chordata > Actinopteri > Perciformes > Percidae > Perca > Perca fluviatilis. The sequence goes on along the minus strand of NC_053118.1, from coordinate 4,043,195 downwards.
TTACCGCAGGTTCTACTCTCACTCCCTCATCTCTGTCCCTGTCCCCCTGAGTTTCCTCCTCACTGTGCATGCCGCCAACACAGACAACACCGGAGCGGATGAAGGTCCTGCTACCAATTGACCCTTCGCTAAGCCACGCCCGAAAACCGCCACAGGCCAATCGTGGCTTAGCAACTGTAACTAGGCACGGGAGGTCTGTCAAGCTTTCGAGTGAGGGAAACCCGCCGAAGCGTTGTGCAAATCCGATACCTAAAAGTTGGGATAGGGTGGTGGAATTTTTTCCTTTCCCGAAACATTAAAACCCAAGGGGAGAAATGCCGGGCAGGGATCAAGCAGTGTGGGAGGCCCCATTCACAACTAACTAGCTAAATGTCGACAAGATTAACAAAAACACCTACGTTTGCTCCAAGGAAAGAATACGCTAATGTAAGCTAGCTAGCTAACTCATCACAGCATTGCTTGGAAACAATGACGGTTCTTTCTTCATAATGCATATATTTCAACATAAAATAAATAAATAAAGGACAATTCCCAGCGCAAAACGAACCTAGGGTATAATAACAGATGTGTAGTGTACCCACTCGATTTCTCTCTGGGACATGTTTACATGCTAATCGAATGTGTTCGTAGCTTGAAAGAAGCTAGCGCGGACCGCTGATTAGCTTACAACGCTAGCTAGCTAGTATTCGGGGCACAGGGAAAGTAAAAACAAAACGCTATTTATACCACTAAAAAGGCTCAGAATATCACCACACTTCAACGGTAGCATAATGATGATCCCTTATTGTTAACCGAAGCATTGGGAACTGTGTAAGTGTACAGACAGTTTATTGAACAAAGAGCTGCGGGAGCTCCGTGAAAGGGAGAGAGTGAGAGAGCGCTACCGGTAGTAGTAGTAGGTAAGTACAGCCCTTTTTATCAGATAGGGGAAATCTTCAGACTGTACAAAACACTGCGTCTCTTGGGTGTTGCGACGCAACAGGTCCCATTCCGTGCAACACAGACACTCCTGTTCGGTGGCCATAGCTTCACAATGTCCGCAGGTACACCACCAGTTTCCCCAAGTACGAGGCTGCGTTGCGGCATTGACTACCGGTAGCTCTCTCTCTCTCTCTCTCTCGTAGGCCTTTCACGGAGCTCCCGAGGCTCTTCGTTCAATACACTTAAAATGTTCTCAATGCTTCAGTTCACATTTAGGGACCCTCATAATGCTACCGTTGAAGTGTGGTGATATTTGAGCCTTTTTAGTGGCATAAATAGCGATCCGTTTGTACTTTCCCTGTGCCCCGAATACTAGTGTTGTAAGCTAATCAGCGGTCCGCTAATCAGCGGTCCACGCTAGCTTGTTTCAAGCTACAAACACATTTGATTAGCATGAAAACATGTCCCAGAGAACAATCGAGTGGTTACACATCTGTTATAAAGGTTCGTTTTGCGCCGGAATTGTCCTTAAGATTATTAAAGGCAAGACGGAGGCTCACTGACATATTTTGTTAATCGCTAAAAATATAAGCAGGAGAATGTTATCATTGAAAGTGTTCAGGCTAATGTCTTGTGTTTATTCAACAAGACTTATGGATAAGATGTTTGATTTATAATTATTAGATTATTTTCAGATTTCACTTACCCTGCTGTGCACGAACATAGTTCCTCAATTTGTGTGTTTCCCATTTGAATGGTCAGCGTATGAGGTGGTTCACATTATGGCATGACCATGTTTTAGCTTCAACATTGAAGAAATTATTCTCTAATCGGTTGCATATTATGTCGTGGATATATCCCTCGAATGCATACTGCAGTCCCCTTTGTCTTGCTCTCTCAGATATTTCACTAAAAATTACTAATTATCTCCTTGGGAATGTCTGACACTGGTGCATACATACAGTAATCACAGTAATAGACGTGCCAGGCCCGAAAGCTTGACAGGCCTAGCAACAGTAACTAAGGAGGGCGGGGCGTAGCGAAGGGTCAATTGCACCTGACTGCAGTACGCAGATCGAGGAGTGGCTCAATGTGGGTGGAGCTAAACGTTAGACTCCGCCCACTTGCCAAATAGCAATTGGCAGAGCTATTTCTCTATCACTCTGGCAATTGGTCTGAGGGGAAAACACAGGAGTTTCAAGCTGACCGGAGATCTTTTCCCACGTGTGAAGTTTGCTTTTCCCGTTGTTGTTTTTCTTAACCCAACCATCCATGGTTGGCGTCCCCCAGAGACATGGGCTCGTTTCCCGCTAGTCATGTTTGCTTTCCCAGTTATCATTTTCCTTTTCCAGCGGAGCGGAACCAAAACATCTACCAGGAAATCTTGTAGACCACCGGCCGGCAGGCAGCGTCCGTCCGCGGGCAGGTAGCGTCCGTCCGCGGGCAGTCAGCCAGCAGGCAGCGTCCGTCCACGGGCAGGTACCCAGTAAGCACACATACGTCGCCACGATGTATTGGCGATGTAATCAAAATGCGGCGGGGATACGTAGTAGATTGCTCGTTTGCTCACTGGCACGACGTCCCCGGGACGTCGCTGCTCTACGTTTCAGCGACATATAGCCGCTCTCTCCGCGACGTATATATATATATATATACATCGTTCCAACGTATTTCATACGTCGTACAGATGCACTCATACACATCGTTCTAATGTATGTTATACGTCGTACAGATGTACTCATATACATCGTTCTAACGTATGTCATACATCGTACAGATGCACTCATATACATCGTTCTAATGTATGTTATACATCGATAACGATGTACTCATATACATCGTTCTAATGTATGTCATACATCGTAAAGATGCGGGCTCATATACATCGTCCCAACATCTGCTATACATCTTACAGATGCAGTCTCAGGTACATCTTCCTGACATCTGTTAAACGTAGTACAGATGTCAGGAAGATGTGCCGATCAATTGATCCTGCATTAATCCATTTAACAAAACTGGTCACACAAAATTACTTTAAATATCTTTACTAAATTGAATTGCTAAAGTAAGATAGATAAACCATACACAATTACTTATAATAATACATTTTATTTATAAAGCGCTTTTCAGGGTACTCAAAAGACAATTTACACAAGTTCAAATCATTATAGAAAATAGCACACTGTAACACATTAAAAGCAATTCTTGTATGTAGCTAGATTTCGGGATAATTATCCTACTGTGGTCTATACTAAGGGCTAATGTACAAAAACATTACCTTGTGATGTCTTCCCGTCAACTTTGAAAAAAAAATTATTACATTTTTCTTTTACACATTTTCAGCGCTTATTTCTACGTCCCATATTTTCTGATATAAAACAAAATTTGAAAACGGGTCAATTTGGCCCAAAGTCAATGCCAGGGTTAAAAGCTTAAACCAATGTTTTTTAAAGTCTGAGACTGTGGGATTCCCCTCAGGCAAAGAGCTGGGGCACACACGTTTCCTGGGAACGGTGTGCAACGGCTTTTAGGTTATGTTTTCTCTCGTTTGGTGGGTGTGTCTCTCGATTATTGGCTGCGTTCCAGCTGATACCCAATCAGTAGAGACGTGTCTGTAAACCCGTGGTAATAAAAAGGGCTTGAACGCACAACAGGATGTCCAACACCCTGTTTCAGTTTTAAAAAAACGTCATTTTCTCAATTTTTTGATGCCTATGGGATCGTGGCAATGTTATTTGAACCCAAACACTTACAATTGAGCCAAGAATAACATTTATTAAGAAAATTCATTATTTTTCTTAATTTGTAGGAGTCGCTGAAATATACAGTATTTCTCTCTTTTGACTACACCCTCGTGAGCTGTATATCACTGCTTCACAACAGCAGTTGTCCACTGTCTATCATAATGTAAATTATTTCAGTAGCAAAAAAATGCTGTCCCTGCTACAGCCTCTGCTCCAGTCTGTTGCCAGTCGGGGAAGTCCTTGATGGTCGGCTTCATACTCCGGAAAGTAGGATCCCTCGGTGCTGCTGCTGTGACAAGAACAAAAGATTTGGGTTTTTGTGCGTTATTTAAAGAAGTATCTTTTAATACATTTTTTGTTTCATCTCCCTTTGTTTTTAAGAAGTGGTTGAGTAATATTTTTTTTTTGCAGATGTGAATAGACCGGTTTCATCAAGTAGAATATGGCAAGAAAAATGTCATTAACGTAGTTAAATTCTCTGCTAAATCTTCCTCAGAAGCTCCAATTTAGCCTTTAAATATAATTGAACAGTAAGGCCTAATATAAGACTAATATAATAATATATTGGCTATACTTTCACCCAGGAAAACATGTGTTTCATTCCTCTAGTATTAATTCAAACCACAATCTGTTTCCTGAACTTAACTAGTCGTTTTGGTGCCTAAACTTAACTGTCGTCACCGTAGCTGTATCCCATCTATCCTCAACCGCTGTTAAAGTGCCATTCTAACAATATGTATTTAGATCACTTTGTAAATTAAAGCTTTAAATAGCATGTTATAAATTGTCCCATAAAATATACCATAACGTTCTCTCTAAAAGGGCTAACATCAAGGTTTCATGGTAATCACAATTATTTAAAAAGTATATACTTTTGATACCAAAGGTGCCATTTTATGCTGTCCTCTCTTTACTTCCTACCCCCATTTTCAATTACGATTTTGTAAACTTACCACAGATGATTTGGCAAAGTAATGACTGGGAATATGGCAGCTTTCCACATTTCCCCGTTGAATATCTTGGTCATCATGGCAATTGAGAGATCTGAAAAATACAAACATAAAAATTTTAAACAAGATAAGATCCTTAATTAACCCACAGTGAAGGACATTTTCAGTGATACTGCACCAAAAGGAAAGTGCAATGACAAAAGCATCAGTAAAAATGCAAGAATAAAGCAGTTAAAACTGTTCAGTATACAGACAGAAAGTTTAATAATACCGTATTCACAGTATTGTACAGAGGAGTTATTGATATTGCATAATAAGGTGTACATTGATGTTGCACGTGAGTAAATTGTCAGATAGGGTGCGTGTGGTCTACTTGGAGCAGTGTTGATTATAAAGTCTGGCAGCAGCAGGAAGGACGTGTGGTATCTCTCCTTCACTGCACATTAGGGTTACATTTGAATACAAAATGTAACCTAAGTAAAACTTCCAAAGGGTGAAAATATTTACTGTTGATAGATGGATATGATTTAATAATAGTTTATTACCTACCCATTTCAAAGTCTGTGTAGGTCTCCTTCTTTGGCTTCCTCTTCTGGAATCATTAGTGCCTCTTCCTCTGAGCAGGCCAATTCAGCAGTGGTCGTCAAATCAGTTTTCAAACACTTTCCTCTTATCTGAAAGAGATTAATATACAGAGGTAATTAATAATTCAAGTACAATGTAATAGATAAAGAAAGTCTAGGACCCCTTGAACACACAGGGGGGCGAAAAATAGAGCAACACATTAGAATTATGAGTGGCACTGCGCCTGCCCCAAATACTAGATAGAGTCGAATTACAGGTGTGTAATTTGCATCATGCAACAAACTAATATGGCAATAACATAACTGGCTCTTTTCACTTGTTGATCAGGCTTATACACACAACTATTATTGTGGTTATTTATTATTATGATGTCCTTCATCTCTGCATTGCCTTCTCTCCCAACTCCTGCCCATGTTTTCTGATCTTCCACTATACATCATACCAACATAAAAACAGACACACTATGTGAAAGCTACTATCAAAAAATACTGCTCTTTTGTGAGGATGCAGTATTTTTAGTATTGCAAACTACTGTTTTGCAATGACCACGGTGTATTCCTGACATTTTGTAGAAGATAGTGATATTCTTAGCAAGAACCCCCTTTTTAATGAGGGATATCTAGTGAAACAAACAAGCAAACAAACATCAACTAACAGTTTACCAAAGTTACCCTTGCTATAAACATGAAACAGAAAAGTACCAATAACAATGATTGTGATATTGATAATTGTATTGATCTCAAAGTCAAATGTGATTCAATATGTCCATCAAACGTGTTTAGTCCCTGTTAAAGCCGATTATAAACCGCCAATGTCAGTTTTATGTAACGTTAGCTAGGCCTATGGTCAATTTAGCTTCAACAAAAAGTAAAACATAAAGTTAAGTGACTGGACAGTAACTACATTACGCTAATGCTAGCTTGCCAGGTAAATTGTTTTTATTTTAAGTTATCAACGTTAGTGATATATCAGTAAGAAAATGATGGTAACAGGTGACGATGCTCATTGGGGTGTTTTGAAGGCTAACGTTAGCCAACGAAAACGGGCACCATCCATCTAATAACTGATGTGTTATGACCGTTGGCACTCCGAACCCCGTTTTCAAAATCAGTTGTTAACCAGATTTAATGTCGAGTGTACAGAAACGAACCACATATCATTATGACAGCTAGCTAAACTGTCATAAAACTAATTTTACATAGTGTTATTTTGGTAATAAGCAGGGTAAAAATAAAACATTATAATCAAAATGTAATAAGTACGAACGTTAGCCTGCCATTAGACGGCCCCTGAACCTCTTCACCTTTTTTAAATATGATTTAACGTTAGTTGGCAGATTAGCTAGCCAGCTAGCTAACGCTGCATACCGAATTTAAAATCAAATTAACCGATATGAGCAAAGTATGGTGGGGCACTCAGTTAGCTACTGTTAGCTAGCTAGCTAAAATTAACGTTAAGGGATATCGGGTAACATTCAATTAGCTATCTAGCAGCCTAACTTAGCTAACGTTATTGGCCTGTACTGCAACTGACATAGCTAATGTTAACTTTACATTCAGATTCAGTCAGATTACTACATATAACTAGCTAGAGCACGGATATTTTAATTTTAAATTAATGTGAAAAAGGGCGGCTAGTGCGATGTTAGCCTGATCTAACGGCTCTTTTTTTTTTTATCTAACGGCTCTAAAGTTAGCTACTTTAAACCACGACATGGCGTAACTTAGCTAGCACATCTTGTTATTTGTCAGATGAACACCAACCTCCATATGAAAAAACGTCGAAATATTTGTATTAATGTTACGTTAAGATGAAATAATGCTTACCATGGGGTTTGACAGCAGCAACGAAGCAGTCTCCATCCTAACCCTTCGTAGACTGGTAACTTTTTTTTCCTTCCTTTATCGACTGTGGCACGAATATGTTGCTGGGTAGAATTCAGATTCACTGTCCATCACATCAACAGTGTGTGTGTACAGTAAAGACATCCAGACGCTCAATAAATGATGCTTCCAAATGACCCGCGAACAACTGAGGAACTTGTAACGCATCTAACATACATAGTTAATACGTTGCTGCGATGTATAGATTTCTATTATAATGTAAGGGATTTTATTGTGTAACCTCTCAGTTGAAGCTTAAGAGGAAGTTATAGTAAACAGCTTTTTATTTTGACGGGAAAAAGGGAAGTGGAAAAAACGTATTTTCTGACCGTTGACTGTTGGGGAAAAATAAAGTGAGACGTGCATTGCCGTCTTGGTTCTGGAAGCCCGTGTCTTTATTTTAGAGCCAAACAGTGAGTCTAGACAATATAAGAAACGCTCGGTTACAATAATAAGATGCCCAGACGCTCATTAAACGATGCTTCCAAATGACCCGCGAACAACTGAGGAACTTATAATAACATCTAACATACATAGTTAATACGTTGCTGTGATGTATAGCTAGAGTTCCATCAAAATTAGATGTCCAGACGCTCAATAAACGACGTTTCGAAATGACCCGCGAACAACTGAGGAACTTATAACATCTAACATAAATAGTTAATACGTTGCTGCGATGTATAGATTTCCTAATAGATATAAATGACCCGCGATCAATTGCAGATGAAGCGATCTTTTGCATACGTCGTGGCGGCGTATGTGTGCTTACTGGGTAGCATCCGTCCACGGGCATCCAGCGTCCGTCCGCGGGCAGGTAGCATCCGTCCGCCAAGGAGGTTAGTATTCGTATATACGCGGGCAGCCAGCGTTTTCCGTCGCGGGCAGGTAGCCAGCAGGTTAGTCCATCTTATACGCGGGCAGCCAGCGTTCCGTCCGTCACATAGTTAGCGCCCATCTATACACGGGCAGCCAGCGTCGGCGGCCCGCATAAGAAGGCCACAGGTTAACATTTCGCGGGCAGCCAGCGTCCGTCCGCGGGCAGGTAGCCAGCAGGTTAGTCCATCTATACGCGGGCAGCCAGCGTCTGTCCGCGGGCAGCCAGCGTAGTCCGCGGGCAGATAGCCAGCAGGTTAGTCCATCTATACGCGGGCAGCCAGCGTCTGTCCGCGGGCAGCCAGCGTCCGTCCGCGGGCAGGTAGCCAGCAGGTTAGTCCATCTATACGCGGGCAGCCAGCGTCCGTCCGCGGGCAGGTAGCCAGCAGGTTAGTCCATCTATACGCGGGCAGCCAGCGTCCGTCCGCGGGCAGGTAGCCAGCAGGTTAGTCCATCTATACGCGGGCAGCCAGCGTCCGTCCGCGGGCAGGTAGCATCCGTCCGTGGGCAGCCAGCGTCCGTCCGCGGGCAGGTAGCCAGCAGGTTAGTCCGTCTATACGCGGGCAGCCAGCGTCCGTCCGCGGGCAGGTAGCCAGCAGGTTAGTCCATCTATACGCAGGCAGCCAGCGTCCGTCCTCAGCGCTCAAGCTCAGTCGCTGGCAGCCAGCGTACGTCCGCGGGCAGCCAGCGTCCGTCCGCGGGCAGCCAGCGTCCGTCCGCGGGCAGGTAGCCAGCAGGTTAGTCCATCTATACGCAGGCAGCCAGCGTCCGTCCGCGGGCAGGCAGCCAGCAGGTTTTTTAACAACCGTCAGTTGTTGTCTGGCGTTCCCCAGAGACCAGGGCTCATTTCCCGCGAGTCATGTTTGCTTTCCCCGTTCTTCTTTTCCTAAACCCAACCCCGTTCTTTTTTCCTTTTTACAATTCAAATATTATTTATTATAATATATATATATTCCCAGTTTTTCTTTTCCTAAATCCAACCCCGTTCTTCTTTCCTTTTTACAATTCAAATATAATTATTTATTATAATCTATATATCTATATATCATATATATTATAAAGGTGTTGCATTGACGTTTGAGAATGTGCTGCCTGATGTCCGCCACCAGATGGCACGCCCAAGGAGTCAAACGTTTAGCTCCGCCCACAACGTTTAGCTCCACCCACATTTGGCCCAACCCCAATCTGCGTACTGCAGTCAGGTGCGAAAACATGTCTTTTCACTTTTTTCTTTTATTTGAGCCGCTTGGGTAGCTTTTTCATTTTTTTCACCATTTCACCATTTCACCATTGGCGTAAAAGATAGGTTTAGACTCGTCTTGCTCCGTCTCTGTGTAACCTACTTCCCAGTTCGCCTGTCACCGTGTGTTTATCTTTCGCGCCCGGACTAGTCCATTTCATTGTGAAAGTAGGGGGTGCAAGCAGGGCGCCTGCAGGTGCAGGGGGCGCCAATTTGCCAATTTCCCAATTTCCCAAACAGTGAAATGATAGATAACAGAAGACCACTTCCCCACCATGTGACATGAAAAAATGACGCCCGGGCGGCTGCCCGGTTGGCCTGTGCCAAAAACCGCCACTTCTCAGCTCCTAATGTGGCAGGAAAAGTGTGAACATGGCTTTGGCAAACTTAAGTTCACCATCATGACCACGGGCCAGTAAGGGGAAACATACACACTCCTTGGACAGCTGGCTTACAAGCTTCTGCAAAGGATTAACTCCTTGTACTTCTGAATCCAGCCAAAGGTTTTCAAGTAATAATCCCTGACATATTTTACCACGTAAAGCTCTGCTTTGTTCTGTTATATACAGTATATTATCTCTGAACATGGAAGTTCATTATTGACCTTTAAAACAGTATATGTAACAAAATAAGATCTAAGATAAAGGGTCCATTAACTAGTTTAAGTAGTGTACTTATTTTAAGATGACTTTGTTATCCTTGAGGTCTAACAAATGTGTTTAATGCAGTTCCTATTCCATGAACCATTTCTAATTTATTTTTTTATATTTCAAATCCAGAGATCTACAAAATTTAGCTAGTAAATTGACCATTGATATCATTATTTTGACATAATTAATGGTTTTACATTTCCTGTGGCATCTGTGACCAAATGAAATATGACAGCACAGTTGGGATGTTCCATGCTGAAACACTATGACAATTGCTTTCCAAAAAAAATTATATCAATTTAACAACAGCCCTACAGATTAACATGTCAAACAAAATTGTTGTATTGTGAAATGTTGGCCAAAATTTCCCAAAAACAATTCCTCAAATATGCGTGCCTTGCGATTGAGGTATCCTTGGCTGCAAATACCTTCTTTTTTTTATTTACAACATCTGCAAAATGAACAATCAGAAAAACAGAAGCAGAAGGGGGAAAAACATACGGAAGAATGTGGAATAATCATGTCTTTAACCTGAAAAGCCCATGACCACAACAAACAGATTCCTCTATGCTTGGGTTTGAGCATTAGCCTCGCAGCTAGTCTATAAAACACCAGAAAGAAGACGAGCGGAATCTACACGTCCTTTGTTTTCCTCTTTGTTCTCTGCCTTATTATGGGAAGCATTTAGCAGCAACCTTTGGTAGACAGTGGTTTCATCCAACTCTCAATAACTTGTTTGGTTTCCTTCCATATTGGCTTGAACTGAGCAAATTATATGTGTAGATGTTTTCTGAGTGAGTAAACCAACATTATGGACATAAGGCAATCAAACAGATCCTTGATTTGCATGCTATGATGTTGTGACCCTTGTGATCCTGGGAGCTTAGAGAGTCAATGGCAGTAATTAAGGCAAATTTGTAAAAAGCCTGTTGTTGTTGTTAGCACATGTGTCAGAGTCAACAGAACAATTTACACATTAAGAAGGCATTTAGGTCTGCACTTAAAATGAATGATAAAGGTAGGATAAACATGGCCTTTGGAATTAAAGGATCAACTGTACTAACACTGGCGTGGATCTTCAAACTTATCTCACCGTCGTGTTATGGAACAAAATACATTGCCTTATTGAGGTGGTTATTCTTCACATCACTCAGGTTTAATGAATTTGTTAGGGAAAATCTGCGGCTTTATGGGTGGTTTTGCTCTGCTTTTGTACACTTACGTCTCTTAGTGCAGGTGTCACAAACAGTCTTTTCCAAGTAAATGAAGTCAACTGATTGCTCTTGACTTTCTCCTGGAGACTGTGGAGCTGGGACAGAGATCAGTCCTCAGTTACTGCGGTGATTAAATGTTTTATGTAGTTGACAGAGGAGTTAGAAAATGCCAAAGGACATTTAGATTAATGATGGCATCCTCGAGGCCAGTATTATGTCACTCTGAATGAGGACTGAAGAGACAGAGGGATGACATTTTTACAGGCCTGGTACTTATAAACACATTTGTGTGTATTTGCAGGGCAATCTGTGCCAAATAGAACCAGACACACGCTGTACACATGCATACACTTCCCAAGCACTTCACCATAACACACTCGCTCTGTGGCTGCTGTTGTATTCTGTAAGTGTGTGTATATGTGTGTGGTGAGTGCCATAGTTGGCTGGTGGGCCAGTGTTTGATGATGAAGTCATCAGTTTAAGTAAACTCCAGATGGCCAGGCAGAAAGTAAAACAAGTGCCATCTGCTTAGATTCAACTGCTGCTCAACTTCTCCTCTCTCCGTCTCCCTGTTTCTCCTCCTCGCTCAGTTGGCACAGCTCAGGACCAGAGTACTCAGAACATTAATGTCATTAGTGAAATGTTTCAGAAGAGGCAGCCAAGCACAATGCATTACACTAGCGCTACATTAACACCAAGGGCTACGCTCACTGCTGGCCCATTCAGTCACAAGGTAATACACAACCTGGCAATCAACTGAGGTATCGTCGGTGTTGACAGTAAAAGCATGTGTATCACCTCGTGCTGATTGTTTATAGCCCCAGACAGTATTTGGCATGCAGATTAATGACCTGCATAAATCGATCAATATGGATAAACCTTCAAAAAGATTGACAATAAAAAAATAAAAATAAAAATTTCTTGAACCACTAAGTGTTCAAGAAATAGTTAATGGTTAAAAGTGCATAACAGCATAACACTTGAAGTATTACATTTAATAAATATGTTACAATAAGAAAGCATTCAGTGGAATCGACAACATACTGATGACTTGCTATTATCATAGACTGTATAATATTAATGGCCAAAGCATCCGGTTCGGCGAAGTGCTGCAAATGCGGAAGTGCCTTAAACCTGCATTCTCTCTGAATTCCAGCAGGGGGAGACTCCTTAAACCTGCATTCTATCTGAATGAGGAGCATCTCGCTGCAGCCTGCGGGAACGCGGGGCTTGACATCAAGGCCACATCCAAGTCTTTTTTTTCTTTTTTTGCCTACGTCCCTCATACACTCGAACGGACCAAGACGGTAGCGAAGCTGATATGCAACATGCAACAACAGTGAACTGTAATTGGGCCCGTGTACTTTTTCGTTCATTTGATTTCCGATTTTGAAATGAAAAGAGTGGTTCGGAAATAACGTAAGACTGCTACGGTGAAAGCCTTGTTTTAATGAACTTCTGGGGCTAGCTGCTACCTAGCTCGGAAGCTAAGATCTAATGGCAGGCAGGTTGCTAATTAGCCAATGCTAAAAAGTATGGAAGTACTAGTTTCCCCTGCTTTCAATCAATATTCCTCAGTATTTGTCTCTTGGTGTAGTTTGCTAACATGCTCGTAGACGTGTAAGTTAACTGTTTGCGTGCTAGCTAAGTCAACGGTCAACACCTTTTATATTGTAACGTGAAAGCTCAAGTGGCGTTAGCTTCAGCTAAACCACAGCAGCAACTTGCACTACCCCGTTAAAATACAACGGGGTACAACGGATATCGGATACAACGGTAATCACGTAGCGATTTTACTGTCTAGACATCTGTATGTGTGTTCGACCTTTTGAAATACTTAGATTAGGTGTGTTACTGTGCAGGTAATATCCGAGGAGCATCTCGCATGATTGTGAATTCTACTGAGCCAGACTTGAGAGACCATTTAAAGACTCAGGAACCCTTTGCAGGTGTTTTGGATTAATTAGCTGATTAGAGTGTGACAGTTTGAGCCTACAATATTGAACCTTTTCACAATATTAAAATTTTCTGAGGGTTTTCATAAACTGTACATAATCATCAAAATTATAACAAATACAGGCTTGAAATATCTCGCTTTGCATGTAATAAGTCTATATAATATATTAGTTCTACCTTTATGTTGAATTACTGAAATAAATTAACTTTTGCACGATATTCTAATTTTTTGAGTTTCACTATATGCTTCTGGTTCACCTGTTAATAAAGCAAAATCGCCCCTTTGTACATTTGGTTGTAACGGAGACTGAATTCTTGCTGGTAATATGAAAGTCCATAACAAAATAACACACCATTCTACTTTTGAGGGCTAAATTAAATGAAATATGGCTCGTTTTTCCGTTTGGATATTGTTTCAAAATCGGAAATCAAATGAACGAAAAAGTACACGGGACCAATTACAGTAACTACATGAAAACTTCACTGTTGTATGAAATGTCATTTCTGTTTAGCCTACATCATCAGTTTCTATCTAATGTGAAACAAGAGGCTATACCAGCTTCGCTACCAGGCTGTCTTTTTTTTTTTCAAAAAACTTTATTATTCAAGTACAGATACATAAACACATTGAAAAATTCATACATACATACACGAAAAAGGGGCACATGAAATTTACATTAAAGAGGTGTTAATTGTCAGTCGTTTTAAAGTTTCAAAATATAATTTCATGTAATTGTTAAATTGGTGAATATTCGGTTTTCTTTCAGATCATTTACATTTATGGATATAACATTTTCAAATGAAATTAAAAGATTCAAAATGAAAACATGGCATTTATTCAAATAATTTCCTGCATTCTATCTGAATTCCAGCAGGGGGAGACTCCTTAAACCTAGCCTGACGTGGTCCTACTCAGATTCTAGTCAGAATGTGAGTCTGAAACCGCTCCATTGGGCCAAAGAATTTCTAATATAGGAAGAAGTTCCACTCCCTCATTACTTCCGGCTTCTGAACTGGTTGCAGTTCCACCAGAGTTCCATATAGGGGGCGCTCACAGGCCAGTGCAGAATGAATGGGGCTCTATGGAGCTATACCCCTCAAAACCCACTTTTCTCAGGATATAATTTTTTGTCTAGTAATTTGAATGTTGCATTCGAAAGGGGAGGCTAAAAAAATACACACTGTTGTGTGTTAGATTTTTTTAAAGTCACTTTTTTGTTCTAAAAAGTACACATACGGCCAGAGATACTGCTTTACGGCAAGCTCTGAGTCGCTTCCTTTGTTCTCTCGAGGCATCGACAACACAGCTGACAGGTTCGGCTCTCCCTGTTAATACACATGCTAGAAAGAGGTTTGCTAATGTTTTAAAGACCACACCGAAATATTCACTCTGATATTCAGGCTCTGCTTCGGATGCCGTCAAGCGGGATCTCCGATCGTAATCACTCCTTCACTGACCAATCAGCATTCATTAGCAGAACGCTAGCATGTTATGGGCTACAACGACTCACCCTGTAAGAAATCAAAAGGACACAAGTACTCGTTCATTCAACTTTCGACCTATAACCCATGTTGAACTTGCAAAAACTACAATCAAATCTGAGGTTTCTCAACGACAATCAGGCGAAAGAGACAAATTTAGCCGTCTAGCTCCATAGAGTCCCATTCATTTTGCACTGGACCGCGATCACCCCCAGTGGAACTCTGGTGGAACTGCAACCAAAATCCGGTACAATGGGGCTGGATAGGGAGTGGAACGGCTTTCCGTAGACCGGCTTTGATTGGGCTGTGATTATGGGGCGTGTTCCAACCGAACCAGGAAAGACAATGCCTCTGCATTCATTGGATAGACCTACAACCAATCAGAGCAACAGAACTCAACTCAACTGTCAACAGAACTCAACACTGTATCGTCTCCATAGCAACCACTCTTTGCACAATGCATTCGTTCTAACTTCCGACTTTTAGACTTTTTTGAAGATGGATATATCATTTGTTGCGTGTAAATATGAATGTGGATAACGTTAGTGATAGTGACATGCTTGCTACAGTTGCATTTCTAGAGATGGATCGGCGAAAACACGTTTTATTTCAATGATTCACGGCTTTGTTGGGCGCTCCCTCTCTTCACTCTCTCTATCTCGCTCCACCATATAACGCTACTGTTGAGGCTCCTCCGCTGAGGATTTTAAAATGAATGCGCTGTCAAATCTTCTGTAACAGACGCAATGGTGGAATCTACACATCTCAGTTCTCCAGTGGCAGCCACCTGTTCTAAACAAATTCAACCCAAGTGTTCTTTGGTGACGTGATTGATTCTGTTACTGTTGATCATCTGTCCGACAATCTGATTGGTCCGAACAGATCCTGTTCGGGCAATAATTGCTCCTCAACGGAGCAAGTCCAGACCGAACTTCCCGACCTCGAATGTTGTGGGCGGGGCTAAGTTCGGCTGGTATCCAGGCTACCTTAAACCTGCATTCTATCTGAATTCCAGCAGGGGGCGACACGTGCGGTTGCAAAAGGAGTTTGGTTTCTGTAGAAGTCTATGAGAAAGAGACCCACTTCTCACTTGATTGATTACCTCAGTAAACATTTTCATAATGAGTTTATGGTCTCCATCTCTAGTTTTAAGTCTTCTGCAACACAGAATGATGTTCATTTTTTTAAATTATGGTCTCGTTGATTTTAAAATCGGCGATAAAGCGGGGGGTGTTTTAGGGCGTGGCTATGATCTGATTGCCAGTGAAAGTGTGTAACGTAACATAGAGTGTAAGCGCTCCTCCCTCACTCCTCCCTCTCTCCTCCCTCACTTCTCCCTCTCGTCTAAAATCATCACATCCCCAACCAGGATGGCTGCGCCCGAAACGGCAAACTTGACGACTCATAACAGATCTCCACAAACCAATGGGTGACTGGGTAATTTTCCTGTCATGGAGTGACCTACTATGGATGCTAAGGCTTCCATAACTGGAGGCAAAATATTCAAATAAACCAAAACATGAAATAGGAGGAAAGCAGGCATTATTCTCTTTTTAACTGCTCCCCATTATTTTGGGGACCCCCCTCTGACCTTGGCTCTGTGGATAAAAGTCTGCTGCTTGGATGGAACAAACTGCAGACTTTTATCCACAGAGCCAAGTTTGTCCTGACGCTGGTGCTAGGGGAAAGGTCGGGGGGGGTCCCCAAAATAATTTCGATTCAAATTATGGTAATATCGGCCGTTGAAGCACCCGCTTCCTCTCGGCATTGATGTTGACCAAGTGTGTTGTTCACACAGCATGCGCTGCACCAGGGAGTTTTGCAAGAAAGCATAGGAAACATATTCTATCCCCTGCTTGCTAACCCTTTTGATTTTCCTGCCCCTCTCGCTGCTGTTTTTCTGCAGTTTCATTTCTCCTGATTTTTACATAATGAAATATCAAAAACTCCTCATCCACTATGTTTATTTTCGTCACTGCTGTGTGTGATTGTTTTTTGTGTTGCGTTGGAAGCACCCGTAATGAAAGTGATGCTGTGGTGAAACAGAAAGTCAAATCCTTACCTGGTGAAAATAAATGTCTCTAGAGTAAAAGTCCAATAATTGGCGGAGAAAACTGTAGTTTGCTTATTTACAGTTAAAAATTTACAGTTAATGTCTGCTTTCCTCCTATTTCATGTTTTGGTTTATTTGAATATTTTACCTCCAGTTATGGAAGCCTTAGCATCCATAGTAGGTCACTCCATGACAGGAAAATTAACCCAGCGCATTAACACATTCTACAGTACATATGTACAAAATCTATTATTAATTTCACGCTGTTTGGAACTGCTGATCCACTTTCTGTTTACACAAGACAAAGGCTGCTGCTTTACCATAGACTATTACCATAGACATCTATGAACTTAACTCATTGCTCAACATACCCCCAAACTATATGTATAGAAGTGTAAAAAAAAATTGATTTGTAAGCAATTACATTGCATGTGTAAGCACTAAATAAAGTAAAATCTCTCAAATACAAACATGCTTATGCTATTGCTTCCTTCAAGAATTGTTCCCTGTATTATGTGGGTTACCACCAAAAGGTGGGAAAGTGATGGTGAATTCATTTTTGTGGCTTACGGCTGACTGTATGTTATTGCTCCATGTGATGAATAAGCTAAGGCAGGTCTTGTTTCCCTCCTCCCACTGATCCAGAACTTTCAGCGATGCCTTTCATCTGGCTTAAAAACATTGGACTCTACACGTCGGTTAAGCTGTGTCCGAGAAGAAAAACAGGACCAATCTCCTTCACCACTGTATGTTGTAATTAAGCCCACAGCTGGCAGTTCCCATTACAGCATCAGTCTGTGGCACTACAGGCCCTCCTCCTCACCTCTCCGCCCGCCGCCTTTTTCCTCTCCTCGGCACCTGTACATTGTAAAGAAGCCCAAACAGCCCTGCAGCTAACAGTCTGATGGCTGTGAGAGTGTTTGTTGTGAAACACTTTGGTGTAACACATCATCTCCCCCCCGCCTCAGCATACATTTTCACATTCCGCCTCACCAACTGCATTAGCCCGGGCCAGGTGGGTAATATGTCCACACGTGGTTTTAGGTTCAGTAAAATTCACACCAGCCTTTTATATCTGACAGGAAACTACATGGAAATGTGGCATAATGGAGAACAGGCAAGTGGTGCGACAATTGCTGTGGGGCCGACAAAGCTGAGGGCTACGGGTTTCATCACATCTGCCCCACCTCCCCTCCTCTCCTTTCTCTCACTCACTCGTTCCCCTCCCTTTCACTTCTCAGGAAAAAAAAAACAACGTTATGTTCAAGCAAGAATTTTAATGTTGTGCCACTCTGAGTTTGCCTACACCACACCAAACGTAGTCCTGTCCCTGTAGGCTAGCTCTCTCCTGGCCAACATCAGCTGTCTGACCGCAGAGCAGCCTGCTGTAAACACTAGCCAGACAATAACACACACACACACACACACACACACACAACTCTGCAAGAATGATCACGCTGACAAACTTACAAGCAACCATTGTCAACAAAATTATTTGCTTCCAGCTGCATACCACATTGATTTAGATGGAGGCAGTTAGAACAGTTACAACTGGATTGAATAAAAACAGAACATTACCATCCAAATCCATTTCAGACTGTGGGAAGTCTTATGTAACATTTAGGAGAAAAAAAAACAAAGCGCAACTCCGGTAATGATGTGCACATGATTGGCAATAGCTGACTATTAAATTTCCCTTCCACCTCTTCCCCCCACTACAGGTGCTACAAAAGCATGATTAGAGTTAAAATTCAAAACTATAACCAACCAAAACATACCGGACCAGGGTCACAGTTGTTATATTTCCAAGTGGCGCTGTCAAACATAAAAATGACCATGAATTTTGTCGGTCTGTGTCCCTTTGTTGATGTGTGTTTATGTAAGAGTTTCTGTCAAAACATGGGGAAAAAAGATAAATGTGGCTAATTAAAAGAACATTTATTTGGTAGTTGCTGTAATATATACCTCATTGTGAGGTCCAGGGGCAAAGCTACCCTTTAACCAATCACAACTGCTGCTCACACTGAATTTGACTATTGCAAAAGTGGTGGATTTTTTAAATCCTGTATCTTGCTTACCACCGCAACACACAAACACACACACAAACACACACACACACACACACACACAGAAGCATATGTGAGAACATACACACAACCTTCATTAAAAAATTGTGTGCGTCACATCAGACTGAGGTTCACACTTTGAACTAAAAAGCTGGACTGATGGAAGGACTGAGTTTCTGTGACTCATGGCTCTGAAATGAATTGGACCGAGACACTACAGCATGAGCACACCTGCTGCACCTTCACACTGCCCACAGAATGTCTATGCATGTTCCAGCTGACTGCAATTAAACGGTAAACTGGAAATACTTACCATTTATTTACATGTACATAAATTAGTCGAAATGTGTTCCAGGGAGGAGCTGGTTACCTCACCATTCACCACCCAGAGCGGACACACATTTATCTAACTGGGGGTTTATCAATTAAGCTCCCCTCTGCCCTCCTCCCCTCACCTGCTTTGTGTGGGTTTCAAGGCAACATGAAGATCATCTGGTAAAAAAAAATACACACAAATCGTAGGCTGCACAATCAATCAGGAGCAGAGCTGTGAGGCGCTTGACTCAAATGAAAATAGCCAAGAAAAGAATGATTCAGAAAAAAAAGCACAATTTCATGCGTTTTTTTCCCCTCTCTTTATTATTTGACTCTGTTAAACATCATAAATCCTTTTGGATGGAAGATAGAATGTAGAGCCTTAGTGAGAGATTTATAACCCTTGCCTTTTTCTAATCCAATATCCCCTCCTCTCCAGCCATTCCCAAAATGGGGTTGGCTGTGAGGACTCTGTGGAGGCTCTGCTGAGGGGAAGCACGCACGCACGCACACACACACACACACACACACACACACACACACACACATGCTCACACACCCTGAGTGACCAGAGCAATAAGAGGAATGTAGCGAGTTGCGCCACATCCCAGCTGGACTGACAGTGAGCGCTAGCGGTGTCCTCCTTTCCACCGAGGAGGATGAAAGGACATCAACTCGTCTGACACAGAAGGAACGCCTGGAATTAAGAAAAGGGGAAGCTCTCCAACAGAGGCTTGCCTGGGAGACGACCTCGGTTCACTGCTAAAGCAAAAAAGAAGAAGATGGAAAAAGAGAGAGAGAGAGAGAGAGAGAGAGAGAGAGAGAGAGAGAGAGAGAGAACTTCAAAAACACTCCCCACACCACACCTGTGATCAATTATGATCTGCAAAATTAGAGAGTTACTAACAAAACCCTGGCCTGTAATAATTCATAATTATTAAAAGATCAGCTTGGAGGCAGCTTGCAGGGTTCACACAGACTTTGGAATACGTTTGGAGGAAGGAGGAGGGGTGTACGAGTATGTACGAAGTCCTCGGCGTGGTGTCCCACCTTAGGCTGAGGCCTGGCTCAACCAGAGGGTCCAATGAATCTAATTGTGGCTTAATCATACACTCATGTCTATTGTCAGTGAAAATATTTGCCTTGAGTAACGGCTGTGTGATGAAAGCTGTGTTATTACAGAACATCGATGGGACTCTCCCCCTCCGAAACCTCTTTTTCAGACTTCTAAAACAAAACTGCATTGTAAAATAAATAGCGCAGCAATAAACACCTACTCCACCGCTGTTTTTCCAGTTGTTTGCGTAGCTGCAATTGATTGCTCTCTGATATATCCCATTTGTAGGTTAATGATATCCATTATCCACTGATCTGAATCTAATCAACACAAGATATATTTTGGCCACGAGTTTTCCTACGCACGTCCCGGCATGAACCAAGGACTTTTTTGCTTGGTGAACTCAAAGAAATTGCAAGGCGGACATCTTTTTTTTTTACAAGGCCACAAATTACACACAATGAGGATGACTCAATAAGGTGAAAATCTCACTGGAAAATGTGATCTTTTATCTTTATCACCATCCTTTATGGTTGTAAAAACAGCTTTTATCTTCACGAGGGATTACGAGTGATACATGTACACTACCCTACAATGCTCATCCCAGCTGCTTTTAGCACAATCGTAAAGACAAACCTGCGGCAAAGTCTAAAATATAAGTGTCAAGATATTGTTAAACAGAGCAGTATGGTGGGGATATTCGTTCTGCGATGCTCTAATGATTAATATCTACCTTTGCTTATCACCGCTGTTGCTTAAACCAGCAGTAATAATCAGACATGGTCTCACACCAGTGGACACTTCTCTGACTGGGAGGAGGAGGAGGAGGGGGGTGCAAAATGAAACTCCTTTCCAAACAATCCATGTGCCAGAGAATATCCCAGAGAATACACTCTCCCTGAAAGAAAATAAATGGAATCTCCTGTTTGGGTTAGATTGCTAAGAAAAAATAAAGACAATTTGCCGAAACTGCTCAATATATAGTGTGTTAGCACTGAAGTTAATTGGAGGAAAAATGTGAAATGTGAGCCAAAATGGACAAGGATAATTGCTGTTCACTTTGAGCTGGTAGTTCACAGCACTATCATAAAATAAGGTCCTCTGAATTCAACAAAGGATCACTGTTTACATGTGATTTCTTATCAGCATGCTCAAGATAAGGAGTCATGTCTTAGATCCCCAGAGCAGATTGTGTTGTGTTACATGATGTAAAGTCAGAAATTCCAACCTAGAAATTAGGAAACAAAGTAATAAAACAGCCCATGTCAAGCTTCTGGGAAACAGAGGCAAGATTCTCATTTATTCCTATTCACCACTAAGTTTTCTCAACTGCAGGTATCTGCCGCTGCCTCTCGTGTTACAGTGACATTATATACTTTAATACATCATACTTGATGAACATCATGCTGAAGTTTGATTTTCTGTATTGCATAAGATTATGAAAGGCTAATAAAGAGCTAAACATTTACATTGGAAAGAGAAAGCTGATGTTGTAGCTTTTGCATGAGGTTTTAATTACAGCTTGGGTTTTCCCATTTCTGACTTACACTGCAGGGCAGCTTAAGGGCCCCAGAACTTAGTTCCATGAGGGTATTTTGTACTGTTTAACCTTCTGGAGTCTGAGCATGTTCTACTATCAATAATACAACTTCATATCATGTAGAGATATAAGTTCCATGGTTTTGATTTCTCACATGATTCTATTGTCTTTGTGTGTATAAAAAGTGAAACAATATTTTTCACAACCTACAAGTGTTCTATTCAAGTGTTTTTTGTTTTTGTTTTTACATTTTTAGTGTTGCTGGCAGCTTTATTGTTTGTTAAATTGATAAAATAATATTTTAGACTTAAATCTGACTTTGTACTGATGCACTTGGGTTAAGACCAGATTAAAAGGTGCTAAACAAAGATAAAAAATGAATGCATGGAAAGTTAAAATCAGCCTAGACTCTAGAGGGTTAGCCAGTTCGGAAAACCGATAAATTAAATTACAGTATATTTCATGTTGCATACATTGAGGCCTCCTATAGGGCTCCCTAGACTCCAATTTAAGAACTAACTACTACTGACACTACTGTCAAATATACACCATTCTTTTATATTCTGATCAGGCTTAATCAACTTTATTATTAGACATTCCTTTATTGAACCCTGTGTTTTGCCCTGTGAGAGTATGGCTGCTAACTGAGCGGGGTAAATTATGCAAAGAGGGTCAGGTTGCTCAAACAGTTTGCCTGCAGGGCTGCCAGGGTGAGGTCCGACTTCGGTGGACCCAGTTAGCAGGAGGCCCAATCTGTCTCCCAAAACCTTCAGTGCTAGCATGCATCTCATTAAGTTAACAGCTTGCCATCAGCACGGAGACAGGAAGTCAGACTGTTGTGTCATGATGAATGCTCTCGTAAGCACCGCATGTCATGGATGGAGGTTCAACTGAGGTATTTAAACAGGGGGAGGGAGGGGGGTGTATTGTGGTTGTTGGAATACTAAATTATGTTTTCTTTCTTTTTTACACACCTTTAGAATTGATCCTGTAAAATATCCTCTTTATCCTTTGGTATCGGAGGCATTCTGGTTTCTGTTTGTAGTAGAGTTGTATTGACCTAAAAACCTTTGGCCAGGCTTTGTCCGCATGCAGGTTAGTCTATATCCTTCACGTTCCACTTCCGGGATTGCTTCGGTGCCGCCGGAAAATGTATTTTCGCCAATGTGCCTTTCCTTCCTCTTTCTTTGTGGTGTTATTTTTATTTATTTACCATATGCAGATATCTGCTTAAAGAGATTAGCCGAAATGTAATCTGGTCTGGACCTAAAACACCAACACAATGTATAGACTCGGATGGTAAACAATCTCATTTCTCGCATGGCCCGGATATCCATCTTTTCTTTTCCGCATATCCACTGGCCACACCTGTACCCCAGAATTATTGGCTGTTACCCCAAGGGGCTTAATCGTCCTCAGACCGTAGCCGATGGGTTCCCTGAGATTGCCTGTAAAATACAATAAGGCATTAAATACCATCCCTTCCATTTTCATTGTCAAACTTGTCAATCTCGTTGATTGTAATTGTACTTTACTTGTGGTTTTGTAATTTACTTGTGGCTTTGTAGCCTACGATAACACACCCAGGCATAAACTTGTAAGATTGATTGATTGATTGATTGACATTTTCAAGCGCTGTGCAAGTTTACATACCCAAATTATTCTCGCTCATCACTGCGTCACAGTTGCACAAAAAATGGTCTGCAAACAGTGTGACAGAGCACAGGGTTCATAATTATTTTAGAGCCAAAATGCAGATTTGCGATTGCCTTTCCCAACACTAACTGGCCTGGAAGTCTTTATTCCATAGCAGCAAAGTGTTATTGGGGGTTGAGGCAGAAAGTGCTTGCCTGTCGCACTGATAAATTTGTAATTGCTTTAATTTGCAATCAATACCCCAAGCACTTCATATATAACCATTTTTGCCCCAGTGTGCAATGTACACTATTTCAGCAAAGAAAATAAACCTCATATAAACTGGGGTCTGTGCCAACAAGCACCCATATGGTTCATTTAAGAACAATGAAAACAACATAATGTGTTTCTTATTGTACATGTTTAATAAAACTGAGAATATTACCCCCTGATTCTCTCCATGCCTGTGCACACAGACACATAAACACACTAAAATGCCACACAATATTTAATCTTCATATCATTTGCACATACATTCAAATGCATGCAGTAACCTTGCATATGGTCAGAATATGTAAGAGGACAGAGATAGACCCGGGGCCTATTGCACAAAAGTAGAATAAAGAAATCCAGGATAAATGAAAAAGAGCAGCTTGACTTAGTGTGATCCACTCATCGCGGCTTAATCGGTTGCACGTTTGCCGAGCCAGGATAAGTAGGTGAAGCTATGTCAAGCCAGGAGTAGATAGCTGGGATAAGTGCACGTTCACGGCTTTCTTAAATAGACCACGGTATCGATCACAGATTTACTGATGCAGAAATGGAAAAGACGTGTGCAGCATATGTTTCACCCGCTGAGCAGCAGCTTCTAATGGAAATTTACGAGGAGGTGAAACATATAATATGTAAAAAGGGAAATACGGCTGTTATCAAACGGAAAAAAAGCCCGACAGACAATAGCGGACCGACTGAATACGTATGGATTTAAAAAAAAAATCAACTTAGTCACTCCACGTTTTAATTGCTTTAATATGCTTGTTTTATGTGTTGGTTTTATTGCTGTATCTGTTTTTATGCGCTAAATGTGCTGGTTTTAGTGTAAAGTGTCTTTGAGTAGCCTGTAAAGCACTATATAAAAAAAAACAATAATTCTTGTTCCTGGGAAATTTATAAGGACTAGGCTTAATTTCAAAGCTTATTCATAATGCGAGAATATGTTTTACAACCATATGCACAGATCTCCATAAGCTATGTCTAATTCTAAATATCTTTCTACAATTAATGTTCATACAGAACAAGCATGACTGGACAAAAACTAGAAAAAGAAGTGACTTCAATACACACTGTAAGCATATCTGTAAAACAATGTAGCCTGTTATTATTCATGTTTTTTTTTCTCTCTCCCAAGCTCCAAGATGACAAGTGACAGCACCAAAATAAAATGATTAAGAAGGACATTTGATCAGGTGCCATTGTTGTCGTTATTGATGCTAAAAGTCCGCTTTTAGAGTCCGCTGCACGGAGTCCTGCCTCCCCCGCCTCCCGTGTTTGCGCGGGGGCGGGGCATTTCACCGAGGGACAGCGGAGGAGGAAAAGCCCATTTCCTCCGTATCGTCCCACTTTTTACCATTACCATCTCAACAACTGCAGTAGTAGGATTTAAATCAAACTCGTGACAGCAATAGTGACAAGTAATGCATGTTAATAAAATGAAGCAGAACACATTCAGAAGACAACGGAATAACTGTTAAACACGTTTATTTCGGATCAGAGCGTCAGCTGATTTAAGACATCAGACTCCAGGATTAATCTTAGCCTGGCTGTTAGCCTGCTCTGGAGCAGGCTAGCTGCAAAGGATAAATCGCCATGGTTACTTGGCTGGTTTTAATTCAACCTGCTTTTGTGCAACCAAGTCAAAGCTAAATTCATCCAGGATAACCTGAATATCCCGGCTTAATCCCTTATCCTGGTTTTGTGCAATACCCCTCAGATGTGAAAAAAACTGAACCACACTTTTCTAATTCCAGCTGTTTAAGCGTATGTTAGTTGTGTGCTCAGGCTCTTTGTTGCTTCATATCTTTGCACCAGAAGATAGCAATGCGTCCTAGGTGATGACAGATGTGAGCTGGATTTTTCCATCAGATAACTAAATTATCTCATACAAATATGAGATGATTACAGTAAATACATATATTTATAAATACATAAATACAAATACAAAAGATGTGCAATTAATCATTTTCTCAGTTGTGGTCATAATCAAGACTAGTGTTTAGTTTAGTGTAAAATACTTTTTTGTATGTTTATGCATTTTTTAAATCTGCCATCTGACAGTAGCCTAGAAATCTAGGCATCGCATCGTGTATAGAGTCGGTGGGCGGGGCTTATGGCTGCTGCTGCTGGAGAACAGCGGTCTTTGGAATCAACTTTGCCCGCGACTCTGGAAGACTTGGAGTTAGGCTTTTCTTTGAGAAAAGAACAAAGAACGGCACTGAAGTCATTCTTAAAAAAGGAAGATGTTTTCGTAGTTTAAAGTTGAATCTATCAACTAGCGTTGCTCTGGTTGGTTGTAATGCTATCCTATTGCATGCAGAGGGAATTTGAAAGACAACCGTTTATCCCGCCCCTCGAATTGAGCCCTGTCAATGGTGAGTTCCCAGACCCAACATCTGGATGTGGGTCTGGCTTGTCAGGCTAATCTGACAGATCATTATGCACAGAAACATTGCAATTGTCTTTTTGAGAGAAAAAAGAGGGGAGAAAGACAGTGTACATTTTGAAACACAATGCAGACCTAAAGGAGCTATTACGTTTAAGTGTTAAAAGAAAGCTGATACAGGAGCTGCTACAACAACAAAAAAACAAAAATAAGAATTACATTGTTTTTGCAGCAGTGCAGCAGTGTAATGTGGTTACATCAATTTCAGTGGCCAACATAGTCATATATGTAAATAAGTAAATAAAAGATATGTAAATAAGACCTGTACCATGTGTTTGGCTACTGTTTACTGTAGAACGATTGTAGATAATGCGGCCGTGTTTCTCAAAATGGTCTATTCATCCAACTGCATTCTTACCAGGTGGTGGCAATAATTTACCATGGCATTATTTGCCAACTCTCATTTAACTTGAATAAAGAAAAAAAAAAAAATCTTTGAACAGCTTGTCTGTTTTGGTACTTTAGTGTGGACTGTGACTGAAAACGCTACATGTGAAACCTTTACGTGTAAATCAACATTAGACATCTTGGCCCTCTAGCCATCATGTTGGTTTATATGGTTGTGGCAGGATGCCCACATCTGGGATGCCCTTCCTGAATGCTGCAGGAGGCTCTCACTGTTGAATTTGTTATCTTCTGCCCACCGATGCCTGTATTTTTATTGGAAAATAATATCACAGTCACCGCTAATGATTCATCCTAAGCAGTCATGCTAATAAATTCCACAACAACAGACCACAACCAAAATGAACTGCCACTCCCTCTTTCACCATCCCAAACCAAAACCAACCCCCCCCAGATTTGCTCCTCTGGCATCATTCCTGACCCCTGCCAGTCTCTGGGAAACTCCCAGCGTGCTCTCTGTTCCACTAGGAACCGCAGGAAATGAGTCTTGGAGAGCGCTGAAGTTTAATAAAAAATAAATGAATGGGGTGTCCCAGGGACAGAGTGAATGAAGATTGGGAAAGAGAGGGAGAGACAGAAGTCCAAGCTGGTGCCCTGAAGTGGAGGACAGGCAAGAGAGGAGACGGCAAGGAAAAACAAGGTATAAAGTTTGAACCCATTATTGTGTGTTTCTGTACAGTGATGAATCAGGGAAACCAAAACCAGCTGCAACGAGGGGTTCTCGTGAACAGGAATGGCAACGCGGATCAACTGGTGGATCATTTAAAACCATCTAACCCTCTCTTAACCCTTTCTTACGATGACCAGTGGGCATGGAGCCTACAAACACAGAACAAACACACAGAAACAGATTTTGCGTGCATGCATGCGTGCGTGCGTGAGTGTGTGTGTGTGTGTGTGTGTGTGTGTGTGTGTGTGTGTGTGTGTGTGTGCAAAGAGATAGCCGCATAGATCCCTTTCTTCCCTCTCCTGACACAATAACTCTCATGCTCTGAATGGAGGGACAAACATTCCAGACATGCCACATGTCGGGGCTGCTGGCGAATCATTAAACTGTGGAAGAGAAACTGCAGGATACCCTCTTTTTCTCCCATGTCTTCTCTAATTACCCTTATACCTTTAATTGATGTTAAACATGAAACAGGTATTAACTTAAAGGGAAGGAGGAAAATAGAAATCTGCAGGGCATTTGGAAGTAAGTGGATGCACTTTATGCTCCGACGAGGATATGTGATAACTCTATAAATTAGGGAGGGTATTATCTTCCTTTGGCAGCTGACTGCTCCCAGGATTACAGCTTACCTCTGGTCCTCTTAACCAGAAAGAAGAAGAAGAAAAAATGTCCAGGAAAAGACATGACAAGGGAGTGCAGTATAAAAACACAAGCTAGAATAATAAAGGTTTACTCAACAAATCCAACTCTGAGCTGGTCTCGGAGAGAGAGAAAAAAGGGGTGATTCGGTAATGCTAGTTGTTGGATATCTACTAAGAGCTCGCATACCCTCAGGGCCCAGGCCCCCCTTTGAAAGCGTGGCCGTCTAAGTGCCTGAAGTGTAACACCAAGCAGTCTATTGAGAGGCAGGTGATGTGCAGAACAAAGGGAGGATTCAGCACCTCAGTGACACAGTGGGAAAGAGATGAGTGATTATTAGCCCCACCGAGGTCCTTGACAGACCATTTAAAGGCAGCTTCCTTTGATTGTGACAGTGTAATTGTTTCACAGATACAATCACGTTGAGCACTTACCTGGGGCAGGGGAAACTGGACTTTCATTAAAGTGCGGGATTGTCTCCAGGCGGCTCTGTAATTGTGCCTGTTGTCTTGTTTTGTGATGTTGTCGGGCTCTGTCCCCCTTCTGCTCTGAGGTAATCCAGAGGTGTGCGTGAATGTGTGTGTGAATGCATGGGGATTTCACTGTAGGCTATTCAGAATCTAAAACAGCCACAGATACATGCCACACATAGTGTGAGAGACAAAGTAAAAGTGTTTGAGATGCAATAAAACAATTCCATTTTCACATCACATAACACAATTGCATTAAACACCATTAAAGCCCCAGTGTGTAACGTTTGTAGTTGTTCATTATCAAAATCTGTATTGCCCTTCACAAACTTGTCCTTTTTCATGAATATTTACCACCACCACCAATTTCAAGTATTCCTATTAGCTTGGAATTTTACATTTGCGCTTGCATGAACTGGGGTAGGCGTTCCATAATGATGCGCCATCTTGAAATACGTTAGCCGGTAAGGGACATACAGGACATACTGCTCCACCTTTTGCGTTTTCGACTCACAGCTGCTGCTAATGGGTATCGTCGCTTCCCGGCCCCGGTAAGTTTGAAGAAGGAAACATGGAGGACCACACGTATTCAAAATCCAAATATCAGGAACAGGAGTCTTCTTCTTCGCCCAGAAAAAGAAAACAGATATTGAAAAGAGCAAGAGACTGGAAAAAGAGTGAACATTGGAGCTGCTTTGGAGGCACACACCAAATCCCAACTAGTTAATTCTGGACCGCTGCAGTCTCCTTTTCTTTCTCTCTCCTTTCCGTCGGGTGGCGCGCGTGCCCGCTGGTGGTGTCCGCGCCACTCTCCGACATGAACTCATGGATGTATTAAGAGAACGCATGAACTCCAACAATGACGGCTGATAGACGGCCTTTTGTACACCTTCGCTTTTTGAAGCGAGAAGGCTACCGTAGTTGCAATACTGCGTGGTGAGAGAGAGTTGATTGCGATATATGATCTCAACGCTAGATGGGAGTAATTCTTAAACAATGTAGCTTTAAAGATAACAAATTGAGTGGCCGGGTTAGCTCAGTTGGTAGAGCAGGCGCACATTTATAGAAGTTTGCTCCTTGACGCAGTGGCCGCGTGTTTGACTGCAGCCCTTTGCTGCATGTCATTCCCCCTCTCTCTCCCCTTTCATGTCTTCAGCTGTCCTGTGGAATTAAAGGCCTAAACAAAAATTGAAATGATTAACTTGACTTTTCTGAAACTGACAAGACGTGCAGATAAATCAAACTCAAGGAGTGTGAACAAATCTAAATGAACGGTGCAGGAGGGTGGGAAGTCTTCTCCCTTAATCCCAGTCTCCTCTAAAAAGCGAACTAGCCCCTGTGTTTGTTTTTGATTCAGCGGGCTGAGATGACACAGTCTGTTGGGTACTCTATTGGCCATGTGGTCTGGGTCCATTGAGCGTGGCTGGGTGTCCAAGAGCCGAACTGATTAGATAATAAACCACAGGATGGAGAGAGAGCACAGGACAGTCGGGAAGGCCTCTTTGCTAGAGATTGTTTGTGAGCTTTGACTGCCACATCATCCTGTCAGGATGCTAAAGAGCTTGATGATTGATAAAAACCAGCACAGCACATTTTAAAGACCTTTAAAGTGTTGACATCCAGCCTGTGTTGCCAACTTCTCTATAACTAAATATGTTTGTTTTTTTTTTTATCAAGAATGGAATGAACTACTTTACTTTGTAAACACAGGATGTTTAACCGTTTGCTTAAGGAATTACACAAATTGAGCACCAGCTGCAGATTGCAGATTTTGCAACTTGATAAGTAAAACATACAAATCATCGGTGCTTTGATATTTCTGTGGATGTCTGATTTGAGAAGATTAGTTCTGGGCTAACAACAGAACCCCAGCACGCTGCCAACCATGATTTGGCAAGAAGAAAGCTCAAGTCAAGAGCTCTCCCTCAGTTGTTTATTCCCCCATGTCGAAATGCGGTGTGAAGTATTTTTCATTAAAGAAAAATAAATTAGCGTTATTATTGTTGGAATCAGTCACGCTCCCCACCCCCCAGCACATGTAACATAATCCCATTTGCTTTCCTCTTGGTTTTGTGTTCACCGCTCAATATAAGTGATGTATTTTTGTTGTCAAATGACAAATGTACTCTAACTAGGAGCTTGTGCGTCTGTGTGTGCGTACTGTGCGACTGCCACTGAGCCCTGTCCTCCATGTTCATGCTCTAAAGACCCACAGCCAATCTGGAACCTGTTGATAGGTATGGGGCAGATCAAGTACAATTTGAGGGCAGCACAAAAAGTCAATGAGAGAAGGTGAAAAGTGGCACAAAGATGAATCGGCTCAAGTTGAAAACATACAGTGTTGTATTATAAATGGAATTACCAAACAAGATAACAGCTTACAAGTCCAGCTGACATGATGAGCTGATTAGTTGACTGACAGAACTGTTTTGCTTGTTTTCCATTTTCTAAATTTTTTCTGCATTGAGTACTTTTACTTTTAATACTTTAAGTACATTTTCATGATGCTACTTACATACTTTTACTAAAGTAACATTGTATCAGAGTATTTTTACAATGTGGTATTAGTACTTTTACTTAAGTAAAGGATCTGGATCTTCCACCTCTGGAGGATTGATACAGCTCTTGTGTCCGTGCGTTGAATATTGAAGGGATAATAGGATGATGATATAGGTATTTCACACTGTTCTTTAAGGTCTCCTAATGGGGTATGTAACATTCGTTGGGCGGAAAATGTCCCAGTTGATATTTTATGGTTCCTTATGCATCCCTGTGTTTTGGCCCTATTTGGAACGACAGCTTTTCTTCCAAATATGGTATGCTCATGAATATTTAGATGAGCTGCGCGCTGATTGGTTGAGCGAACCACATATACACACATACACACAGACACGGAGCTACACGGACACACACACACAGCTACACACACACACACACACACACACAGAGCTACACAAACACACAGAGATACACACACACACACACACACAGAGCTACACACACGCACACACACGGAACTACACACACACACACACACACACAGAGCTACACAGAGACATAGAGCTACACACACACAGACACGGAGCTACACACACAGACACACAGACTCTGTGACATGCCCAGATGTGCCTGGGCGCAGCCATGGCTGCCGCGCACCCAAAACAGCGGAGACAAAATGCAAAGTTTCGACACTTTCATTACAACTAGTGTTGTTGTAACGTTACCCTTGGAACCTCCACATAGCCTATGCAAATGTTGGGGCGTGACAAAGACTAGGAGTTGAGGAGTTGACGTCAACTTTTAGCTTTGTTGAGATTCACCTGTTTTCAGCAGCAGTTTCAAATTGTGAGATTTGCAGAGGAAAGAGGTGTCAATGGGATTTTGAGGTTCTATATATGTCCTATTTACCCTCCAAACTTTTGTTTTTCAACTATGAGAAAGTAAAATCGGTTTTGCATTCTATCACCCCTTTAAGCTAGAGTGATCAACTGGTTAGCTTAGCTAAGCATACAACCTGGAAGTAGAACTAGCCTGGCCCTGCCCAAAGTTTTAAAACATTCAACTTATGAGCACACTTATGGCACTTCTAAACAGAGAGCGTTTCATCAACCAACACATTAAGGGCCCTATTTTAAATCTAAGTGCACGGCGTGAAGCGCCTGGCACAGGTGCGTTTAGGGCGTGTCCAAATCCACTTTTGCTAGTTTGATGACAGAAAAAAGGGTCCGTGCGCCAGGCGCATGGTTCTAAAGGGTTGTACTTAGTATCTTCATTAATCATAGGTGTGTTTTGGGCGTAACATGCAATAAACCAATCAGAGAGTCATCTTCCATTCCCTTTAAAAGCCAGGCGCATTTGGACCTTGGAGCATTGCTATTATGATGGAGGATTTGCACCGTAATATATTTATTTGTAATCTTCTGCATGTGTGTGTGCTGCTGTACGTCCCTGTGTGTGTAACAAGCATAGTGTGCACACGGTCTGCACGAGCCTAGGATCATTTTACTAATGCTCTGTTAAAATAACAATGAAATGCTGCGTTATTGACTTTAGACCAGGTTTTTGTTGGTCAATGGTGCGATCAATTCCCACTGCCTCAAGATAGCAATACTCCAAGAATGCACCTGAACACACCTCCCTGTAAGACCAGCACGCCCAGAATGCACCTGAACATACCTCCCTGTAAGACCAGCACGCCCACGGGCCACAGATGGGCGCAGGTTCATTTGCTGTTTAAACGACGTGGGCGCTGGACCGTGAAGTTACAACTGGGACGGTCTTAAACTAGCAAAGACACTTGGGTCGGGCTTTGTGCTGCGCTGCACCGGGTGTGAGATTGGGCCCTACATATCATTAGTGTGGCATTTTGTGTGGACAGTAAACACAGCTGCAAAATACTCAAGCAGTAATTTTCACTTGAAATAAAGTGATATGGATATTGTTTTTTTCATTGTATTCTCAAGCAACTTTTTGAAGACAAAAGTGCAGATTCTTAAAAAAAGCAGTGCTGACCCAGGAATATTTTCTACCACATTCTTTTTTTACTTTCTGTTGAACCTGTAGATCCAGAGCACCTACACTCATTTAACGTGAAAAAGTTGCCTATTGTAGCCTTTCTGCTGGCGTATGAGGTGGTTTGGCGTGTGTCCATGAGTCCCTGTGCTATGCGTTATACACTGGAGGCTCGCTCCTCATGCCAAATCTCATTCCAAAAGGCTTGGGGAGTGCAGCTAACAGCGCCCCAAGGAGCAGAACCGTAATGGGGATCCTGATGGGCCCCGATCTCTGTGGAAAGATCAGATCCCCTGTTTAATGAGGCTCCGGACCCCTGCACGCCATCGAAGCTACCTCTCCTCGCCGTTTCTCACGTCCACCAGATCAGATTAACTTCTTTCTCACCGTAAATCTGTAGAGCAACAGCTCTGATCGACATTAATTACCTGCACTCCTCCTCGAGGAAGTTCACTCACTCATCAGACGACTGGATGGGCCGTCAAGCTTGTGCGCATGTGTGCGTGCGTTGTGCGTGAAAGAGGAAATTGAGTTACGATAACAGGAGATGAGCAAATTTAATTCTCACACCATACATCCACGCAGTGGGACAGCCCAAACCTCCCTCTCTCCCTCCTCACCAGCCACCCCCACCTCCCACCCCGCTGCAGAGTCCCCCGCTCTTTGCTTATAATTGCCTGAGCCCCCAGAATTTAAAATAATAAGATCAGGTTTCCAAGCAGGTAAGTGCATCCAGACTTGTTATCTGTGATATCACCGGTGCTTTAGCCCTCTTCCTCCCGCTCCCTCGTTCTCTCCCTTATCCCCCCCTCTCTCTCTCTCTCTCTCTCTCTCTCTCTCTCCAATCGCTCTCTCTTTCTAGGGTATCCCCTGCTTTTCTAAAACTGTACAGTGAAACACAATACTTTGCATTATATACTTTGTGAAAAGCGGTTTCTGCAGCATCTTGTCATCGTTTGGGTGACCGGCTGCTGTTTGAAGTGCTCTCGGGTTTAGGGCTCGGCGTATAACAGTGACGGCTCGGCTGCACAACAGCGTATTATTTACCCAGATGGGGTTAATTGCTGAATAAAAGAATGGTTCTTTTCAGTTGACCATTGTAAAGCTTCACCCACCCCTCGACCAAGCTTTCCTCCACACACACACACACACACACACACACACAGACACAAAAGCTGCACGTCCACAGAAATATGAGCGTGTATACGGACAGCACACACACACACACACACACACACACACACACACACACACACAGGGACATATACATTCACGTAGACACTTGTTGTATCCATACTAACAAATGTGTACCACATAGAACTATTACAAGAATGCAAGCACACAATTGCACACAATTGCACACACATGAATATGTAATGCACATACAGAAACAGACATTTATGACAATAAAAAATAAAACTCAGACTTCTGTTGCAGTGGAAACGCTTTATGTTATCCTTAAAAAACAACAATGTGTGTCTAGTGTGTGTGTGTGTGTGTGTGTGTGTACATATTTGTGTGTGTGTGTGTGTGTGTGTGTGTGTGTGTGTGTGTGTGTGTGTGTGTGTGCGTGTGTGTGTGGTTGAAGTAAAAGGGGGCTGGGGGTTGTGGGAGGGGGTGGGCTTTCCCCATCAGATCAGTACTGCAGGAGGTGGCATCATTCCACAAAAATGCAAGCCTGTGATCATATACAGTATGGTTACTTATCTAAATGAAACTCACATTGCTTGAGTAATCACATGACATATGATGGCATGCAGTAAGTATGAGAGAAAAAAATTCATAACGCGTGAGAGGGAAAAAAAGGGAGACAAAAAAGAGTTAATGCACAGAAGGGGGGAGAGAGAAAATGAGAGAATGTGAGAAGAAAAGAGAGGAGGAGAGGTTAAATAGCTCCCACACTTCAGGGCAGGATGGCAGGTTGGACAGGGCTTGACAAGTCCCAGAACAGTAGCCTCTCCTGATCCCCATTAGCAGCAGCCTGACAGTATTTCTCCTTTGAAGAACAGAAAGTCAACACTCCATTTGTGGAGATAAGGTGCAGGTGAAGGAGTGAGCAAGGGGCCAGAAAAATGGTTTGGGCTATACTAGTTAAAGAAGAAAAAAAAAGGTTAAATCATTTGAACTGCTGTGCTGTTTCATTGAAAAAATGTGTATGTTACGGCTGCTTCAATCTTTCTTCTAAATCGGAGCCTTTAACTGTTTAACGCCTTATGTTTCACATAGGTTAGCTGCTGCCGACCCATTTCTGTAAACATCCCTTGGACCAACATTCAGGTGCAGTGATGTCACACACCTGAACAAAGCTTGGCAGTGGAGGCCAATGAGATCTCCCACTCTCCGTCTCACTGTCCTGCATGTCTCTTAAAAAGCCTAAACTCTCCAACCTCTCCCTCCCCCCCTTTTTAGAAACCTCAGTGTCCCATCTTAGCCCTGCTCTTCAAACAGGCCTGCATTGATTATCTCGGGGGGGCTTTCTCTGCCATCCACCTATTAATTATATGGCCTTCATTAACACTGGGCTGATGAATGGCCTCTGCTGGAAATGCGAGTTAAGAGGAGGTGTTAACACAGCACCTGCCTGCACTCATGTGGCCACTTATTAACCAACAATGACCTTCCACATCATAAACCCACTGGCCGGCTATTTTCTGTCTAATAAAGGGAGCCCCTCTCCCTCGGCCCCCCTCTTCCTCACTCGGTCCTCTTTACTTGAGCCCCTCAGAGTTTATTGTTCTGGAGGAAAAAAAATAGATGCCTGTAAACTTCGGACACCTGGAATCAACTAAAATACAGATCCATGGGACCAAAAAGGAGTTAAGTAGCATAGGTGGTAAATGAATTGATGAAGAGCCTCTCCACAAGCCCTCTGAAGAGAGGGCAGAAGCAGCTATAGGTAAGTGTCAAAGCTTTCTCTCTTGACATTGTAGCTAATTGTAGCATCTAGGCAGCACTCCAATGCTAATCTATCATAATAGCAGGTCAATATACATTGAGTTCATATAAGCCTGGAATACATAACACTGCAGTCTACATCTGTCTGTTAAAGTAACGTTTGTTTTTTTATTCCGACTTACAGGTATCTTCTTTTACATACATTTTTGTTACAGCTTTATTCAGGCATGACAGGATTGTGTTAGAATGAGTCAAAAGTAGCATTGTCACTGCTGCAGAAGAATGATGAGTTTAAAAGTTATGATATGAAATGCATCAAATGTATTTTCCATCAAAGCCTTAATGAATCTCCGTCTTGACTGCAGGTGACACTCAGACGATTTTTCACAGTCAATCCACTAATGCATGAGAGAACTCTGCTGCCTTTTTTCATAATGGCCGATAGTAAACAAGCATGACAAGACAAGATGGGATTCTCCTTTAATTCCTTTTTGCTCACATGCTCTAAAGCGTCAGATATTGCTTACTACCTTACTAGTCCCAGCAATGCTCCATTTCTTCGACACTCTGCGGAGTCAGCTTGAACTCTGTCTTACTGGGACTTTGATGGATGGGTAATGTTAGACTGGTTTCACATTTTGCAGTTTTACGGACCATAGTCTGTGATGCAATGATGTCCGTGGCATCATGATACGTCCTCATTTTAGTAGTTTTATGTGACTAATTTTAAACCAATCCCTGACGTTTTACTTACCTTACAATTTTTGTTGCCTGAACTTAACTAGTTCCGTTTCACACATTGACTACATGTTTAAAACTGCGCCCGCTATGTTAAACAGAACAGTCATGATTACAGTCACAAGATTAAACTGCCACCGTGCGGCATTTGTGTTGCTTTTGAAAATCTACCTAGAATGTTGTTTAGGTATGAAGATGCGTTGGCCATGGTAAAAGTTTGCCATCATCACGTTCATGTAAAAGCAATTTAGACGCTTATTCAGCAAGAGGTGTAAAATTGCGAACCTAGTTACGTAACAAGGTGAATGTCTTAAAGAGCCATTATTTACAAAGCATGATAAACAAGTGGAATCTTATACAGGTGTATGATGGTGAGCTGAGGAAGGAATGAAGAAATTAGTTTGAATTAAATTGAGACAACAGGAAAGCCACACAAAGAAAAATCACTGATGACGGGGATTGTTGCAGGGATGTATTTCTGTCAGTGTCAGAATGAGTAGTTTCTTCCATTTGCTCAGCAGTTTGAGTGCTCCATAGCGACCGTGTGGATGGAGACCTCTCAACAGCGGGCTATGGTTTGGTAGATATCAGACAGACATAATGGTCCGGGGCTGAGCCACCGCTCAGTCCCCCCACAGACCAGGGGGAGAAACGGGAGAGAGAGGCCTGGTAATGGGCCCTAATGTGAGGACGTATTTATTTCATCCACTGGCCCAAGTAATTGGCTGTCTTTCAGTGTGGTCGGGGTTAAAACGCAGAGTGATGGATGGCAGTTTTGACAGAGGTTAGCTGGCTTCCGCTTTCACTGCTATTCTTCTCTCTGAGAGATGGATCCTGTCACTGGCTTTGGTGGAGTGATCCACTTTGAACCCCTTCATCCTGGACCAAAACTTCAATCTCAAGGCCAATTTTAACAAAATTTCGAACCGTACATTAAATAAAACATGCATTAAGGAAAACAATAGAGCTATTAGCAATGAGCAGAACCCACATATTTACCCTGCACTGGGACATAATTATCCCAGTTTGGGCTATAATGCCACATTGAAATTCCTTCATGCGGTACTGAAGTCACTATGGGAGTATGGAATAAATGGGCATGTCAAACCTTTTAGCGACTAATCTTAATGAATGTAACTATGAGATATGAATTTTAGGGGGAAAGCCCAAACTGAACCAATTATAAAAGCCACTGCTATGCTGGCATGAGAATATTTTCCTGTCTATTAATATAAACGTATTGTACAATAAACTCAACTAATTCCCTAGTCAATGGATCTAAGGGGGACGGGGGGCATTGGTGGTCTGGGCGTTCTGCTCAAGTTTCAGTTGTTTATAGCCATCACTGTTGAGACCTCATTTGCTCATTTTAGTCAAAAGTAAAACAGCGTTGACTCCAGAATGGAGTCATTG
Organism: Perca fluviatilis; assembly: GCF_010015445.1. NCBI lineage: Eukaryota > Metazoa > Chordata > Actinopteri > Perciformes > Percidae > Perca > Perca fluviatilis. Next base: position 4,005,567 of record NC_053118.1, on the reverse strand, counting down.
TGGATTTGGTTGAGATACCATCCGAAGAAATGTTTTTAATTAAACATTTCATCCGTTCCGAGCTTTGCCAAACCCATGAAGAGCTAAATGTGCAGATTCAATCCTAAAAACTGAGCCAATAAAGTTTCCTTTGGCTTGAGGACAAAACTGTACAAGTGATTCCGAGAGCCATAAAAAAAAACACATTCATGAGGTTCCTGAAACAGAAACAAGGAATGTGTAATACCAATAAAAAATGAATGGGAGATTCCTTTTATGACGAGCAGGTATCTTCCCCAACCCCCACTTCTACCTATTCTAAGGTCTTGGCTCAGTGTCTGACCTGGCAGGTGGATCCAACCATCACAGTGGAAGGGGTGGGGCTGCCACGTTAAATAACAACTGGGGAGGTGAGTTCTTTCACAGCTGCCAGGCCATCTAACCGTTCCAGCTAAAAGAAAAACGTTTAATGCAATCCATAAATCTAATCAAACAAGCCCCTCTGTCTCATTACTACATCTGACTCAGCGGTGCTCCCTAATGCCACGCACGGCCTGCCATGCCAGGACAGCTGAAACATCAGGCCCTGAAATCCCAAAAAATGAAGAGGACTTTCTTTTTTTTTTTAAACACGATGTGGATGAGGTGCATGTTTTGCTTTTTTGCCCAGAGGAGACTTGAAGAATTATGTTCTCTGTTATCCTTCAGTTGATCCCTTGATTATAGTCATACAGGTTATGCTGAAATTCTTAAGCAAGCTGGGAAAGGGGCTTTGAGCATGCAAAACATGCTGCTTTATGGGAATGAATCAGCCATGTGACAGCTTTTAAATTCCTCAGAGTCTCCCAAACAAATGTTACTGCTGATGGTCGGAGAGGAAGTCTTTGCCGCATCCAAAAGTAAATCAAATGCATATTTATGTCTCTATTTTGTGTGTCTCGCACCCTCCCCCCACCCCCCTCCCCTTCCTTCTGTGATCCGCAGCCTCGATGGAGAACTTTCCCTGCCTCAGCAGACTAGGCCATAGGGATATTAGTCGAGACAGGCAATAGTGTTGATTACTCATTGGCCATTAGATTGCTTTCACTGCAGTGGCTAAGCCTCCTGCATCATGAGATCGCTTGGCTGAGTGCAAGATTAGAGAGCGTGCTTTGCTGAAATCCCCCTGCTAACCCCCACCCACTGACCCGCCACCCCTTCACCCCTCCAAGCCACCCTTCCCTTCCCTTTCCCCACTTCGAAAAAAAAAGTTCATCTGGCTCCCCTCAGGTCAGCGAGGCAGTGCAGCGGCAAGACAGGTTGACTAGCTGTGCAGTCTTATTACCTCATTTCCTGTGACCACAGTTTTACCCCCTTTTTCTTTTTCTAGTGCAGGAACATGTTTTATGATGGTAATACATAGTTAATGGTCCCTATGACTTAATTGTTTTTAGGGTCAATTTGTAGTGACAAATTCAACTGAACCCAATTGTTTTGTTGGCTCCTTGGAACGCGTTTGGCAAGCGAGGAGCGAGCAGGTTCTGTTTATGATTTTAGTGAGACCTGTCATACACACCATCACACATGTACAAAACTCCCCACATGCTTAAAACACATGGATAAACATACTGCCACACATAATTGTACTTATGACACCCATGAGGACAGGATGAAGGATGGTAAGAAGAACTCAGTGTTGAATAAAAGTCAACTTGAGCTGTATCCCTGTTTCTAATGTTGGCTACTTAAGCTCTGACGGGATTCAGGAAAAACAACACAATATTTCCTTCTTAAAACAGAACAAGAGGGAAAGAAATCACACTTCACGTCCAAAAGTTCCCTTAGAGCTGCTTGGCAAAGTGGGCCCAAAACTTACTATGAGGGTTTATAGCTTTGAACCTCCTCTTCAAAATAAGCTTGGACTTGAAAAGTGGCGAAGCAAAGGCAGGCAGAGGCATAGCAGTGCAGCTTAAAGCTCATTACCCTCTCTCCCCGGCACCTCGCTGAGTTGAAAAGGCTTGGCCGCCTCTCGTAGACACATCCACCGGCTTCTAATTAGGTCAACAGCGGAATTAACCAATCTTTTAGATTTGGTCACTGATGCTTGCAGGTTGTAAAAATACTTGCTTTTGAGTGTCATTGTGGTTTACTGTGATATAGTTCTTTTCTGTCATTTAGAACAAAGAGGGATACTTTGTGAGAGTTAAAAGACAAGGCTGAACTTTAGGGAGGACAAGGGTACATGAAGGTTCAGGTTATGAATGTGATAGAGAGCTCTGCAGTGGTGGAAACACAGTCACTTCAAGTACTGTACATAAGCCCAGTTTGAAGGCACTGCTATTTTTATTTGAGTGTTTTCATTGGAGGCTACATTACACTTTGGCTACACAACAATTTGGAGGAAAGTATTTTACTTTTTATCCACTCCATTTATTTGATGACTGAAGTTAGTTACTTTGCAAGCTAGGATTTTCCATCAAAACATTTGATCATCATATATGAATGTATAAGATTCAAATATAATGCATGTAGTTGTGGTGGAAGAAGTTCTCAGATCTTTTACCTAAGTAAAAGTAGAAACACCACAGTGTAAAAAATACTCTGGTGTAAGTAAAAGCATTTAAAACATTAATTAAGTAAAAGTACAAAAGTATTAGCATCACAATATACTTAAAGTACCAAAAGAAGCTGCCAAAGAGTCAGATGTTTCCTTGAGGAGTTTTTGGAGACCAAAACTGGGCAAAAAAAACAAGAAACATGACACTAAATGAATGCTTATTTTGCTCTGTGTGTGCTGATTGTGTAAATAGCCAACCGTTTGCTCACATGTTCGCACACAACCAATGTTACTTTTTAAGATGATAATATTTCAATGTTGTGGTGATAGCATTTCGCACTGCCCCCAAGTGGTAAAAAAATCAATTGATGTAGCTTCAAGTACAATTTAGAATGCTTGTATATGTACCAGGTATTTTGACATTGTGGCATTGCAATATTTATTTATTTTTTAAGATTTTTTTGCCTTCATTGACAGATGACTGTGTAGAACTGGGGGGAGAGAGAGAGGGGTATGACATACAACAAAGGTCCCAAGGTATACAAAATACAAGATATTCAGAGATGAAAGATGCATTTGTGCATGTCAGTATCCACTGTATTGTGTAAGACACACACACACACAAACACACACACACACATTGGTGCAGCTGGTGTGCACACTAGCCAACCTCCCTGACACAGACGGTCATACAGCACATTGTCCTTCTGAGAGGTACATCAATCTCTCTCATGCAGCGCGGCGCTAAAGTCGGGTCATAAAACTGCTATAACACAGAGTGGCATGTGTGTTTTCCCCAGAGGAATTTTTACAGAGCTTTCCTTCTGAAAGACCACATCCCTGCCTTCAGCTTCCTTACTTACCACCTCCTTAACAAACCCCCCCCTCCCCACCCCCACCCCCACCCAACACACACACACCTACAGACACACGTCACCTGTCAGAATGTAATGTGCTGTGTACCACTGGACGGTCTATCAAGTCTTTTTTGCAGTGTGACAAAACGACACCAGAAATTATTAAGGTTGAAATATGAGGTCACAGAGCTCTGACAGTTTCCACATAAAAGGTTATTGATCTCTCTTGAGGGACAGATGTAAATCTGAACCTCTCCAGGCCCCCCCTCCCCACCCCCACTACACCCTAACCCTTGGAGTTGTTTCTCCCCTGCAGTCATGTGGCCTCAGGGAGCCAAGGGGAGCCATCATGGAGGATGTTGGGAGTGTGAGAGGTGTGTGGGGGGGTGGGAGGGGTGTTGTAGCAGTGGCAGAGACCTGGGGTGAGCTCTGCTGAACTGTGGGAATGTGTGATGTGCTCCCTGACATCTCCGTGTGGATTAAAGCTCATAAGCCATCACTCCCACTTGGCCCAGCTCTACATCACCATCCACCCAGACCTATCAGGGAGCAGGCCTAGCCTAGCCTGGCCTGGCCCCCACTGGCAATTCTAGACCATTTCAAATAGAGCCAGGCTGTTGCACTTGCAATTGTAGGGGTACCAAATATATTAAGCACATGTTTTACATACCACCAACCCTATAGGTTTAGTTCTACAAAAGACTAATGATAGACATATAACAATAAACACAAGAATACTCATTCAGTGTTAACCTACATTTTATTTATCACTGCACATGAATAATATCCCCTCTTTGGGGATAAAGGTGGGGTTCAAAATGTGTGAAAATATTTGCCACAGTTAGGAGGGCCAGATGGGTCATCCCCCCCCAGAACCGCCACTGCCTGGAGGACGGGGGGCGGGGGAGCGAGTAAGAAGGAAGCTTCTGGAAAGTGAGAACATGGACCTACATGTGCAAGCTCACTCCAGAAAAATGAGGTGGTAGAGAAGATGCAGGAGGGGCTGCAGAGGATAGGTGAGAGGGCTCTAAAGGAAGACAAAATAATCTCGCTAAGATTTATGAACCCCTCACTGAGGCATAGTGGGTCTAAAATAAAAATGATAAATACAGAAATCACATATTTGCTATTTAAAGTTGTGTTTTTGATTCTGTGATCAAAATGTGTGTTCAAATGTCTAAAAATAGAAACAAAACTACTGGGGGCTATTTACTTAACCTGTTGCAAATTGCAGCTAACTTGAAAATTAGCTTCATTGTTATTTTTCACTTTAGCAGGGTATTTACCAAGACTTAAAGCCCTCTTCCAGACATGTTTTAAAGTATGTACAAAAATCTGCTATGATTAATATTTTTTTAACATGGTTTTCCAACAAAACAGTAAAAAAAATAAAAAATAGGGCCAGAAGCACATCTACTCTTTCTCCCTTATTGAGACATTCTGGATTTGGCGAGAGATTTAGCCAAACATGTTTGAGCCAGTCAGACCCAGCCTTTGATGAGGAGTCTGTTGGACATGTGTATGGACATGGTAACAAGGTTAAAAACTTGATTTTCATTGAAGGGGGTCCTTAAGATAGTAATGAACCAGCCACAGGTCATCTGACTTGCACTAACGTGCAGCTAAATATCGAATGCAATTTTATTCTGCGACAGGGGTCAGTCCATGGAAACACATCTTGTTCAGTGGCGCTAAGTGCGTTTCCATCAGTATTTATGCAGAATGCTTTAACGCCACCCAATCAGGGAGTTAGCACCACCAACTGTTGATCTCGACTTGCCAACTCCAAATATTCACATACTAGTAGTGGATGGAAACAAATTAACTAGCATTTTCTTTTGCTAATTTCCATTCTTTTTTGCTTTGGATGGAAACTTGTCTTCTTTGTATACATTTCCATTACCTCTTCCCATTTTCCTCTGAACAGGACCCTAAACATGGGCCTACATATAGCATGAGACCAAACCTTTTTTAACGTTAGCATCATAACATTTGTACTTTACAAAATATGAACGGTTGACCTGATGGCGCTAGATGAAAAAGTTATTACAATTCATCTTGAGGGAAACATGAATGTCAGTACCTATGTATTTCATGGCACGGAGCAACAATGCTAGCATGGCTAAAAACATCCTGCAAGTAAAAGTTTGAGCTACAATGATTATTCTTACAGCTGACTTGTTTGGATGAGCTGTACCAGACTCTGTATTACACATGTGCATTATCTGATGGGACAAAGAGGACATCACAGGTAAGAATAAAGCCTTTGTGTTGTGAAGCACAGCCATTATATGACATATGATTCATCATCCACTAACTCCACTCAGTTAGAAGCCTTTAATGAGAGACAGTCTGGATTCTGACACCATGACTCACTCCATCTTTGTCTGTTTTATATAGGGGGCATAGGACACAGAGATAGATGGGTAAAACATTCAGAAATGGAGATCATGTGTGGAGCATTTATTTTGTAAAAAAAAGTATCAAATCTCAGAGATAAAAAAGCTTTTGCTCTGGTCCCTGAGAAAAGCCTTCACCCAGTGAGCTCATTCCTCAAATTCCAGTCAGAAGCAGGAGCGAGTCTCGCCAGTGGCTCATTTGGCATGATTGACATTATTTGCTACCATTAGCCACTAGTATGCAGTTGCCCTCTGACCCTCCAGCCACCATGTTGTTTGAAACAACTTTAAGCAGTACGGTTTAATCTGCATGGGAAACAAAGCTTGTGGAACCCGCATGTCCAGGGCCACTTAGATCAATCAACAATTAGGGGTGAGATAATGGTGGCCGTATCTCCAGGGTCAATGATCATACACTCTCCTCCCAGATCGACCTGGCTTATAGCCGAGCTCCTCATGCTCCTTCTCCTTCCTGCCAAAACAACGTCCGTGAAGACTATAGACACAGGCGTAGTGTGTTTCTTTAACCACAGCGGTTTGACATTAAGAAAAGCAGAGACGCTCTCTTTTGCTCAGAGCGGCAGACAACCGTTGTAGCCAAGAACTGCCTGCCTTTGCCTCATCAGACTGACAAAAGTGTGAATCAAGGAGCGCAACACAGAGGCAAGGCAGAGCCGGCTTCCAATATGAGCTATACACAGGAGCATTTTTGATTGACAATTTGATCCTGCAGTTGAAAGCTTGTTTACCATCTACTGTGCATGGTCTCTGGCAGTGCTGAGACATTTATGATCAATAAAAGAAGTTACAGTAAGGTAGTGGTATTAAAGTCAAATGAAGGCTACCCCAGTGACTGTGACAGATTTACTGCGCCACACATATTTTTTGAACTCGTGGTATTTTGTCAGGGGAATAAAATGCATGATATGGGTTTTGACTAACTGCAATATTTCTTCCAATAATAACTCCCTGTTTTGAGTGATTTGTCTATATTCTGCCTCTCTGCTATAACAAAATGCCATTACAGAAACATGGTCACAGTACGGCCAGTGTATGTCAAAATTAAAGGGGGTGAGCGCTGTAGAAATGAAGAACACCTGAGGTATATTAAGTTTGCAACAGGCTGAACTGTGACCCACACATATTGAGCAGCTGGTGTGAAACAAGGGTTAACAACATCTACAACCCCCCAAAAAAGCCCCATCTTCACCCCCTCTCCCCAAAAAAAGACTGCAGAGGTGGTGGAGCCGCGGTCCACATGAGGCAAGGAAAGGGGAACAAGAGGGGGTAAAGAGGACCAGGGGAGGTCCCTGTTCGGTGCTACAATGTAATTAGTGTAAATGTAATCAAAGGCGATTTCAGTACTCACAAGTCTTTTAACTCAGGGAGAAAACATACAGGTGAATGCTTCTAGGAAGACTTTCTCTGACATGTGATATCGATTTGCTCTTGTCTGTCAGTAAAGTGAGTCATTGTTTAACTTCCTCTCCAACACCCAAAGCCGTCTCTCCACGGGATGAGGAATGTTTGGATGTTGAAGGATGAGAGCTCTACTGTTGGTAATAATCCTCCTCGCTGTGTTGGGCTGCAAAAACACATTGGATTGAGACATGATGACAGCTCAAATCCACACTGAAAGTAAACCTACGATGGTATTGTTTTTTTGTTGTTTTTTTTCAAACGTCTTTTTATTAAAGCATACGATTTAACAAACATTTCACTTGTACATCCTGAGAATCTTTTTTTTTACAACTAATTCAAAAAGTCAAATAAATAGTAAACTCAAAGGGTACAACATTAAAACAAGGCAAAGCAAAACAAGACAAGTAATAACAATACAAAAACAATGGGAAGAGCACCACCAGGCTGACCACGATCCCCCACACTATCCCAACCCCGTATGCACCCGATTAATCCCTCCCCATGTATCTCCACCCCATCCACCCTCCCTCGCAGAGACCTTCACTCTAAAACCATTAACAATTGTCATATATCGTATGCTAGGATGCAGACTGTTGTACTGGATTTGTAGTTTTGAGGTATGATATGAGGGGTTTCCATGTTTTATTGAATAATTTGAGCCTGTTTTTCAGTGTATGCCTTATCCTTTCTAAATGAAGTGTGTTAGTTAAATCCTCTAACCACATCTTAGATGTAGGTACAGTTGTGCACTTCCATAAGATGAGGATTAATCTCTTTGCTATTATGAAACAATAAGAGAGAAAACGCTGCTGTGCCACACTCAGTTTCCTGAAGGTCTCCGATATTCCAAGAATGACGAACAGAGGCTCAGGTTTGATTGAAGTATTTATGACCTCAGACATAATGTTACATATATCGATCCAGAACAATTGGACCCTTGGGCATAGAGCAAAACTATGGAGAAGTGTTGCTACAGAGGAGTGGCACTTATCACACATAGGTGACACCTCTAGGTATATGTTATGTAGTTTCTCCTTTGAGTAATGAAGCCTATGTATAATTTTAAATTGGACAAAACAGTGTCTTGCGTTATCTGAACAATTATGTATGTTTTCAAGACTCTCTTTCCATAAATCATCTGGAATGGATACACCAAGTTCCTCTTCCCACTTACGTTTATAATGTTCAGTCAATGGGGAGCTTATTAATTATTAAGAGATTATTACAGATACAGGATATCAATTTACTTTTGTTAGGAGACAGTTTCAGACAGTCATCTATTTTAGATTGTGATTCAGTCTCAAATTCTCTTAAGTATTTCCGAACGTAGTCCCTAACTTGTAGGTAACGGAAGAAGTTATTATTCCCCAGCTCATACTTTCTCTGTAGTTGTGTGAATGAAGCAAAGACACCTCCCATGTATAAGTCATCAATACATTGGACACCCCTCTCACTCCGTGTAGAAAAGGCTCCATCCAGACTGGAGGGGGAAAATGTGGGGTTTCTAGCGATGGGTAACAAAAGAGAGATTGGTTTAAGATTAAAAGTGGTCTTGATTTGTTTCCAGGTATGGATCATGCTATGTATGATGGAATTATTATTATACAGGGACTTATTAACCGCAGCCGGAGCTAGTAGGACCGCGGCCATAGAATACGGATGACAGTCGCTCCAGCATTAGCCAATCAGAAATTGGTAATGATGTGTCTAACCAAAAGGTAAACATCTTAATCGCCGAGGCCCAGTAATATCGCAAAAGGTCTGGGAGTGCTAATCCCCCCTTTGACTTTGGCCTACAGAGATGTTTTTTTGCCTATTCTGTGAACCTTGGGCCCCACAGAAAAGGAACTATTACAGTTTTTTTCAATTGCTAAACGACAGCGGGCACAACTGGAGTCACATCTGCAAAACTCTAACTACAGTCTGCACAGCAGCAGTTCATATGGACCAATCTCTAGTTTGTTTTTCATTGCTTGAACACAGTTTTCAAAACTCTACACACTTATCCCATGACTTTAACCACAATGTGCACAACACTGTAGATTTACAGCACTTTGTTCAAATGCTAACACACTGCTGTCAAAACTGTAAACCACACATTCAAAACAGAATAGATTTCAGTCTGGTGCCTATCAAACACTGCTGATTGCAATTTTAGCTGAAAGCCTAAGCAGGTGTCTAGTTTTAGACTAGTTAGTGAACATATACGGTATTTATACAGAGAAAGATCAGAAAGACTTTTTTGTTTACAAACACCAAATAAGAATGAAACAATTATACACTGTACCGTTTGAGAGAAACAGGTAAAAGAGCAAAGATACCAATATGTCCAGGTAAGATGTCTGAGGTTATATACACAGCTATAAAAAAAGTGAAAAACACTTTATCTTTACTATAGTAACACTGCGTTCTTACTGTTTTCAGAAAGTAATGGTGGTGAAAGCAATAGAAACACCACATTCATTAGTATTTAGAGATGATGCAGACATCCAATGTGATGAAGAGAACTTGCCACATGATGCTGGAGAGAGGCAGGATTAGTCACACTATTCTTCGTTACTGTTATGTACCGTTTGTGTACTGTTTTTTTCCCAGTAATTCCATAAATTACTACAGATAAAATACTATATTGAAGCAAACTGCTGATTTTCATTCCTTCTTGTTTACCTTACGTAAAATTGGTATATTATACAATCTATATCTTTTCCTTAAAGAAAGTAGTGTAAAGTCACTCAAATTGTTCAAACTGTAAAGATGAGAAAGTTTGTAATTTCTGTATTGGTGTTTGATGCTAGTGTTTTTACTCTCAGTGTGTTCTGAGTGACAGTGTGTGTTATCTCACTGAGTACTGTGCATAGTGTTTGGCTGCACTGAGCCTGTTCTGAGACGTGTATTACAGTTTTTTCCGATTGCTAAACGACAGTGGGCACAACTGGAGTCACATGTGCAAAACTCTAACTACAGTCTGCACAGCAGCAGTTCATATGGACCAAACTCTAGTTCATTTTTCATTGCTTGAACACAGTTTTCAAAACTCTACACACTTATCCCATGACTTTAACCACAACGTGCACAACACTGTAGATTTACAGCACTTTGTTCAAATGCTAACACACTGCTGTCAAAACTGTAAACCACACATTCAAAACAGAATAGATTCCAGTCTGGTGCCTATCAAACACTGCTGAATGGAATTTTAGCTGAAAGCCTAAGCAAGTGTCTTATTTTAGACTAGTTAGTGAACATATATGGTATTTATACAGAAAGCTCAGAAAGTCTTTTTTTGTATACAAACACCAAATAAGAATGAAACAATTCTACACTGTACCGTTTGAGAGAAACAGGTAAAAGAGCAAAGATACCAATATGTCCAGGTAAGATGTCTGAGGTTATATACACAGCTATAATAAAAAGTGAAAAACACTATATCTTTACAATAGTAAAACTGGGTTCTTACTGTTTTTCAGAAAGTAATGGAGGTCAAAGCATTAGAAACACCACATTCATTTGTATTTAGAGATGATGCAGACATCCAATGTGATGAAGAGAACTTGCCACATGATGCTGGAGAGAGGCAGGATTAGTCACATTATTCTCTGGTACTGTTACGTACCTTTAGTTTTTTTTCCCCAGTAATTCCATAAATTACTAGAGACAAAATACTTTATTGAAGAAAACTGCTGATTTTCATTCCTTCTTGTTTACCTTATGTAAAAATTGGTATGCTATACAATCTATATTTTTTCCTTAAATAAACTGTTGAGTAGTGTCAAGTCACTCAAATTGTTCAAACTGTAAAGATGAAAAAGTTAGTAATTTCTGTATTGGTGTTTGATGCTAGTGTTTTTACCCTCCGTGTGTTCTGAGTGACAGTGTGTGTTATCTCAGTGTGTGTGTGTGTGTGTGTGTGTGTGTGTGTGTGTTATCTCAGTGAGGCCTGTGCATACTGTTTGAGACGTGTGTTAAGAGTTGTGTTGCTGTGAATGAGTTTTGCAGGTGATGTGAACTGTTTAGTTCAGGTGACTGTAGGTAGTGCAGAGTGTAGTTTGAGTTTTGCACATGTGACTCCAGTTGTGCCCACTGTCGTTTAGCGATCGGAAAAAACTGTAAAGAATCCATCCATCCATCCATCCATCTTCGTCCGCTTATCCGGTGTCGGGTCGCGGGGGGAGCAGCTCCAGCAGGGGACCCGAAACTTCCCTTTCCTGAGCAACATTAACCAGCTCCGACTGGGGGATTCCGAGGCGTTCCCAGGCCAGGTTGGAGATATAATCCCTCCACCTAGTCCTGGGTCTTCCCCGAGGCCTCCTCCCAGCTGGACGTGCCTGGAACACCTCCCAGGGGGCATCCTTACCAGATGCCCGAACCACCTCAACTGGCTCCTTTCGACACGAAGGAGCAGCGGCTCTACTCCGAGCTCCTCACGGATGACTGAGCTTCTCACCCTATCTCTAAGGGAGACGCCAGCCACCCTCCTGAGGAAACCCATTTCGGCCGCTTGTACCCTGGATCTCGTTCTTTCGGTCATGACCCAGCCTTCATGACCATAGGTGAGGGTAGGAATGAAAACTGATCGGTAGATCGAGAGCTTTGCCTTCTGGCTCAGCTCTCTTTTCGTCACAACGGTGCGATAAATTGAATGTAATACCGCACCCGCTGCGCCGATTCTCCGACCAATCTCCCGCTCCATTGTCCCCTCACTCGCGAACAAAACCCCAAGGTACTTGAACTCCTTCACTTGGGGTAAGGACTCATTCCCTACCTGGAGTAGGCACTTTATGTACTGTACAACACCAGGGAGCGTTTAGCATAAATAGACATGTTAACATTAAACGGTAATGGTTAATATAATCGTAGTGTCCCACCAAGCCATTCAGTAATAAAAAGGCCATTTTGGGACATTTGTGATATTTGTCTTGGGGCACTTTTGTAAATTCTCAAATACATTGTTACTGTAACACGAACAAAATACATCAATAAGGTTTTGTTAAAATGTGATCAGCAGCATGTGAGAGGTCACATGCGACGAACAAAACCAACTGACAAAGAGAGACAGGTCTCACCTTGATTTCATCAAACAACAGCATCTTCAATGAGTAACTACTTTCCATTCACACTCCACCATGAGACAAGTCAGAGTAAAGCCTGAGGCCGTTGTTTATGTCATGCTCAACATGTTCCTTCTTTCGGGAATTGACACATTTTCTTGGGCAGTTTAAGCACTGCAATTTAAGATAGGTCTTTATGCAGCTTGGACTTATGGTAGCCTGATAATTGTTTAAATGTGTTTTTTTTCTCCGGAGAGCCCTTCTGGTGGTCAGCTAATTAACTTCCTCAATACATGATGGTTTTGTTTTTGCCACCCATTTCAACCTTTTGAAATGCACGGGCTTAGCAGCACAGGCAAAGTAGGCTACTTACAAATGAGCGGCACACCACTGTGTGTGTGTGTGTGTGTGTGTGTGTGTGTGTGTGTGTGTGTGTGTGTGTGTGTGTGTGTGTGTGTGTGTGTGTGTGTGTGTGTGTGTGTGTGTGTGTCTGTGTTTGTGTGTGTGTGTGTGTTTTGAATTTCCTTACTTCAGGGAACATTCCCTATTTAAGGAGGTATTAATAAGCACACTTTAACCCTCATGCCCTCTTCGGTCATTTTTGTACATTTTTCTCAATTTTTTTTTTTCATTTCGTGATCATTTTTGCTGTGTTACTTCTTATGGCATGACATTTTGTAGGAATCCTTCTTTTCAGTCAAATTTTTTAAATCCAGTGTTTTTTACTCTTACATGTCTTTTATACTTAAATGATTCATTTTGTACCCTCTGGACACCTTCGAGGCAAAAATGTCCACGCACACAAAAACTGTTATTAAATCATCATATATCAATATTTTTTTCTGCTTTTTTTTCATGAATCACTTAAACAACTTCTTACCTAATCAAAACCACCAAACATTCAATCATTTTCAGGATTTTAACCCTTTAAATGCCAGTTTATGTATTTGAAGTATGTCATTTTTTATAAAAAAAAAACACAAAAAATGATTTTTTTCCCATATAATGAATAATATGTAGATGGGGCTTTGGTGGTGATTAGAGGCTTGGATATGTCAAAGATAAGCAACAAAACTGATTTGATTGCATTAGTATTTTTTATGTAATTCCAGATACTCCCTCTGGACACCTTCGAGGCAAAAATGGCCCCATTGACTTCCATTATAACCACATGTTTTGATCTCACTGCCTTTACAGTATAAAACCATGCATTCTGTAATGTCAGCATTTCATTTGGAAGAAAACTAGTCATATTTGACATTTTTACAGTATTTCACCAGATTCAACCATTTTGCCCTTGTAGGCCGATGCATGAAATTATAGTTATATTATGGAGCTGTGTGTGTGTGTGTGTGTGTGTGTGTGTGTGTGTGTGTGTGCACACGCGTGCGTGTGTGTGTGTGTGTGTATATGTGTGTGTCTGTGTGTGTGTGTGTGTGTGTGTGTATATATGTATATTTGTGTGTGTCTGTGGGTGTGTGGGTGGGTGGGTGTGTGTGTGTGGGTTGGGTGTGTGTGTGTGTGTGTGCGTGTATGTATGCGTGTGTGTGTGTGTGTGCGTGTATGTATGCGTGTGTGTGTGTGTGTGTGTGTGTGTGCATGCATGTATGTATGCATGTCTGTGTGTGAGAGAGAGTTTGTGTAAATCTGTAAACAAACAATGATAATTTTAGTGGTGAAAAAAGCGCACCTTACTTTAGCCAGTTATATTATGGAGCCGTGTGTGTGTGTGTGTGTGTGTGTGTGTGTGTGTGTGTGTGTGTGTGTGTGTGTGTGTGTGTGTGTGTGTGCGTGTGTGTCTGTGTGTGAGAGAGAGTTTGTGTAAATCTGGGTGAAAAAAGGGCTTCTTTTGAAGGATGCATTTCATGTGTCTTTGAAGACGTGCTTGACTAAAAACATTGTCTCCTGCATTTGTTGTAAACAAAAACAACTATTAGTGTGTTTATGCACCTGGCTCTAGAGAAGGAGAAAGACCTGGAGCAGAGAGAAGGAGCCTTTATCTTCCAGCCAACTGCAGGACTCATCTGAAGATGACACAAGTTTCTGGAGTCTGACAAAATGGTCACTGGTGTCCTCCAACTCTGTGAGTGCCTCTAACCCTTCCTCTGAAAGTGGAGAGGACACTGAAGATCCTGTCCATCCTAACACTGAATGGACAGTGAAGAATTGGGCCAGTCTGGTCTCCATCTAATACTGAAGCCGCTGCGCGCATTCAAGCACCGATCGGCATGATGTCAGAGCCCAGGAGATATGCCATATCAAGAATCCATGATGTGGCATCCTCTTTCCACCTTTTCTTCACTCTTGACTTGATCCAGCTGATTCAGGAAATGACAAACCTACACGGGAGGTGTTCAATCTCAGGATGGAGTGATGTGGATGCTCAAGAGATTTTTAACATACATGGGACTTCACACCTGGCTGGTGTGTACCGGTCCAAAAAGGGAATCCACCCGGAGCCTGTGGGATGTCCATAGTGGGAGACCAGTCTTCAGGGCCACCATGTCCCACAAACCATTTGAAATGATAAGCGCGGCAGTTTACAGCAAATGCAGGAGACAATGTTTTTATTCAAGCACGTCTTCAAAGACACATGAAATGCATCCTTCAAAAGATGCCTTTTTCAGCCCTAAAATGATCATTGCTTGCTTACAGGTTTACACAAACTCTCACACACAACACACACACACACACACACACACACAAACACAAACACACACACACACACACACACACACACAGCTCCATAATATAACTATAATTTCATGCATGAAATACTGTAAAAATGTCAAATATGACTAGTTTTCTTCCAAATGAAATGCTGACATTACAGAATGCATGGTTTTATACTGTAAAGGCAGTGAGATCAAAACATGTGGTTATAATGGAAGTCAATGGGGCCATTTTTGCCTCGAAGGTGTCCAAAGGGAGTATCTGGAACTACATAAAAAATACTAATGCAATGAAATCAGTTTTGTTGCTTATCTTTGACATATCCAAGCCTCTAATCACCACCAAAGCCCCATTCCCCTATGATTTATTTTATGGAAAATAATTTATGTTTTGTTGGGTTTTTCATAAATAATTGTTACTTCAAAGATTTAAAACTGGCATTTAAAGGGTTAAAATCCAGAAAATTATTAAATTTATGGTAGTTTTGAGCAATTTACAAGTTGTTTAAGTGATTTATGAAAAAAAAGCAGAAATAAATATTGATATATGATGATTTAATAACAGTTTTTTGGACATGTACATTTTTGCCTCGAAGGTGTCCAAAGGGAGTATCTGGAACTATGTAAAAAATACTAATGCAATCAAATTAATTTTGTTGCTTATCTTTGACATATCCAAGCCTCTAATCACCACCAAAGCCCCATCTAGATACTATTCATTATATGGAAAAAAAATCATTTTTTGTGTTTTTTGTAATAAAAAATTAAATACTTCAAATACATAAACTGGCATTTAAAGGCTTAAAATCCTGAAAATGATTGAATGTTTGGTAGTTTTGATTAGGTTAGAAGTTGTTTAAGTGATTTATGAAAAAAAAGCAGAAAAAAATATTGATATATGATGATTTAATAACAGTTTTTGTGTGCGTGGACATTTTTGCCTCGAAGGTGTCGAGAGTACGTTTTTTTAAGGAGGGCATGAGGGTTAAAATCTTTAGCACCTTTCCCAAATATCGCTCAGCATTCAGCAGACCTTGCACAACAGTGTAACCCTTTTATTTCCTTTTTGTTTGATGCTAAATAATCGTTGCCGTACCACAAATGTTAGTAAAGCGCCCTGACGCAGAACAGTTCTAGGTCTTACAGCTGACATGAGGACTTGTATACAGTAGTGGGTAGTTGCTGTGAACACACGTGTCCATGCTTCAGACCTGTTTGTCTCCTCTCTCTGTGTTGCCAGATGCTACACTGATGTGTTCTTCCATATGGAACCACTCTGCTAAGCAAACAGAGAGGAGGCTGGATCACCACAGTGGGAAGGGAACCGTCCCTCTGAGTAATAACATCGAAAAGTAGGCTAACCATACGTCAAATATCCCCTAATTTACAACAGTCTCCATCCCTCAATACCTCCCTCCCTCCATACTTCTCTCGGCTCCTTACCTGCCATAATCCATAACAGGTTCACAACAAGTGCACTATATATATCCACTATAGCATTGGACTGGTGTGTTTTTTTTTAAAAGGCTTGTGACAGTTTTGTTTGATATAAATATATTTTGTGTCTTATGTTTATGATTTACTTTTTATTTTTTGTAGAGGAATCATGTTTTAGTTGTGTTTTTTTTCTTCTCTTTTGTAAATGTATAAGGGGAGGACTCTAAATAAGCTTTCCTAAAAATCTATTGTAAACGGTTGTTTGTGAATTATTGCTGCTATTTTGTACCAATATTGAAAAATGAATATTTGTAATTGTTCATTGTATAGTTTATTTATATAGAGCAGATAATGAATTATTGTCTGGCTAAGCCTTAGAACTGAAAATAAAAGGTCAATGAATAAAAGTACTGAAATATAATCAGAATGCCACACATAGCATAGAATGAATTACAGTTTTATTTTCGATTGCTAAATGACAGTGGGCACAACTGGAGTCACAAATTCTACCTACAGTCTGCACACTTCACACTGTCACTCAGAACACACTGAGGGTAAAAACACTAGCGTCAAACACCAATACAGAAATTACTAACTTTTTCATCTTTACAGTTTGAACAATTTGAGTGACTTGACACTACTCAACAGTTTATTTAAGGAAAAAATATAGATTGTATAGCCTACCAATTTTTGCATAAGGTAAACAAGAAGGAATGAAAATCAGCAGTTTTCTTCAATAAAGTATTTTGTCTCTAGTAATTTATGGAATTACTGGGGAAAAGAATTAAAGGTACATACTAACAGTACCAACGAATAGTGTGACTAATCCTGCCTCTCTCCAGCATCATGTGGCAAGTTTTCTTCATCACATTGGATGTCTGCATCATCTCTAAATACTAATGAATGTGGTGTTTCTAATGCTTTCACCTCCATTACTTTCTGAAAAACAGTAAGAATGCAGTTTTACTATGGTAAAGATATAGTGTTTTTCACTTTTTTTATAGCTGTGTATATAACCTCAGACATCTTACCTGGACATATTGGTATCTTTGCTCTTTTACCCGTTTCTCTCAAACAGTACAGTGTAGAATTGTTGTAATCTGTGTAAACTGTGTAATCAAACACCAATACAGAAATTACAAATTTTACAACTTTACTTTACACTACTCAATAGTTTCTTTAAGGAAAAGATATAGATTTTATAATAGACAAATATTTCGGAAAATAAACAAGAAGGAATGGAAATCAGCAGTTTGCTTCAATATAGTATTTTGTCTCTAGTAATTTATGGAATTACTGGGAAAAAAAAATGAAGGTACATAACAGTACCAACGAATAGTGTGACTAATCCTGCCTCTCTCCAGCATCATGTGGCAAGTTCTCTTCATCACATTGGATGTCTGCATTATCTCTAAATACTAAATACTTCCTTCCTATGACACACTGAGCTGCTCTCTCTTTTCATTTGTTTCCTTTTGTAAGGCAAGGCAAGGCAGCTTTATTTGTAGAGCACATTTCAGCAACAGGGCAATTCAAAGTGCTTTACATAAAACATTAAAGAGCAGTAAGAAAACAATTAAAAACAATTAAAAAACATTAATAAACAAATTAAAAACATTAAAAGACAATAATAAAATTGATAGTGCAGCATAAGAATAAAAGTTACAGTGCAGTATAAGAAATTAAAGTTAATAAAATAGATTATTTAAAGAAAAGCAACATCAAAAAGATAGGTCTTTAGCTTAGATTTAAAAGAACTGAGAGTTGGAGCGGACCTACAGGTTTCTGGGAGTTTGTTCCAAATATATGGAGCATAAAAACTGAACGCTGCTTCCCCCTGTTTAGTTCTGACTCTGGGGACAACAAGTAGACCTGTCCCAGACGACCTGAGAGGTCTGGGTGGGTCATAATGTAGTAGCAGATCAGAAATGTATTTTGGCCCTAAACCGTTTAGTGATTTATAAACCAGTAAAAGTATTTTGAAATCAATTCTTTGAGGCACTGGAAGCCAGTGTAGAGACTTCAGTACTGGAGTGATGTGATCCACTTTCCTGGTTTTAGTGAGGACTCGAGCAGCAGCGTTCTGAATCAGCTGCAGCTGTCTGATTGATTTTTTGGGGAGACCTGTAAAGACACCATTACAGTAGTCAAGTCTACTGAAGATAAAAGCATGGACAAGTTTTTCCAGATCCTGCTGAGACATAAGTCCTTTAACCCTTGATATATTTTTAAGGTGATAATAGGCTGATTTTTTTATTATGTTAATGTGGCTTATAAAATTCAGGTCTGAGTCCATGACTACACCAAGATTTCTGGCTTTGTCTGTTGTTTTCAACATTGTCGTTTGAAGCTGAGCGCTGACTTTCAACTGTTCCTCTTTTGCTCCAAAAACAACCACCTCCGTTTTTTCTTCATTTAATTTAAAACCACTTTAGTACTGAGCCAGAAAGACCAACCCAGTTTTCCAATCGGTCAAGCAATATGTCATGGTCTACCGTATCAAATGCAGCACTGAGATCAAGTAATACCAAGACTGAAATTTTGCCACTATCTGTGTTTAAGTGGATGTCATTAAAGACTTTAACAAGAGCCGTCTCAGTGCTGTGGTGTGGTCGAAAACCTGACTGGAAGGCATCAAAACTGTTGTTTAGCGATAAGAAAAGGTTGAGTTGTTGAAAAAACACTTTTTCTATGATTTTACTTAAAAATGGAAGGTTTGATATTGGCCTATAGTTGCTCATTAGTGTCGTGTCTAGATTGTTCTTTTTTAGGAGTGGCTTGATGACTGCAGTTTTCAGGGCCTGTGGGAAGATACCTGAGAGCAGAGATGTGTTTACAATCTGTAGAAGATCTGAAGCCAAACACTTCGAAACATTTTTGAAAAGGCCCGTTGGTAGAATATCAAGGCAACAGGAGGAGGTTTTCAGATGTTGTATAATGTCCTCCAGGTTTTTAAGGTTGATCGTATGAAATTGTGTCATGTTGGAATTTGTTTTGCATGCACACTGTGACAACACATATCCTGTACTTGATATGGAAGCACTGACTGTTTGTCTAATTTTCTGAATTTTGTCTGTGAAGAAGGAGGCAAAGTCATTGCAAGCCTTGGTAGACAACAGTTCAGATGCTACTGGTACTGGAGGGTTTGTTAATCTATCAACAGTAGCAAACAAAGCACGTGAATTATTATTGTTTCTGGCAATAATGTCAGAGAAAAAGGACCACCTTGCATTCCTTAGTTCCAGATTATAAATGCGAAGTCTCTCTTTATAAGTGTTATAGTGGACCTGGAGATTAGATTTTCGCCACCTGTGTTCAGCTTTTCGACACTCTCTTTTTTCTGTTCTCACAACTATAAAATTTCTCCATGGAGATCTTTTCTTACCAGAGACAGCTTTGACCTTAGTGGGAGCAATAGCATCAATAACGTTCGTAATTTTACAGTTGAAATTATCTACAAGCTCAGTGACTGAGGCCCCAGTGAGGGTGGGTGTAGAGGAGAAAAGCTGAATGAATGATTCACTGGTGTTTTCAGTGATATACCGTTTTCTGATTAACTTTGTTTGAACACTTTTGGGCACAGAGATAGTGCCGTTAAAGAAAACACAGGAATGATCAGAGAGAGCAACATCAGTCACCACAACCTTGGAAATGTTCAGACCCTTGGAGATAATCAAGTCCAGAGTGTGCCCCTTATTGTGCGTGGGCTGTGTCACATGCTGAGTCAGTCCATAGCTCTCAAAAACACAACACAGTTCTTTGGTCCCTCAGTCCTGGGGGTTGTCAACATGAATGTTAAAATCACCAGCAATAATTACACGGTCAAAGTTAATACAGATTATAGACAGCAGTTCAGTAAAATCGTCAAAGAAGGATGCACAGTATTTAGGTGGCCTGTAGATATTTAGAAGTAGAGCTTGAGGGGAGGACCTTAGCTGAAGAGCCACATATTCAAAAGAAGCAAAATGTCCGTAAGATAATTGCGTACATTGGAATGAGTCATTAAACAAAATGGCGACTCCACCTCCTTTCTTATTCACTCTATTCTCACTCATAAAACTAAAGTTCGGGGGGGCTGACTCAATGAGAACAGCAGCACTGTTAATATGGTCCAACCAGGTTTCAGTTAAAAACATAAAATCAAGATTGTGCTTGATAATAAAATCATTGATTAAAAATGACTTTCCCGCCAAAGACCTAACGTTTAGTAGGGCTAGTGTTAGTGCGTTTTCATTTTTTGGGACAGACTGTGGCTGACGAGGAATGGATGCTAAATTTGCAAAGTTTGCAGTCACGTGCTTATTCGCCATTCTTTTTCTATTACCTATCACAACATAAATTGTGGAAGAACCTAATACGCAGGGCCCAGGCTTGTCTTGGAAAGAGTCATGAGTGCTACTAGGCATGCAGCCTGGACCCGCCCCATATCAGTTAATGCTCGTTGCCTTTTGCACACAAGTATCCTTATCAGTTTGGGGAGAAGGAGTTAACTACCGTCCTTGAGGGGGCAGAGGTGCCTGGCGTTTTACGATGGGAGAAGGAAGGGGGGCATACTTGGTTCCAGCATTTACCAGCTGCTTCATCTGGTCAGTGAACTCCAACATGGGGATGGGGGAAAGAGGGGAGAGCGACGTATCCTTAAAGAGGTCCTCAAAGCTGTCGTGGTTGTCCAAGGGGTTTGAGGAGTGTTGGACGGGTGAGAAGGGGTGTTGAGATTTCTCATCTCTGCTCTTTGGTCTCCCATGGTCAAATCTTTGCTCAGGTGGGGGCTGTGGTGGCTCACTGCCGCACTTTGTTGTGTCTTCCTCTTGTTTTGGTTCATTTTGTCTCGTGTCCTTGGCCAAGGGAGCAGATGTGTGGCGCAGAAAGTAAAGTAGGCTAGAGGTGAACAGCTTTACTCCTGGCTTGTTAAGGAATAGTCCATCTGCTTTAAAAAGATGTCTGCAGAAAATGTTAAAATTGTCAATGAACTGCAGAGAATGGTTGTTGGTACATGCAGTTGAAAGCCATCTGTTCAGTGCCAACAGTCTGCCGAATCTCTCAGCTCCTCTGACTGGCGGTATAGGGCCACTGATAAACACCTTTGCGTTTAGGGAGCTGACTGTGTTCAGCAGATTCATAAAGTCACGATTCAGCACTTCAGACTCTTGCTTTACAACATCATTTGACCCTATATGCAGTATAATGTTCTTCACAGTTGGGTGTGCTGCTATGATATCCTGGATTCTTTGGGCCAAGTCAGACACCATATCTTTGGGAAAACAGAGTATTTTGGTGTTTTTACTTTTATATCTTTCACAGCAGAGTCACCCACAATCAGAGTTTGGGGCCCAGTCATTAGCTTTCCCTGTAGCTTTTTACTTTTAGAATTGCTCTCAGTCATTACCCTGCTGTGTGACGATGAGACGTAATCCAGGTCATGTCCAGGGTCCTGCAGCAGAGGAGCAAATCTGTTCTTCACCTGCGCACTCAGTTGTTGGGGAGACATTTTGTTGCTGATTTTCCCTTTTGTAGTTGTCCACGGCTGTGTCCTGCTAAGTACAGGGGTTGAAGAGGCGCTCTGCCTGGATGATAATGCAGGCCAGCCGGTCGTATCACAAATCTCAGGGCGCTGTGCTCTGCCCGTTAGTCGTCCTCCCATTTCCCAGGAAAATTATTTACTCTTAGGTTTTGCACCAAAAGAGTTCCAGGGAGGACTGCCACTTGTTGATTTATTATCCGTTCCACAGCCCTCTTGTTTCTTTGTGGGTTTTTTTTTTTTTTTTCTTGGTGGTGCTAGTTAGCCGTGTGTTAGCATGCTTTTGTCCATTGTTTTGGGTCACTGGTAAAGTGGTGTCATTTACACATGATCTGTTCACTTCCACGTTTACTTCTAACCGGTAAATTTTGGTTTCCAGAACTGCAATCTTCTGAAGGAGTTTGTAGTAGTCCTCTATGGAGAAGGGTGGCATCTTGCTGCTAATTAGCTTTAGCTACAGTCACTTTAGGACAGGCTTGAGCTATTGGTAGGCCACGCTCACGCAGAAAAATGTTCAAATATGACAATAGCCTACTATGTCTACAAAAAATGTATAGTCCAGTGATTTATAAGTATCCAGGAGCCGCTGCTCATAGTTTCTCTCAGAGGAAAAGCAAGATTATCAGCAAAAATATGCAAGCAGAAGCAGGAGCAAGCAATAGAGCGTCTGCACTGTAAGAAGCAGGAAGCGAAGACATGTGTACATTTGTATGCATACTTGTCCCAGAAATGCTTGTTACTAACCTAGCTCTGGGGAGTTTACTCCCCGGAGTCCTTATGTTTCTTTTTCGCCCAGAATATTGCCTTGGATTAGGGTGGCACCAAGATCTGGGTCTTGGGTGCAGCTGTTGCTGTGGTCCTGCTACACCCTGCTACGCTCTGCGATTCCCTGCAGCATCCTGCTGTGTCCTGCCGCGTCCTGCCGCGTCCACTGCGTCCACCCATGCTCTGCTGTGCCACACTACATCCTGTAACGCACTGCTGTGCCCTGCTATGACATGAACTACTACGAATACCATTGTAGTCACTGTTCCATTATCTTTATTATGACTATTATTGCCACTGTTCATCATAACCCCAACCGGCCCCGTCAGACACCGCCTACCAAGAGTCTGGGTCTGCCAAGGTTTCTTCCTAAAAGGGAGTTTTTCCTTGCTGCTGTCGCAATAGCCACTGCTAATGCTTGCTCTTGGGGGAATTACTGGAATTGTTGGGGCTTTGTAAATTATAGAGTGTGGTCTAGACCTACTCTATCTGTAAAGTGTCTCGTGATACTATAAATAAAATTGAAATGAATTGAATTGAATTAATGAATGTGATGTTTCCATTGCTTTCACCTCCATTACTTTCTGAGCAAAAGTAAGAACACAGTTTTACTATAGTAAAGATATAGTGTATAGCTGTGTACATAACCTCAGACATCTTACCTGGACATGTTGGTATCTCTGCTCTTTTACCTGTACAAACGGTACAGTGTATAATTGTCTCATTCTTATTTGGTGTTTGTATACAAAAAAAGACTTTCTGATCTTTCTCTGTATAAATACCATATATGTTCACTAACTAGTCTAAAACTAGACACCTGCTTTCAGCTAAAATTCCAATCAGCAGTGTTTGATAGGCACCAGACTGGAATCTATTCTGCATGACATGTGCACCCACACAAACATACACACACACACACACACACACACACACAGAGACACACACACACATTGGCTGTATCATAATGTCTGAAATGCAAATGAAGATACAGTAAAACAAACTCAATTCCCGTGGCGGCAGATCTTTGATCTTGGTGTGTGTGTGTGTGTGTGTGTGTGTGTGTGTGACACACACACACACACACACCACTGCACTCCTCACCAATCGTCCTCCCATCCGCCTATATTACAAAATATGATTTATAGTCCCTACATACAGCCGTGAGTTGCTTTAATAAGTCAGGGAGCTTATAAAGAAGGGCATGTGATTAAGAGCAGATCCCTGATTCTTTTGGGTCAATGAGGATAATATAATATGGTTTGGGAGGCGAGGGGCAGGGGGTGGGGAGACAGGACAGATGTCAGAGGTCTTGAAGGTATGGTCCTGGGATCTTATGGTCTGTCGGACACAATCCAGCCAGCGCTCTGGCTTTCTGAGCTTTGCAATCATCCTCCTTTGTGGGAGAAGATATTGCAAAATAGAAAAGGAATTCTCCTTTTTAATCTCTGTTGTAGAATTAGAGTGGTGGTATTTATCTCCTGGTGTAATGAACAGAGACATAGAATAATGTGCAGGGTTAGAGATTTCAACTAGACCGCTGAGAAATAACTAAAGCCTCTCGGCCCCTCCTGACTGAGCTCTTTAAAAACTCAGGTTGTTTTACTCTTAAACAATTACAAACGCACCGCGTGATGTGATCCAGGCTACGCTTGCACTAATTGTGGCATTTTGGTCAAAGGGTGGGGTCTCTGGGATGGCTAGAAGCACACACACACACACACACACACACACACACACACACACACACACACACACACACACACACACACACACACACACACGTATGCGTCTATCCTTCCCTCTGCTCTGTACCTACAGGGAACAGGGTCAAGTTCTGGCTTCAGTCACAGAGCTTGACCAAAACTAAGGACAGTGACCAACCTGTGCTGCCTGTGTTGTATGTAGACAAACAAAAGTAGTATCTGAGGGCTTGATCTTCGGCAGTCACTATAAAAGGTCCACCATTGAGAGAATGGGAGGGTATGCAGCAGCCTCTAATTGGATCTAGTAGACCTGCAACATTTTCTGAAGGACTAGCTCTTTACGTTTACATAACTTATATTCAGCTACATTATGCTGTTAAAATTCTTGCATTGTGGTCAATTAGTATGTCTATGACTGCACATTAGGCCAACATCATTCTCTGAAGCAGAACCTGGCGCCAATACATTACCCACAATGCACCTTGACAACTACCGACAATTAGGGTTGGGTACAGAGACCCGGTGCTGCACCAGTGCCTTAATGACCGGTATCTACCGGACCGCATAGGAACGCAGATTTCGGTGCCTCATTTCGGTGCCACTTAAATGCCTGCACTGCTCTCTAATGCTCTGAAACAGACGAGGCAACAGAAACATTGTGGCATGTGACGCTTGTTAACATGAACATTACACTTACACAGCAGGTAATGGTAACGTTAGCCTACCATTAGCTAATAACTGGGGTAAACACGATTAAAATGCTGACAGCAAAACGGTGGTAAAGTGTGACTGTATTTCATTGTAGAGGATTCCAACAGCGGGATGTCCAACAGTCTGCAGTTAAAGACACAAACTAGCTGCACTATATGGCCACTGCCTGCCGTTGTCAGAAAAACAACACAGACGGGACAATGGTGCATTTACTTGAAACTGGTAGGCTACTACTATATTTATCACTGTAGCCTACATTACAGCCCCCTACGACACTACACAGGTCAATGGTAAAATGGTAAAATAGTGACGATCTAACTTACATAAAACTGTAAACATACAGTACAAGCCGAGCGAGCCACTGAGCCAGGAAAAGTCGAATACAAGTGGTAATATTCTACCCACAAGTTCTGAAGACATGGACGTAATGAACGTAAAGCTTCATTTTGTGTAGGCCTATATTGAATAGTAAAACATACCTCTGTGTTTGCAATATGGTGTTATTTGAGCTTGTGTGTCCATCGAATTATTCTATCCAAAGTGATGTTCTAGCTAATCATAGACTCCAACACAGCATATAACGTTATTTAAATGTTATAAGGAGCATTGAGCTCGGCAATATGTTTCTCTCTGGGTTCAGTAAGTGCGCCCCTCTTTGCACTACATCGCAGCCCCCTTTGTGGCTGCGATGTAGTGCTCATTTATACAGTCATATTCGCAGCAATAGATATGAGATGCGACCTGAAAATCACCAGTAATGTGTTTGTGATTGTGTGACGAATCTGGCGATAGAGGCAGCAACAACTGCTGCTATAGGTAAACACAATATACGGAAACCAATTAGTTTGGAAACCAGTCGGTAGTAGTTATGATTTTTGTCCACATGAGTACGCCTACTTCTGATTGTTATTAACAGTATTATTAATAGGCTGATATTTATACCGAAACAGGCTATATATCGTGATTTATTTGGAGATACCAAGCAATTCTAAATAAAATCAAACATTCAGCACTCCCATATAGCTCGAATGGAATGATCCTTTGTTTCATAGCCACATTTTCAGACACTGTGACTGTGAGATTAGTAGTCAAATCAGGCTCCGCTTGCTGCTTGCTCAGGCAGCACATATGAAAAATTAGGATACAGAGAAGATTAGCATGGCCCCTCCGAAAGGATTACACGCACATTCGTGAATCAGGCTCTTTAGATCGATGGAATAGTCGACTATTCGTTGTCACCCCTACAAGATATAGTATGACTAAAGGGAGTAAATATATCCAAAACACATGTAATGACCATGCCATGCAACTGCTGAATTAGGGTACTGGCACTTTTTTGGGACCAATTCAGACACTGAACAATAAGAATTAAATGTGGCAGAAGGAGGTTTAACTGATCAAGACAGGATCAGTGGGCCTTTGTTCACTAGCTGCTGAGTAAATTACTAAAGTGAGTTATGAACTAAAAGTAGTGAAAAAGAAAAACTTGAATTATGTAATAATATATTAACATGATTACCATGGGCCAAAAACAAAACCCTGCCTTCATTGCACTACTCTTTTACACTGGATGCTCTGTCCTAGTTTAGCTGAGTCTCAGACTCTCCCTGCAGCTCAGCGGTGGAGCTGGGGAATTCATTAGCATCCGAGAGACTTTAACAGAGACGTCCCTCCAGCTCAGAGGACCGCTGCAGTCCAGGCTCTGATTTGGAGTCGACTGAGGCGTGTGGCAAGCAGGCAAGGTCTCATCATCACCACCACTCCCTCACTCACTCACAGCCTCTCTCTCTCTCTCTCTCTCTCTCTCTCTCTCTCTCTCTCTCTCTCTCTCTTTTTTTCTCTCTCTCTCTCTCTCTCTCTCTGTGTGGTCCAAAGTGTTGACCCTCTGCTGGAAGAGGAGGACAGGGTCCCAATCCAACTGACTCTGTCAGCGAGAGAGATGCATTTTCTGTCTGTGCAAAAGGAAGAGAGAGAGAGGTGAGACGGAGAGAAAAAGGGAGCCTGTCCTCGCTCTGACTAGTGTCTGCTCACTGCTAACCTCCCCAGGTCCTGCATTGCCTCATCCTATATGAGCTCAAAATGGGCTGGGACCCATGTGTCAGGGGTCGCACTGTGGGGACTAGGCTTGGCCCGAAAGCCTGGGAAACGTGTAGATATTTGGCCATATACATTGTAAGCTGCCAAGAGCAAATGCTGCATGCATGCATGCTTGTGAACAAACATGGAAATAGGCATACACTCCATTTAAAACACATGGCTAAGTAAGTGGGTGTAAAACTGTGAAAAAAGGGAGGAGGGAACTGCTATAGGTAAACAGGTTGGGCGCATCATGGTTGTGCAGAGGGGGAAATCCCCCTACAGGATCCCATCCCCCTGTTGTATTTCCACCACACACACACACACACACCTCACAAATCATAGCAGCTTCTCACCAAAGTCCACATTCCTCAAGATTCAACTTCATGAGAAACATATGGCTGACATGAATCACATTATTCCTGATTAAGTGAGTATTGGGGAAAAGCATCCACAATAAACATTTTGGGTATTCAACATGAATTCATTAAATTGCTATATGGCGCATTGTACAGTGAAAATTATGCCCTGCCACAGGTAATGTACTCGGGCGGAGTTTTACATTTCCTGTCATGGGATCAATATACAATCTTCCAAAGATGGTGAGATAAATGCAAACATAACTCTAACGAGGTACTCTTTTTTTTCAGCTAATACTTTCCAAAGCTTCAAAGAGTGGAAGAAAGAGAGCTTCTGTCATTTGCAATGAACAAAGAACTTTTTTACAAACATAAAAATGAAACAAATTATAAACCTGAGGAGACATGCAGTAGTTACAGTGTCCGAACTGAACACTGGGCAAGAGGATGAGAAACCACCAAAAAGGAGAGGGCTGTAGGTTCACTACAAAGCAAAGTGTAAAGCAAAGGTAAGTCACATTGTAATGTACGTCACTCAACCAAAATGACAAATAAGGATGAAGATGGAATATAGATCTACCCTTAAGTTGACAATGCACCCAAAGTGATCTTTTTAATGTCAAACGTGTAAACACATTGTAGTTTTGTCCTTCTCGACAGCATGTACGTGTTCTAAACACTCACATTTTTCCTGCAGTATGTCTAAATAGTAGGGCTGTCAAACGATAATTTTTTTAATCGCGATTAATCGCTGAATTTCTATAGTTAATTGTGATTAATCACATGATTAAAATTCTATTATTTTGCATTTCAGAACTGTTTTTAAGTACATATTAACAATGGAAAGCAATTTTTACCAGTGTATCTTGATTGTGAATCAAATGAATGCAAAGAAAGTGACTTTATGAACTTGATTTTAAGATTTGTATTTGTTTATTATTTATTTATTTACTGTAAACAAAAGAAAAATGTGTGAATCAGAATCAAAAATACTTTAATAATCCCAGGGGGAAATAATTTTTGTTACAACTCCAGATATACAAACAACATATACAAACAACATATATTATCCAGATTTTAACATATATATTAAAAACAAATATACAGTAATAATATATAAAAGATCAAATGTACAGTGTTAATGTGCAAATAGTGCAATAAAAAAGAGAAATGATTGTCTATGTTTGAGAGATTACAGAGAGTGTTCGACTCTCCGAGGGAGCGTTGTAGAGTTTAATGACCACAGGCAGGAACGATTTCCTGTGGCGCTCTGTGGTGCATCTGGGTGAGAGGAGTCTTCTGCTGAAGGTGCTTCTCTGCTGGGCCAGTGTGTCGTAGAGCGGGTGGGAGACATTATCCAAGATGGACTGAAGCCTGGACAGCATCCTCCTCTCAGCCACGATTGTCAGTGTGTCCAGCTCCTCCCCCACGACATCACCAGCCCTCCTGATCAGTTTGTTCAGTCTGTTGGTGTCTGCGACCTTCATCCCACTGCCCCAGCACGTAACAGCGAAGAAGATAGCACTGGCCACAACAGACTGATAGAACATCCTCAGCATCGTCCGGCAGATGTTAAAGGACCTCAGCCTCCTGAGGAAAAAGAGTCGACTTTGGACCTTTTTTGTAGACAGCCTCTGCGTTTCTAGTCCAGTCCAGCTTATTATTGAAGTGCACCCCCAGATACTTATACTCCTCAACAGTGTCCACAGGGACCCCCTGGATGGAAACAGTGGTCCCAGATGATTTCGCCCCCCTCCACTACGAACTCCTTCGTTTTTGTCACGTTGAGCTGCAGATGGTTCAGCTCACTCCAAGTGACAAAGTTGCCCACAATAGTCCTGTATTCATTCTCATCACCCTTTTCTATGCAGCCAACTATTGCTGAGTCATCAGAAAACGTCTGAAGGTGGCAGGACTCAGTGCAATAGTTGAAGTCTGAGGTGAAGAGGAAGGGAGTGAGGACAGTCCCCTGTGGAGCCCCAGTGTTGCTGACCACCCTGTCAGACACATAGTTCTTTAGGTGTACGTACTGTGGTCTGCCAGTCAGGTAATCAACAATCCAGGACACGATGGGGGCCTCCACCTGCATCGCAGTCATCTTCTCACCCAGTAGAGCTGGACGGCTGCTGTTGAAAGCACTGGAGAAGTCAAAGAACATGACTCTCACAGTGCTCGCAGGCTTGTCCAGATGAGTGTAGACTCTGTTCAGCAGATAGATGATGCTGTCCTCAACTCTCAGACTGGGCTGGTAGGCGAACTGTAGTGGATCAGCGAAGGGCCTGACCATAGGCCTTAGCTGCTCCAGGACGAGCCTCTCGAAGGTCTTCATGATGTGGGACTTCAGAGCCACCGGTCTGTAGCCCTGAGGGCCGCTGGGACGCGGTGTCTTTGGCACAGGAACGAGGCAGGACGTCTTCCGGAGATGCAGGCTCAGGCTGAAGACTAGACTTAGTACTCCACACAGCTGGGGGTCACAGGCTTTAAGCACCCTGGGAAATACACCGTCTGGGCCAGCAGCTTTGCCAGAGTGGAGTCTTGTCAGCTGTCTTCTCACCAGGTCAGGCGTGAAGGACACCATAGAGGTTACCGTGGGGGGAGGGGTGACGTCCTCAGGTTGTAGAGGACATGGTGTAGAGCAGGGGGGAGAGGTGGAGTAGGTGGGTGTGAATTGAGGTGGTGAGGTGCAGACAAAAGGTCTGTAAGGAGGAGGAGTAGGAGGAGGTAAAGTGGCAGTTTTTGTTGGGCAGCCAGCAGCAGAGTCTTGTGGGGGATGGGCCGCAGTATCAAACCTATTGAAAAATAGGTTCAGATCATTGGCCCGGTCCACACGGCCCTCCAACCCCATGCCACCAGTCTTCTGGAACCCAGTGATGGTTCTCATGCCGCTCCACACATCCCTCATGTTGTTATGCTGGAGTTTACTCTCCAGCTTTCTCCTATAACTGTTTTTAGCCTCCCTGATTTTGAGTTTGAGTACCCCCTGCACTCTGCTCACCTCATCACGGTTGCCAGCTCTGAACGCCCTCTTCTTTTCATTCAGGATGGCCTTAATGTCCTTGGTGATCCAGGGTTTATTATTGGCGTAGCAGGTTACAGTCCGAGCAGGGACATTGCAGTCCAAACAGAAATGAATGTAGTCAGTGAAGCACTCTGTGAGCCCATCAATGTCCTCCCCGTGGGGCTCACAGAGTGCAGGCCAGTCCGTCACTTCAAAGCAGCCCTGCAGTGCCTCATAAGCCTCCTCCGACCACTTCCTCACTGTTCTTGTAGGCTTCCTCTTCACCAAAGGCACAAAGCAGGGTTTGAGGTGAACCAGGTTGTGATCTGACCTGACCTATGCTTCCTTAACGTTAGCATACATCAGATCCAGAGTCCTCTCTTCTCTGGTAGGACAGCTCACATATTGTTTAAACGTCAGACGGCAGAAACAGCAGAACTCTATCCATGGTGACGTGGTTAAAGTCTACCGACATGATGATGAGGGCACTGGGGTGTTGAGTCTGTAGTTTGGAGATGGTGGTGTGAATGATGCTGCAGGCAGATGTTGGGTTTGCAGAGGGAGGGATGTACACAACAACGATTATGACATGCGGGATCTCTCTAGGCAGATGGTATGGACGGAGTCCAACGGCCAGCAGTTCAACATCCGGTCTACAGAACTGTTCTTTAATCTTAATCTTTAATATTAATTACCGTGAACACCATCTGCTGTTTACTAGAATGGCAAGCCCCCCGCCTTTCCGCTTACCGCTCTCGGTGCAATCCCAGTCCACCCGGACAGTGTGGAAGCCATCCACGGAGACGTTCTGGTCCGTAATGTCCCTGTGCAGCCATGTCTCCGTGAAACACATCAGACTGCACTCACGGTACTCCGGATGGCTCCGCGTTAGCGCCGTTAGCTCATCCATTTTGTTGCTAAGGGACCGTACATTTCCCATAACAACAGAGGGAAGACAGGGCTTAAATCTTCTCCTCTCCATACGCCCGTCCCGTCTTGACCCTCCTCTATTCCCCCGACGTTGCTTCCCTCCTCTGCGTCCCCGGTGTGTTTTTCTCCAGAGTTCGGGTGGTATATTAACTGGTCTGGCCACAATGCCGGATCGCATTAGAGCGATCAGCTGTACTCTGGAGTAAACAAAGGCAGCATGTCCCGGTGAAAGCGGCATTGATAAAAACAACACTAAAAAAGCACCAAAACTCTCCAAAGCAACCTCATTAGAGAGGGCAGGACTTCACAGAGTTAAAGTGATACAAGAACGAAAAAAGAGAATGAAAGTTAAAAAAGTTAAAAAAGTGAACTCAAAAGCTGGAGCACGTAACAGGCAGCATGCAGCTTTCGCGCATGCGCACTCACATGAATCTAGTCACATATTTGAATCTAGAGTCAATATTAGGGTTGGGTATTGTTTGGTTTGGATACCAGTGCTAAAGCGGTACTTTTAAAACGGTACCGGTGCCTTAACGGTGCCTGAACCGATACTTTTTAAGAAAGTTAAAAAAAGAAGGGTACTAAACAACAATCGGCGACATTAAAGAACGGCTTGTTTATTACTAAGGCCATATGGTCAAAATTAAATGATTTAATAATAATGTAATAACTATAACAATAACTTATTTCACTAGTAAATAGCTGTTGAACGACAAAAACAACCACCAGATGGGAAAAGGGCATTTAACAATAAATTTGAATGCACCACAAGGCTGTAGGTTACCAGTTTCATTGAACGCACCATCTGTGTTGTTACATCCCAATGTCGGAATCCTCTCCAGTGAAATACAGACAAACAGTTTAGCTTTAGCTGTCAGCATTGTATGCGTGTTTAATCCAGCTACTAGCTAGCGGTAGGCTAACGTTAGCTGCTGTTGAGTGTAGTGTTAACTAGCGTCATGTGCAGCGATGTTTCTGTTGCCTGTAACGTCTGTTTCAGAGTATCAGAGAGAAGCGCAGGCATATCAGTGGCACCGGCATGAGGCACCGAAATCCGTGTTGCTATTCCTGCAGCAGCAGGATGTGTTACGAGAGAGTATGGCAAAGTGCTGCAAAGGGTCAAAATAGTAGCTTGTTAGGTACGACGCCAAGCCGAGTGAAGTGAAAATAAATGGCAGCATGCGATTAATGCGTTTAAAAAAAATGTACGTGTTATGCTCGGCCCTTAATCGCATCGCAGTTAACATGTTAATGCTGACAGCCCTACTAATACACAATTTTGTTTCATAAGATATTAATTGAAAGCGGTTACTTCAGAGTATTTGTTTAAAGGTCCAGTGTGTAACATTCTCAGTTGTTCATTATCCAAATCTGTGTTGCCCGTTCACAAACTTGTCCTTTTTCATGAATATTTACCACCACCATCAAATTTTACATTTGCATGAACTGGGGTAGACACTCCATTTTCATGCTCCATCTTGAAATACGTTACATACAGGACATACTGCTCCACCTTTCACGTTTTCTCTGTCACATGATAAACTCACAGGTGCTGCTAATGCTGCTAATGGGTATCGTAGCTTCCCGGCTCCGGCAAGTTTGAAGAAGGAAACATGGAGGACTACAGGTATTCCAAATCCAAATTTCAGGAACAGGAGTCTTCTTCTTCTTTGCCCAGAAAAAGAAAAAGGAGATTGAAAAGAGCAAGAGACCGGCTTTTTGAAGCGTGAAGGCTACCATAGCTGTAATACCTACTTTGAACTGCGTGGCGCGAGAGAGTTGATTGTGATATATGATCTCAACGCTAGATGGGAGAAATTCACACACATTGGACCTTTAAAAAAATGACATAAAGATTATGAAATTAAAATACACACATATTTATTGCAAGCACCTGTCCATTCTGTACCAATATAAAATGTTTGTCAACTGCTCTGAAGTTGTAATTATACAAAACGTATTACTAAAAGAAAGACAAATGTATTTCATTGCGCATTACTTGTGTTGTTAAACTCAGACGAAAGAGAAGTTATTTTACTTGACCCCAAACACCTATGAAATTAATAATGTAAATATATAGTTTCTTCCTCCAACACCACCCTAAGGAATCTCTGCATTATCTTTGATCAGGCAGGATATGTCCTTTAATTCACACATAAAACAAACTTCAAGGACTGCCTTTTTTCACCTACATAATATTGTAAAAATCAGGCACACGCTCTCAAAAAGGTGCAGAAAACTAGTCCATGGATTTGTTACTTCTAGGCTGGATTATTGCAATTCCTTATTATCAGGTTGCTCCAATAAGTCCCTTAAGAATACCCAGTTGATCCAGAATGCTGCAGTGCATGTACACACAAGAACTAGAAAATGAGATTGGCTTATCTGCAATGGCTCCCTGTAAAATCCAGAATGCAGGGTTACTTGTGGTTACAAAAGTGGAATGCGACCAGTTACCAAGCTCCTCTCCTCTGGAACCAGCTACCAGATTTGGTTTGGGACGCAGACACCGTCTCCACATTTAAGAGTAAGCATAAAGGAAAAGTTAATGCAGCTTGTGATAATAACGCATTACCCAGCACATCACTACCCAATGCTTGTAATTCACTCCACAGTAAATCCGCCTTGCAGTGTTTACCTGGGTTAAAAGGTGAGTACTTGTGCTTTGACTTGTCAGAAATGAATCACAGAGATTCAATAGTGTCAGGGATGAGGGCACAGCCAGTCTGTTTGGGCCTGTGGGGACGTAGCTGAAGGCTTGCAGTTATTACACGAAGAAGAGAGTGGCGTGTAAGTGATTGCATGTCATTTGGTCATTGAACGCACTCTGCCCTCCAATTCACACCATCCCACAATCAGCTGAGAACACAGATGAAAGGGACGAGACAGTGACAACACAGCAGAGAGAAGAAGAATGTATAGCAAGAAAACACAGACAGGAAAAACAAAATTGCCACAGCAAACATTGGCGGAAGATAATTAGAGGGCAGAATCTTGTCATGCCATGCGATTACTCAATTCCTGTGATATCCCTGAGAAGCTCCAGCCTGCCTGCTCTATAATCTAAAGCTTGGCCCAAAGGACACTGCAAAGAAGAAGGCATATGAGACAGATAACTGCATGTGGTCATCAGTAA
This sequence comes from Perca fluviatilis, assembly GCF_010015445.1. Classification (NCBI taxonomy): domain Eukaryota; kingdom Metazoa; phylum Chordata; class Actinopteri; order Perciformes; family Percidae; genus Perca; species Perca fluviatilis. The sequence continues at coordinate 3,971,021 of NC_053118.1, read as the reverse complement.
ATCATGACCATAAGAGCATTTCGGGAGGGGTTTTTGCCTCATATTTTGACAAGCTGCATCCTGAAAGTTCACATTCACACCTTCTTCTATCACCACAGGAAATAGAGTATAAGGTGTTTAGTGTCTAAGATATAAAATACTTATTGCTGCCATCTTCAAAAGAGAATATCAGAGTTAAATTAAGCCAACATATAACAAAATGATACAAACCAAAAATCAGTGCATGACTCATATTGCCTGAGGTAGTATGGGAGTATGAAACTTTATTAAGAGCCCTGTAAACTCAGGGCATCTAAATTACACCTTTAGTTATTAATTGCCCAAAAAGAAGCCATCTATTACTGAAACCATGTCATCCTGTTGTTGGCAGAACAGCCAGCCAGTGATTCAGAATGGTGACGCACAGGAATCTAGGGGGCTAGAGGGCAGGAAGAGTGTGAAGCACGTATAGAGGAGAACATTGAACAGCCTGCAACCATACAGAATGGCTGATGTAGTGACATAATATTCATTGTAAAATGTCCCAGAATTATCAGACAAGAGTGTTTATCTCACAATTTTATCTATATTACAGTTTTTTACGATTGTTTACACACTAAAATAAAAATGTCTACACAATTTGCTAAATTCTACTCCAATGAGCAAAACACCTCCACAGATTTGCACAACATTACACACAATGTCTGCTTCACCCTTTTTGCAAAACATTACACACAGTGATTTGTAAAACTCTATACACACTGTCACACCTTAGAAACAGATAAGGATTGTGAGGTTACTTCCTTGTCATTACAAAGCCCCGGATTGCCAATTACCAAACCAGTGAACGAACTGGATAAACACATCCACGAGGTGTGGAAGCACACATGTGCTATTTGAAAACGCAGCACTCAGGTGTGCTATACAGTAGTTTTTCTTCAGAGTCAAAGTGTATCTACTTCATGCAGTAATTTTTATTTGTCTACAGATTTTATTTGTTTCATTGATTTCATTGTTGATTACTGTAACTGATTATGGTAAGAAATACTGTAAGTATTGAAATAAATACTGCAGCATCAGTGTTGTGCAGTGCTTGGTAAGTTTATAGTAGGCCTATTTGTGTACATTCTCCCTATATCTCAAACTAATCATGAAGAATGTTGTGGGTTTGTCACTATTTTTTTTGTCATCTAAATTATCCCTTACATAACAATGTCTGGCCAAAACTCTAGCACATGCTATTTCCTAAAATTAGTTTTTTTACAAATGTGTTTTTTATTTATCACAGCAGTGTGAAACTGGCTGCAATAGTGTCTGATCATTGAGGACTGTGTTAATACTACTACTAATACTACAACTAATAGCAGTTTCACAAATATGTGTATATGTTTTGACTGAAGTGTGTATGTTTTGAGTGAAGTGTGTCATTTTGCAAACAATCTATTATGCAAATTGAGTGTGGTGTTTGGATAATTGTGATTATATTTTGAAAAAAAGAACCCGTTTTTCAAAATTGCGTGTAAACAATTGAAAAAAACTGTAAAGTGGACAGCATCTGTTTCAAGCAGTGGTGGAATGTAACTAAGTGCATTTACTCAAGTACTGTACTTACAGTAAGTACAAATATAAGGTACTTGTACTTTCCTTGAGTCTTTTCTCTTCATGCCACTTTCTACTTCTACTCCGCTACATTTCAGAGAGAAATATTGTACTTTTTACTCCACTACATTCATCTGTTACAGCTTTACAGTGTTGTATAAAGTACTAGAAAGCAATACTTGAGTAAAAGTACAAGTATCGTACTAGAAAAAGACTTTGGTAGAAGTGAAAGTTACCTTTTAGAATATTACTTAAGTAAAGGTCCTAAAGTATCTGATGTATACTGTACTTAAGTATCAAAAGTAATTTTCTGATATTTAATGTACTTAAGTATTTGAAGTAAAAGTAAAAGTTTTTTTTTTTAAAGCAAGCGGTTAGAACTTTTATTGTGGCTTTCTTATAGTAAAGCATAAAGCATATTCAGGGACTTTTCAGGCACAATTATCTTAAGTTCAAAGAACAAACAGCATATTTTTAGAGCTGACATCAATGTACAGAAACATTTCTTGCAACACGGGTGTATGACGTTATCTTCACCACGAGTTCACCACTATCGTCGGGGTGGTCGCAGGGCTCAACATAAAAAAAAATCCCCACTGGCCCCCAGGGCCAGTAGATCAGAGTTTTGCTGGCCCCTTCTACATTTTTACTGGCCCTGAAAGAAATATCATAGGTGATATTGGAAATGGACAAAGAAGCAGGAAAATATACGCTGCACCTATGCTTTAGAAAATGGTTCTAACCCAGTTAGCCACTGCCACTGGATGTTGTGCCATTAGCAGCAAAGCTAGACCAGCGGTCATCAACTACATTTTTCCAAGGGCCAGAATTTTTTTAAGCAGACACTCCAGGGGCCGGACTTTCAAATAAAGAAAATAAAATGATACCTAATAGCATCATCTTGTTTGATATTTTCACTTTCTTACTAAATTACAGTTTTTCTCAATTGCTTAAACACTATAACCAGGCTTTTGAACTAAAATTTCAAAACCGTAACGCCATTTTTCAAAAAGCACACCCATTTCACTAAACTATAAACACTATTCCCTGGTTTTGACACATGAGTCAGATTTGTTGAACTGTTACTGCAAAACTCTACACACAAATCCCTTAACTTCTCATTGCCTACACCATGTTGTCATTTAGAAAGCACAGCATTCAATATTGCTCACTCAAGTCAGCACAGCTGAAGCTCAATTAGCACACAATTACCCAGGTGGAAACACTACGAGTCAAAATTGATCACACACCAATCAGAACTTTCAAGAGATAGATAAAATGGCCAGTCAGTTCATTGAGTTTTGGAACAATGGATCCACAGAGAAATGACGGTCGAGGAGGGAGAGGGAGAGGGAGAGGGAGAGGGAGAGGGAGAGGCAGAGGGAGAGGACATGGTCGAGGAGGAGGAGAAGGAGGAGGACGTGGTGAAGGAGGAGAAGGAGAAGGAGGAGGACGAGGACGTGGTGAAGGAGGAAGGCGAGGAGGGAGAGGAGGAAGACGTGGTGAAGGACGAGGTAGAAGAGGAGGACGTGGTGAAAGACGAGGTGGAGGAGGAGTAAGGGCAAGGAGACAAGCAGTCTCGGATGAAATTCGAGCCACTTTAGTGGACCATGTTGTTGTCCACGGTATGACCATGAGGGAGGCTGGGCAACGAGTCCAGCCTAATTTGAGTCGCTTCACCGTCGCCTCCATCATCAGAACCTTCAGGGAGGTGTACTTACAGTACGACTGCTCTGTACAGTAACTTTTGAGTGCTGTACTCTGTGATTTGACATCACATGCACTGTTGTACTATGCTTCTGTAATACTAAATAAATCCATCAAATTTACAGTAATGCGTGCTTCTATTTTTGTAGGATACAGAGACGACCATCTGGTGGTGGGAGGCCAAGGCTTTTGTCAGAGGACCAAGAGAGGGAGCTTGTAAACATGGTTATTGCCAATAATGTAATCTGCCTGCGAGAGATTCAAAGGAGAGTGATTGAGGATAATAATCATTTTCAAGGAATAATTTCCATCAGCCTTTCCACAATTGATCGCATCCTCCGAAAGCATCGGTTCCGGATGAAACAGGTGTACCGCGTCCCTTTTGAACAAAACTCTGACAGGGTAAAAGACCAACGAGTGGAATATGTTCAGGTATGACTTTTGATATTGTATGAAGTATTGTGCACCATCACAGTATAGCAGTTTATGCTGCCATTTGTGCCCTTTTGAACTGTGCTTCAGGGTAGTGATATACTCTATTGTGTTTTGCAGAGAATCTTTGAGATTGAAGGCTGGCCTGTTCCACCTGAAATTATCCTTGTGGATGAGGCTGGTTTCAACCTCACTAAAAGAAGGAGAAGGGGGAGGAATATAATCGGCCATCGGGCTATTGTAAATGTCCCTGGTCAGCGTGGAGGGAATGTCACGATGTGCGCAGCCATCAGCCAACGAGGGGTACTCCACCGCCATGCCAGTCTAGGACCCTATAATACTACTCTCCTTCTTGCATTCCTTGAGGTCTAAGAGAGCATATGTTCCAGCTGGACCACAGGGAACCAGCACAACCAGAGCACCCTCACTATGTTGTTGTTTGGGATAACGTCAGCTTCCATCGCGCTGCTCTGGTTCGTGACTGGTTTACCGATAACCCAATATTTTCCAACCTCTTTCTGCCCGCGTACTCTCCATTTCTTAACCCAATAGAGGAGTTTTTTTCGGCATGGCGGTGGAAAGTGTATGACCGAGAACCTTATATGCGTGTTCACCTCCTTCAGGCCATGGAAGAAGCCTGCCTAGACATATCAGTAGAGGCGTGCCAGGGGTGGATCAGGCATGCAAGAGGATTTTACCCCCGCTGCCTGGCTAGGGCCAATATAGCCTGTGATGTGGACGAGATTCTCTGGCCCGACCCAGAGCAAAGACGGGATGCTGATGCAGAATAATTTTTAATTTTTTTGTACTGTGTAGTACTGTAATACAGTAATGAATAAAATGTGCCAATGTAACCATTGGTTGTGTCTTGTGTTCATCTGAAAAGGTTTGTGGCAACATAACTTAACAGTTTTGGAAATGTTGTTTTGAATTTATTACACCAGTGTGTAAAACTAAGTTTTAGTGTGTATGTTGTGACAGCTTGTGTGTCCCGTCTGAGGTCAAAGTTTGGTTTTTCAGCAAGAGTTAATGGTTTTGATATAGTGCTTCATTTTGACCTGAAAATAGGATGTTAGGTGAATTGGGTGAGACGTTATGGATTTGTGTTTACTGTTTTGAGAATACGAGGCATAGTTTCAAGAAATGTGTTTAAGCAATCGAGAAAAACTGTAATGCTATATTTTTTACATTAGTAAGCAAACCCCTAAAAACATGGAAAATCCATAATGATAACTAGATAGGCTACTTAACTAGAAAATGATCTCAGATTAGTCCTGTGTGCCTAATTTGAAATAAGACGATTCTGTTGCTAAATAATACAACCGGCAACATCGTCAAGAATGAAGAACGTGTCATTCACGTGCATATTAAGTAGCCACATGTATTTGTTTTGGTCTTAAAATACATCCATAGGTTTACCGCTCCAGCGGAGAGGATGGCTCGTTTAGACAGCAGCTACGTTCACAAGAGTTTGTCCAAAGTTCAAGATTGGTTGCAAATTAAGACAGTTACACTACAAACTGACATCTTTCATTTTAGCTTATTTGTAAAGTCGCTGTTTGCAGAGTAGAGCTGTGTTTGCACAGCGCGGTGGACGAGAGTGGACAGCTCAGACTGAGATATGGTTTCTACGTGTTTCTGCCTGTAGAACAGGTACGTGGGTTATTGATAAGTATTGACTCTTTAATGATGGAGGTTTTATTGTAGGCTACCTTCTTACAGTAACGAGTGTAGCGTTAGTTCATCTGTGCCATCGGTGGTAAATAATCCTCGGTAACGTTTCCACTCAGTACATGTGCTGCGTGAAGTAACGCACACACCAGTGACTGTGGCTGCAACCAGCCCGACATACGTTTTTACTGGCCCCGGGCCATCGGGCCATTGCTTATGTCGAGCCTGGTGGTCTACGGTAACGGGAGGTCCTCCGGTAGGTGCTCGTGCTTCCATGGCGGTTTCAGTTGTGCGTCCTCCTCCTTTAGCAACAAACAAGCGCTGAAATAGAGCGTGCGGCGTGCGGAGCGTGCGTAATGCAATCTAGGAGCAGTGAATCCATCCTCTCCTATGGAACCAGCTCCCGATCTGGGTTCGGGGGGCAGAAACTGTAATCGCTTTCAAGAATGAACTTAAAACTCTCCTATTTGATAAAGCTTATAGTTAGGGAGTGAGGAGTTGCAGTGTCCACCTAACTGGCCCAACTGCTTCTCTTCATAATTGTTAGATTAATAATACATAACAAAGTAGAGGGAGGCAGGCCAGCCAAGCCAGATCCGGCAGGGGGAGAGTTCTAAGCCCAAAAAAGCTACCTCTCCTTATGACCTGTCTCTCTTAGTTACCTGTTATAGTTACGCTGTTATAGTCCTAGACTGCCGGGGGACTTCCTTCCTTTGACACACTGAGCTGCTCTCTCCTCTCCCTTTCTATTACTGTTTCTATTACTGGTACTATTACTATTACTATTTGTGTGCAGCCCGTCCCAGAAATGCTTGTTACTAATCCTAGCTTCTGGGGAGTTTACCCCCCGAGTCCTTATGTTTTTTTCCCCAGCGTATTTCCTTGGAGAACGTTGGCACCAAGATCCTGGTTGCAGCTGTCGCGCGTGGTCCTGCTGCACTCCCTGCTGAGCTCCGCGATGCCCTGCAATGTCATGCTGCGGTCCTGCTGAACCCTGCAGCTTCCCGCTACATCCAGTCACTGTTCCATTATTAATGTGACTACTATCGCCACTGTTCATCACACCCCCAACCGGCTCGTCAGACACCGCCTACCAAGAGCCTGGGTCTGTCCCAGGTTTCTTCCCAAGAGGGAGTTTTTCCTCGCCACTGTCGCACTGCTTGCTCTTGAGGGAATTACTGGAATTGTTGGAATTGTTGGGGCTTTGTAAATTATAGAGTGTGGTCTAGACCTACTCTATCTGTAAAGTGTCTCGAGATAACTTATGTTATGATTTGATACTATAAATAAAATTGAATTGAATTGAATTGATTCGCCAAACCTCCCTTATTGCAGTCGCACACATTTCTTCTAATTTTATTTTTTAGTAACGAGTAACGAAGATGCTTAGTGGAAATATAACGGAGTAAAAGTAGACATTTTATCTAGGAAATGTAGTGGAGTAAAAGTGAAAGTTGACATAAATTTAAATAGCGAAGTAAAGTACAGATACGTGAAATTTCTACTTAAGTACAGTAACGAAGTATTTGTACTCCGTTACATTACAACACTGCAGCTTTAGTTACTATAGTAGATACTTTACATACGTTTTGTGCACACAAAACACATTTACCATTACAGTTTATAAAACACAATGTTTTGTTATAAATTGTTATAAATTATAAATTACCCAACAATATAACGGCCTACAAGTCCAGCTGAGATGATTAGACCATTAAACACACAACCTTTACACTTTCTAAATGGGAGGGTTTTTGCATTGAGTACTTTTACTTTCAATACTTTGACTACATTTTATTTATTTATTCATTCATTTTATTTGTTAGGGACCATGTACAATTTTTAACATAAATGTTGCCATTTGATACATTGTACCTGAGTTAGCCTTAGGCTAATTTACATCTGCAGTCCCCAGGCAGGGCACAAACAGTAAAAACATGACAACATCTAACTAAACAACAAGACACATCACAAATCCTACATCAATATAATGCACATTGTGACACACACACACACACACACACAAACACATACACACATGCACACACACACACACACACACACACACTGATACACACACACAGACACACCCACACAAACACACACACACACACAGACATACACACACACACACACACACACAGACACACACACCTGTTCAGCACCATGTTGAAAAACAAAGAAATTAAAGTAAAAAAAAGCAGGATGTTAGTGGTTGCAGAGTTGATTGGTTTTTAAATAATGTTTTAATTGAAATGTGAAGCTTCTGATGGAACTTGAGGTATTTATGTTAGCATTTCATTGAGTGATGGCTTTAACTGAAACATGTTCCTGATGACACATACTTGTACTTACAGTTTTTTCCAACAGCTTACACACATTTTCAAAACTGTTTCCTTTTTTAAAAACTCTACACACAATTCCCAAAACTGCACACACAAAATGCTAAATGCCTCACATCTCCGTCCAAATGAAACACTGCATTCAAAATACCATAAACACATCTCAAAATGAAGCATTTGCATCAAATAGCAAACACTTTTTTCATAATAGTAAGTTTTTGGATATACCATATACACACTGTATCTAAAGCTCTTTTGTCTTTCATAGGTTTATATCTACATTTACAATGTTCTAGAGAGAAAGTAATCTGCTGAGAGGGGTTGAAAAGTGCACTGTAAAAAACAATGTTACAGTTTTTTACAATCACTTTGGCACTAATTTCAGAACCTTGACGTCATTTTTCAAAACTCTAGACACAAAACTCACAAGCAATGATCAAAATACAAATTTTTTCAAAACTATAACACTTGTTTCAATTGCTTGGATACTATACACATAAACCTGAGATCATTTGTTCATTTACAGTAACAAAGATCACCTGTTCAATATGACACAACTTAGTTTTTTTACAATCACTTTGCTACTAATTTCAGAACCTTGATGTCATTTTTCACAAAACTCGCAAACAGTCATCACTTGTAACACAGGCTGTCCAGTGTTTACAGTTTTTCTCGATTGCTTAAACACATTTCTTGAAACTATGCCTCGTATTCTCAAAACAGTAAACACAAATCCATAACGTCTCACCCAATTCACCTAACATCCTATTTTCAGGTCAAAATGAAGCACTATATCAAAACCATTAACTCTTGCTGAAAAACCAAACTTTGACCTCAGACGGGACACACAAGCTGTCACAACATACACACTAAAACTTAGTTTTACACACTGGTGTAATAAATTCAAAACAACATTTCCAAAACTGTTAAGTTATGTTGCCACAAACCTTTTCAGATGAACACAAGACACAACCAATGGTTACATTGGCACATTTTATTCATTACTGTATTACAGTACTACACAGTACAAAAAAATTAAAAATTATTCTGCATCAGCATCCCGTCTTTGCTCTGGGTCGGGCCAGAGAATCTCGTCCACATCACAGGCTATATTGGCCCTAGCCAGGCGAGTGGGAAAATCCTCTTGCATGCCTGATCCACCCCTGGCACGCCTCTACTGATATGTCTAGGCAGGCTTCTTCCATGGCCTGAAGGAGGTGAACACGCATATAAGGTTCTCGGTCATACACTTTCCACCGCCATGCCGAAAAAAACTCCTCTATTGGGTTAAGAAATGGAGAGTACGCGGGCAGAAAGAGGTTGGAAAATATTGGGTTATCGGTAAACCAGTCACGAACCAGAGCAGCGCGATGGAAGCTGACGTTATCCCAAACAACAACATAGTGAGGGTGCTCTGGTTGTGCTGGTTCCCTGTGGTCCAGCTGGAACATATGCTCTCTTAGACCTCAAGGAATGCAAGAAGGAGAGTAGTATTATAGGGTCCTAGACTGGCATGGCGGTGGAGTACCCCTCGTTGGCTGATGGCGCGCAACGTGCATTCCCTCCACGCTGACCAGGGACATTTACAATAGCCCGATGGCCGATTATATTCCCCCCCTTCTCCTTCTTTTAGTGAGGTTGAAACCAGCCTCATCCACAAGGATAATTTCAGGTGGAACAGGCCAGCCTTCAATCTCAAAGATTCTCTGCAAAACACAATAGAGTATATCACTACCCTGAAGCACAGTTCAAAAGGGCACAAATGGCAGCATAAACTGCTATACTGTGATGGTGCACAATACTTCATACAATATCAAAAGTCATACCTGAACATATTCCACTCGTTGGTCTTTTACCCTGTCAGAGTTTTGTTCAAAAGGGACGCGGTACACCTGTTTCATCCGAAACCGATGCTTTCGGAGGATGCGATCAATTGTGGAAAGGCTGATGGAAATTATTGCGAAAATGATTATTATCCTCAATCACTCTCCTTTGAATCTCTCGCGGGCAGATTACATTATTGGCAATAACCATGTTTACAAGCTCCCTCTCTTGGTCCTCTGACAAAAGCCTTGGCCTCCCACCACCAGATGGTCGTCTCTGTATCCTACAAAAATAGAAGCACGCATTACTGTAAATTTGATGGATTTATTTAGTATTACAGAAGCATAGTACAACAGTGCATGTGATGTCAAATCACAGAGTACAGCACTCAAAAGTTACTGTACAGAGCAGTCGTACTGTAAGTACACCTCCCTGAAGGTTCTGATGATGGAGGCGACGGTGAAGCGACTCAAATTAGGCTGGACTCGTTGCCCAGCCTCCCTCATGGTCATACCGTGGACAACAACATGGTCCACTAAAGTGGCTCGAATTTCATCCGAGACTGCTTGTCTCCTTGCCCTTACTCCTCCTCCACCTCGTCTTTCACCACGTCCTCCTCTTCTACCTCGTCCTTCACCACGTCTTCCTCCTCTCCCTCCTCGCCTTCCTCCTTCACCACGTCCTCGTCCTCCTCCTTCTCCTTCTCCTCCTTCACCACGTCCTCCTCCTTCTCCTCCTCCTCGACCATGTCCTCTCCCTCTGCCTCTCCCTCTCCCTCTCCCTCTCCCTCTCCCTCTCCCTCTCCCTCCTCGACCGTCATTTCTCTGTGGATCCATTGTTCCAAAACTCAATGAACTGACTGGCCATTTTATCTATCTCTTGAAAGTTCTGATTGGTGTGTGATCAATTTTGACTCGTAGTGTTTCCACCTGGGTAATTGTGTGCTAATTGAGCTTCAGCTGTGCTGACTTGAGTGAGCAATATTGAATGCTGTGCTTTCTAAATGACAACATGGTGTAGGCAATGAGAAATTAAGGGATTTGTGTGTAGAGTTTTGCAGCAACAGTTCAACAAATCTGACTCATGTGTCAAAACCAGGGAATAGTGTTTATAGTTTAGTGAAATGGGTGTGCTTTTTGAAAAATGGCGTTAAGGTTTTGAAATTTTAGTTCAAAAGCCTGGTTATAGTGTTTAAGCAATTCAGAAAAACTGTAAAGAAATCTTGCACTTGCACAATCATTGGTTCAAAAAACTAATTTATGGTGAAATACCATTGAAACGTTACTTTAGATCACCCACACACAAGCTACCTTCACTGGGTCATCGTTCTTACAATCATTAAATTTTTTTTCAATTGCTTACAGTTTTTTCCAACTGCTTACACACGTTTCAAAAACTGTCTCCTTTTTTCAAAACTCTACACACAATTCCCAAAACTGCACACACGAAATGCAAAATGCCTCACATCTCCTTCAAAATGAAACACTGCATTCAAAATACCATAAACACATCTCAAAATGAAGCATTTGCATCAAATGGCAAACATTTTTTTCATAATAGTAATTTTTTGGATATACCATGTACACACTGTTGTTCTAAATCTAAAGCTCTTTTGTCTTTCATAGGCTTATATCTACAATGTTCTAGAGAGAAAGTAGTCTGCTGAAAGTGGTTGAAAAGTGCACTGTAAAAAACAATCTAATGTTACAGTAAAACAGAAAATATGGGGGATTGTATGAAAAAGAAAATTCTTATTGATTTGTAATGCTGAAATAGTCATTAGATAGTTGCATGCAGTATGGACGCCACTGTAAAGCTACTCAAGATGGGCTTTTCTCATTGGTCAATCTGTGGTTGATCACATGATGAATAAGTGCGGCCCTGATCTCATCAGAGATGGCTCTCTTCTTCCCTCCTCCTCCTCCTCCTCCTCCTCGTTGTTATCCCCTGTCTCTCCCTCCTCCTCCTCTTGCTCTCTGTCTATTGTTGGCATCCATTGTTCCAAACAGGTAATCTGACCTTTGACCTGTGTATAGGCCTATACTAAAGCAGTGATTGGTTAGTGTTCAGTTATGACATAATGTGTTTGCAAATGTGAGGAGTGCGTGTGTGCCCTAGTAAATAAGTGAAGCATTTTGATTGGTTGTGTTTACAAAAAGAAAGCAAGTACCTTCCTGTAAGATTTTTGTGTCTTAGGTAGAGAATTGTGTTTCATGTTTTGAAAAAAGTGTTTTATGCAATTGAAAGCTGAGTGAAAGGCTGAGAAATAGCTTATGGTTTTGGAGATTTGCTGTGTAGTTTTGCACTTTGAGTGAGAGCTTTCAAAAATCGTGTGACATGAAAAGATTTTGTGTGTAAGCAGTTGGAAAAAACTGTAAGCACAATTTTGAAAACAGGGACAGTCGTTTTCAAAACACTACACACAATTAGCACAACCACACACCCAATTAGCAGAACAGCTCAGACCCTTTGCAAAATGAAACACTCTTGCAAAAACTATACATTAATTTATAAAAACATTTTTTGTTACCATATGAAACACACACGTTCCATATGACTTAATCCTGTTTGAACCAGTTACACACTGTAACACATATTATTTATTTCTCTCCATATACCCATACCAGTCAACATGTCAACATGGAGAATCACAACAAAACATGTCCAGTTTTCATGCTACTACAGTAGTGTGCATAACACTGTTAGCTCAGCAAACAACAGACAAACATAAAATACGGTATCCAGTACAGGTTATAATCACAAAAATACACAGAAATACACAGAAAAATACTAGACATTATCTCTTCGCCTAGCTGGATCTGACCAGAGAATTTCATCATCACAGGCAAACATCCTCATTCGCAAGACAACCGTCTTGAATGTCGAATCCATCCTTGCGCAGCTGCGGCGTTGACTTGGTCACAGGCGTCCTCCATGGCCTCAATGAGGGGTACCTGAGTCTGGGGCCTCAATGAGGGGTACCTGAGCCTGGGGCTAGAGATTGTAAACCCTTGCGTGAATATGGGCCCCCTTCCTCCTTGTCGTTCTCGACCCTCAATCCTCAAATGTCACAGTTAGGGGTATCAAAAGTGCTGATATGGTGCATACAATGAACAGCTGATTACTGTAACTGTAGACAGGTTTTCTTTGACCTGTTTCCTTGTTGAAATGTCCTCATGACAGATGCCACTGTATATCTACTAAGATTTGGCTGACTCTTAGTCCAGCCTCCCTCAGCGTCAATCCGTGGTTCACAACATGGTCCACTAGTGTTGCGCGACTTTCATTTGATAAATTTGGTCCTCTTCTTCTTTGAGCATATTCTCCGGCTTCAGGTCTTCCTCTCCCTCTCCCTCTTCCTCTACCTCCACCTCGGCCTCTACCTCTGGCTGGGCCTCTTCCTCTACCTTCTTCTCCTCCTCTGTGGATTCTCCCTCTCACTCTCAGTCTTCTTCTTCTGACTCCTTCCATTTTGGTTGAAAGCAGGTGAAGGAACTTAACTTATGAATATTTTATATTGAAGCTTCAGTAGAAATTGCAGTGTGTTCACAATCAAGATGTAAGGTTTTGCTAATTGTGGGAAAGTTTTAGTTTTACAAAATAGGTGATACATTTCATTATGGTACTAGATGTAAATACATCCCTGTAAAAGTATTGCAGTAGTAGAGAGAATACTAATCGTTGAACAAAACCTGAAATGTATTGATGAAAAACAATACAGTACGATCACAACAAGTTTATTTGAATTAAAGAAAAAATAATTAGCTACAAAATAGAAAAGAAAAGACAGTTCTGTAAAACATCAAATGCAGTGTTCCTCAACTTGCTTGTACTGTAAAAAGCTAAACGAAGAAGTGATTACTGTACTTCTACATCTTCATCAACTCTGCCTTGTGGATTTGGCCACAGGTTCTCATCTACATCGCAATTAGCATGGCAATTTTGGGCATGGCGAACAATGTGGTACAAGTATACACTCACCTAAAGGATTATTAGGAACACCTGTTAAATGTAATGTTAATTAAATTATCTAATCAACCAATCACATGGCAGCTGCTTCAATGCATTTAGGGGTGTGGTCCAGGTCTAGAAAATCTCCTAAACTTCAAACTGAATGTGTTTGAAGACGGGCTGGTCTGAGTATTTCACAATCTGCTCAGTTACTGGGATTATCACACACAACCATTTCTAGAGTTTAAAAAGAATGGGCTGAAAAAGGAAAAACATCCAGTATGCTGCAGTCCTGGGGGTCGACAATGCCTTGTTGATGCTAGAGGTCAGAGGAGAATGGGCCGACTGATTCCAGCTGATAGAAGATCAACTTTGACTCAAATAACCACTCGTTACAACTGAGGTATGCAGTAAAAGCATTTGTGAAGCCACAACACGCACAACCTTGAGGCGGATGTGCTACACCAGCAGAAGACCCCACCGGGTACCACTCATCTCCACTAAAAATAGGACAATAAGTCTACAATTTGCACAAGCTCACCAAAATTGGACAGTTGAAGACTGGAAAAATGTTGCCTGGCTTGATGAGTCTCAATTTCTGTTGAGACATTCAGATGGTAGAGTCAGAATTTGGCGTAAACAAAATGAGAACATGGATCCGTCATGCCTTGTTACCACTGTGCAGGCTGGTGGTGGTGGTGGTGTAATGGTGTGGGGGATTCCTTTCACCTTCAGAACTGCCTTAATTCTTTGTGTCATTGATTCAACAAGGTGCTGGAAGTATTCTGTAGAAATGTTGGCCAATATTGAGAGGATAGGGTCAAACACAGTATTAGTATGGTGTTCCTAATAATCCTTTAGGTGAGTGTATATGTATATATACAGTGTATATATATAAAGTATATATCTCAATCATCAGTAACAAGTTGGCAGAATTGGACAAGCAATTCCACGGTCCTGCATCCATACAGTGCAGTACTGTCAATACTGTAAATAGTCTCAAAAGTGGTACATGGGACCATAGAAACAGTATCTGATAAACAGTAGTACATTACAGTAAAGAATGATGATGAAATATTACATCCATAGATACTGTATTCTAATTGGTTCATGCTCCACGCTAATGGTGACAATGAATCTCGTTATCTTGAAACTTTCATGATCAAAACATGTAATATTGTTTGTCTGTTTCCATACAACTATGCATTAAGAGTAATGCAACAGTTACTTATCATTTTGAGCAGTTGTATCAATTGATAGTTAGATGATTGTAATGAAATGAATAGACAATCATCTGACATGTAATGTGTGAATTACCTTTTGAAATAGTAGTACTTTGATGTTAAGTTGTGTCATATTGAACAGGTGATCTTTGTTAAATGAACAAATGATCTCAGGTTTATGTGTATTGTATCCAAGCAATTGAAAAAAGTGTTAGAGTTTTGAAAAAATGTGTATTTTGATCATTGGTTGTGAGTTTTGTGTCTAGAGTTTTGAAAAATTACGTCAAGGTTCTGAAATTAGTGCCAAAGTGATTTTAAAAAACTGTAACATCAAAGTACTACTATTTCAAAAAGCAATTCACACATTACATTTCAGATGATTGTCTATTCATTTCATTACAATCATCTAACTATCAATAGATACAACTGCTCAAAATGATAAGTAACTGTTGCATTACTCTTAATGCATAGTTGTATGGAAACAGACAAACAATATTCCATGTTTAGATCATGAAAGTTTCAAGATAACCAGATTCATTGTCACCATTAGCGTGGAGCATGAACCAATTAGAATACAGTATCTATGGATGTAATATTTCATCATCATTCTTTACTGTAATGTACTACTGTTTATCAGACACTGTTTCTATGGTCCCATGTACCACCTTTACTGTAATGTATTACTGTTTATCAGATACTGTTTCTATGGTCCCATGTACCACTTTTGAGACTATTTACAGTATTGACAGTACTGCACTGTATGGATGCAGGCCCTTGGAATTGCTTGTCCAATTCTGCCAACTCATTACTGATGATTGAGATATATATATATATATATATATATATATATATATATACTCATACCACATTGTTCGCCATGCCTGAAGTTTTTTTCCAAGATGTTTGGCTAATTGCGATGTAGATGAGAACCTGTGGCCAAATCCACAAGACAGAGTTGATGAAGATGTAGAAGTACAGTAATCACTTCTTTGTTTTTACAGTACAAGCAAGTTGAGGAACACTGCATTTGATGTTTTACAGAACTGTCTTTTCTTTTCTATTTTGTGGCTAATTATTTTTTCTTTGATTCAAATAAACCTATGTTGTGATCGTACTGTATTGTTTTTCATCAATGCATTCCAGGTTTTGTTCAACGATTAGTATTCTCTCTACTACTGCAGTACTTTTACAGGGATGTATTTACATCTAGTACATAATGAAACATGTATCACCTATTTTATACTACAATATTTAATGATTGTACGAACGATGACACAGTGAAACTATGGGTAGCTTGTGTGTGGGTGATCTAAAGTAACGTTTCAATGGTATTTCACCATAAATTAGTGTTTTGAACCAATGATTGTGCAAGTGCAAGATTTCTTTAAAGATATGAATGCACAATGCAGTGTTTTGAACACTGGACAGTCTGTGTTACAAGTGATGACCGTTTTGAGTTTTGTGTCTAGAGTTTTGAAAAATGACATCAAAGTTCTGAAATTAGCAAAGTGATTGTAAAAACTGTATGTTACAGTAAAACAGAAAATATTGATTGGGCAAAACAGTACGTCTGTAAGAGTAGCACAGTGTTGTATACAGTAGCATGAAACAAGAAAACAAAAGTACAAACATATGTAAACCATAGATATCATTTTTAGAATAAAGAGTGTGTGTGTGTGTGTGTGTGTGTGTGTGTGTGTGTGTGTGTGTGTGTGTGTGTGTGTGTGTGTGCGTGCGTGCGTGCATGTGTGTGTGTGTGTGTGCGCGTGTTGTGCGTGTTGTGGGTGTTTGTGCGTGCTTGTGTGTCAGGGCGGGTGGGGAGGAATTGTATGCACTTTGTGCAAAACAAAATCTGATTTGTAATCAGTGTTCGAATTACATGGGAGCCAGAGGGAGCCGAGCTCCCATAGAGTGAGGACTGGCTCCCATGAAAGCACCAAAGTCAAAAATCTGAGGGGGTCTCTCATATCTGAAGGTGTCTGCCATATGTGGCATTGTAATTTAATCTTAATCAACGCTCATTATCCATTCCTGTGTGATCTCTTACCATTAAAGACGTTAAATAAAAATATAGGCTACTACGGACGACCTGAGCCTACCCTACACTCATGAACACAGCATGACTGCACTTCACCATCACACCAAATGTGGCGGCGCTGCGGTGCAAATTCAACTCATGTTTAGTAGGCTACATGTTAACTCAAAGATTCACAGAAAAAATATAAACGTTGGAGGCCATTAATCGGCGCGCAAAGTCCTTGAAATCCATTCTGCAGTAAGCATCATATAGCCATGGCAAAAAGATAACAAGGCAGTTTAATTAATTTTGGTTTTAAGAAATTGTGTAGCGATGACGTTAATAGCACAACTAATCACCTGTTGCAAGCCCTGTTGGCACATCTGCCACCGGGGGGGCAACGCAAGAAGAAGCTGAAGAAATAATGTCCTCTCTGGCTGAAGATGATCCTAACCCCTCTTGCTCCTCTCTCTCCCGTTAAATTGGAACAGCCAGCAGTGGAGAGACTAGAACAGCCGATAAACATGGCTGTTTGTTAAGGATAGAAGCTTGGGGTGCATCGCTAAGGTCTAATTGAACGGAGGAATTCTGGTATTCTTCGGTAGCCTGAGTAACTTTAACCGTTGTTCATGTGAAATCTCAAAGACAGCCTGATGCTTTGTTTATAGACTATTTGTGGCTGGCTGTTTGCTGTTTGACCTATCTACAGTATTCCTGTCGATAAAGTATAATAGGGTAAATCCTGTAGTGCATACACTTGTAGCTGTAATGTATTTTTGTAAGTCAATGTAAGTCACAAGCGTACGATCCCCCCCGTGGAAAAAAAAATGGGCTCCCCCGAAGGCCACGGTATAGTTTGAACACTGTTTGTAATGCTGAAATAGTCATTAGATAGTTGCATGCAGTATGAATGCCACTGTAAAGCTACTCATGGGCTTCTCTCATTGGTCAATCCGTGGTTGATCACATGATGAATAAGTGTGGCCCTGATCTCATCAGAGATGGCTCTCCTTTCTCCTCCTCCTCCTCCTCCTCCTCCTCCTTCTCCTCCTTCTCCTCCTCCTCCTCGTTGTTGTCCCCTGTCTCTCCCTCCTCCCCCCCCCCCCTTGCTCTATTGTTGGCATCCATTGTTCCAAAATCTGACCTTTGACCTCTGTATAGGCCTATACTAAAGCAGTGATTGGTTAGTGTTCAGTTATGACATAATGGGCCCTATCTTGCACTCAGCGCAATTGCCTTTGTACACTGACACATGTATCATTCCTATTTTGCACCCGACGCACAGCGGACTTTTCCCTCCACAGACGCACGTCTGTAAATTAGGGAATGTATTTGCGCTCCCGGTGCAGTTCAGCGAAAAGAGGAGGCGTGTTCCGGCGCAAATGTTCCCTAGTGCTATTTTGCAGTTTCAGAAAACAATTCGGCCACTGACCAGGAAAAACCTGGTCTAAAGTCAGTAGCGCGTTATTCAGATGCTATTTTAGGGGCGCATGCTTGGCCATAATGTAGTGTGTGCACAACGCGCATACACTTTGCTTCCCTCATCTACAAGGACGCAGCAGTTCCTATTTTTGCAAACCATACATAATTACAAGGGAAAATATTACTGAAAATGCGCTTCAGGTGTTTGGATAGATCAGCAGGCTCTTTACAGTACAGTCCTCAAAAAGTCCCAGCATTCTTTGTGGCTGGTTGTGTTATAAATGAGGAAATATTAGAGGACTTAATTCAATTCAATTTTATTTATAGTATCAAATCATAACAGAGTTATCTCGAGACACTTTACAGATAGAGTAGGTCTAGACCACACTCTATAAATTTCAAAACCCCAACAATTACAGTAATTCCCTCAAGAGCAAGCATTAGCACGAACGTGCTGACGTGTAAGGTAAGCGTGTTGTGTCACTTCCGGTGTTTCCGTGTTACAAACGCTAGTTTGCTGCTCCAGCAAAAACGTACTCAACTCTGCTTTATTGTTTAAATAAATGATGAGTTTAAAAGAAATTATGATGCTGAAAAACTAGTCCATGCATTCATTACTTCCAGGCTTGACTATTGTAATTCCCTTCTGTCAGTTTGCTTAAATAAGTCCCTTAAGACTCTCCAGCTGATCCAGAATGCTGCAGCATGTGTTCTCACAAGAACTAAGAAAAGAGATCATATTTCTCCTGTATTAGCTTCTCTGCATTGGCTTCCTGTAAAATCCAGGATTGAATTTAAAATCCTTCTCCTGACCTACAAAGCTCTAAATGGTCAAGCACCATCATACCTAGAAGAGCTCCTAATACCTTATTGTCCCACTAGAGCACTGCCCTCCCAGATTGCAGAGTTACTTGTGGTACCTAGAGTCTCTAAAAGTAGAATGGGAGCCAGAGCCTTCAGTTATCAGGCTCCTCTCCTATGGAACCAGCTCCCAATCTGGGTTCGGGGGGGCAGAAACTGTCACCACATTCAAGAATGAACTTAAAACTCTCCTATTTGATAAAGCTTATAATTAGGGAGTGAGGAGTTGCAGTGTCCACCTAACTGGCCCAACTGCTTCTCTTCATAATTGTTAGATTAATAATATATAACAAAAGTAGAGGGAGGCAGGCCAGCACAGCCCGATCCGGCAGGGGAGAGTTTCAAGCCCGAACAGGCCACCTCTCCTTATAATAATAATCCATTTTATTTGTAAAGCACTTTTCATAAAAGAATCTTAAAGTGCTACAGAAACCACATTAAAACGCATTACAAAAAAAAGAAAAATACATATGTAAAATACGCATAAAAACAGCTAAAAGAGCAGTTTAGTGCAAAAAAATAATATCTGCAAAGCCTAAGGACAACTTAAGAATGCCTGCCTGAACAAAACAGTTTTAAGCTCTTTTTTAAAGGTGTCCACAGAATGGGGTTTTCTCAGATGTTCAGGGAGGGAATTCCAAATGCGAGGAGCAGCGATGGAGAAGGCTCGATCTCCCATGGTGCGGAGTCTTGAGCGGGGCTGATAGAGGAGGTTTGTACTTTGGGACCGGAGGTTACGGGTAGATGCGTGAGGGATAATGAGGTCTTTGAGGTATTGCGGGGCGTTGTTGTAGATGCAATGGTGGGTGATGAGGGCAATCTTGTATAGAATTCTTGAGGTTATGGGTAGCCAATGAAGGTTCTGAAGAATGGGAGTGATGTGGTCGTATTTGCGAGCTTTCATCAGAGTTCGGGCAGCACAGTTCTGAATGAATTGGAGTTTCTGAAGGTTTTTATTTGGTATACCGATAAGCAGGCTGTTACAGTAATCAAGCCTGGAGGAGATTATAGCGCGGGACGAAGTTTTTCAGCGTCAGGAAAACTTAGGAATGGGCGAAGTTTAGAAATGTTTTTGATATGAAAAAAGCAGGTTTTGTACAGATGTTTGATATGGTTTGCAAAGGTCAGTTGTGGGTCCAGCTTCACACCAAGGTTGGTGAAAGTAGTTGAGAGGGGGATGTCTTGACCAGAGAAAGATATAGTGGTTATTAGTGATGACTGGACCTGATGAGGGGTGCCAATTTGTATGGCTTCAGTTTTAGAAGTGTTCAGCTGGAGGAAATTTTGACTCATCCAAGCCCTAATCTCCTCCAGGCAGTTAGAGAGGACAAGAGCTGATGGTGAAGAGGAAACGGCTGATGACGGGGGCCGGCGATGCTGAAGGGACCGGGGTGGAGCATGAATCGGTTCGCAGGTATAACTGAGTGTCATCAGCGTAACAATGAAAGGAGATGCCGTTGTCGGCTGATGGCACGACACCCGTGGCAACATGTATAGAATAAAAGCAGGGGTCCCAGGATAGATCCTTGGGGAACACCACAAGTGACAGGGGGCTGTTCGGGACCTGGCAGATCCCAAGCTGACATACTCTGTCCTGTCAGCGGTATGAGATGAACCAGTCCAGTGCAGAGTGACGGAGACCAATGTCAGTGTGGAGGCGGCTTAATAGAAGTTGGTGATCCACGGTATCAAAAGCGGCTGATGAAGGTCGAAAGGATGAGCACAGAAGGGGATCCAGAATCTGCAGAGATAAGAAGGTCATTGATAACCCTCAACAGTGCTGTCTCTGTACTATGGGCAGGTCGAAAACCAGATTGGAATGTTTCAAACAATGAATGACGTTGTAGATGTTCCTGTAGCTGTGCAGCAACAGTTTTTCAAGCACCTTGGACAGGAATGGAAGATGTGAGATAGGCCGGATAGTTAGAGAGGCATTCTGGGGTCAAGGTTGTGGTTCTTCAGGAGAGGTTTGATAACGGCAGTTTTAAGTGGGGTGGAACAAAACCAGAGTTTAACGACTGGTTTATAATTTGTGTAATAAGAGGACTAATGGGCCGACAGGTTTGATTTGATGAGTGCTGTTGGGAGAGGGTCCGCAGGTGGGGAAGGCTTCATCTTTTGATGAGACCCTCGACTTCTGCCTGTGACTGTCGTAAAAGAGCTGAAAAGAGGAGGTTGTGAGCAGACAGATGGTAGAGACGGATCTGGGGAACCAGAAAGCTGAGACTGTATGGAGTTGATCTTATCTTTGAAAAATAGAAGAAAACTGTTGCATTGTTCTGCTGTGGGTTCGAAGTGAGTTTGATTTTTGGGATTTAAGAGTTGATTTATGGTGGAAAAAAGCTGTTTGGAATTTCCAGGACTGTTATTGATAATGTTGGAGTAGTAGATGGACCTAGATTGTTTTAGAGCCGCTGCATAGGCCTTCTGGTGATGTTTATAGGCCAGCTTGTGTACCACCAGGCCTGATGATTTGATACGCCTCTCAATGGCACGGCCACCAGCCTTCATCTTGCGCAGTTCATCCGTGAACCAGGGGGCAGAACGAGAGAAAGACACGGTTCTTGTTTTGAGGGGGGCATGTGTATCCAGGAGGCAGTGAAGAGAAAAATTGTAGTGCTCAACTGATTTATTGACTGATGGATGGTTGACCGAGGCCAGTAGTTTGATATCAGAGTACAATGACCTGTCTCTCTCAGTTACGCTGTTATAGTTCTAGACTGCCGGGGGACTTCCTTCCTTTGACACACTGAGCTGCTCTCTCCTCTCCCTTTCTATTACCATTTGTGTGCATCCTGTTCCAGAAATGCTTGTTGTTAATCCTAGCTTCTGGGGAGTTTACTCCCCGGAGTCCTTTTCCCCCAGCGTATTTCCTTGGAGAACGTTGGCACCAAGATCCTAGTTGCAGCTGTCGCCGTGGTCCTGCTGCACTCCCTGCTGAGCTCAGCGGTGCCCTGCAATGTCATCCTGCGTCCTGCTAAACCCTGCTGCTTCCTGCTACGTCCATCCATGCTCTGATGGGCCACGCTTCATCCTGTAACGCCGAGGTTTCTTCCCAAGAGGGAGTTTTTCCTCGCCACTGTCGCACTGGTTGCACTGCTTGCTCTTGAGGAAATTACTGCAATTGTTGGGGCTTTGTAAATTATAGAGTGTGGTCTAGACCTACTCTATCTGTAAAGTGTCTCGAGATAACTTGTGTTATGATTTGATACCATAAATAAAATTGAATTGAATTGAATAGCAGTGGCTATTGCGACAGTGACAAGGAAAAACTCCCTTTTAGGAAGAAACCTCGGCAGACCCAGACTCTTGGTAGGCGGTGTCTGACGGGGCCGGTTGGGGGTGTGATGAACAGTGGCAAATAATAGTCACATTAAAGATAATGGAACAGTGACTTCGAAGGTCATCGTGGAAGTTCATGTCATAGCAGGGCACATCGTGGCATACTGAGTAGTGCAGTCTCCTATACCGGATCCTGACTACTCTGTGCATATGAACATCACAGCAGGGCGTTGCGGGATGTAACGTGGCGCTGCAGAGCATGGGTGGATGCGGCGCACAAACACACAAACACACACACACACACATATTCTTTATTCTAAAAATGATACCTTTGGTTTACATATGTTTATACTTTTGTTTTCTTGAGTCATGCTACTGTATACAACACTGTGCTACTCTTACAAATGTAATGTTTTGCCCAATACATATTTTCTGTTTTACTGTAACATTACATTGTTTTTTACAGGTGCACTTTTCAACCACTTTCAGCAGACTACTTTCTCTCTAGAACATTGTAGACATAAGCCTATGAAAGACAAAAGAGCTTTAGATTTAGAACAACAGTGTGTACATGGTATATCCAAAAATGTACTATTATGAAAAAAGTGTTTGCCATTTGATGCAAATGCTTCATTTTGAGATGTCTTTATGGTATTTTGAATGCAGTGTTTCATTTTGAAGGAGATGTGAGGCATTTTGCATTTTGTGTGTGCAGTTTTAGGAATTGTGCGTAGAGTTTTGAAAAAAGGAGACATAGTTTTGAAAACGTGTGTAAGCAGTTGGAAAAAACTGTAAAGGGAATGTGAGATGACACTCTGATTGGTTATTTTCACGTTACGCACAAACCACACCTAGCTACTTCAGACCAACCCATTTTAGATTTCGGGCGCAAGAGTCATTTATCCCGCCGGTATAATAGCAACAGCGCCCGAGACCCGCCCACAAAGCTACTTGCGTTTCACGTTTGATACTGATGAATAAGTGTGGCATTTTAATTGGTTGTGTTTAGAAAAGGAAAGCAAGTCACTTCCTGTTAGATTGTTGTGTCTTAGGTAGAAAATTGTGTGTAATGTTTTGACAAAAGTGTTTTATACAATTGAAAACTGAGTGAAAGGCTGAGAAATAGCTTATGGTTTTGGAGATTTGCCGTGTAGTTTTGCACTTTGAGTGAGAGGTTTCAAAAATCGTGTGACATGAAAAGATTTTGTGTGTAAGCACTTGGAAAAAACTGTAAATAACATTTTCAATGTAGGACTTTTACTTGTAACAGAGTATTTTTACAGTGTGATATTAGTACTTTTGTCACTTACATACATTTAAGGTGGTAGCCAGTGGCTGATATGATGATCTTCATGAAGTTTTTTTTTTTATCATTGAGTAATGCATACAAGTGCGCCCACATGGACTTATAAGACACCACAAAATAACAGATAGTTCCAGTTTATTTTAGTTTAAGCCAGAGTTGTATTCTTATAGTGTTGGACAGTCTTTCAGTCAGTTATGATAATATTGTACTTACTGAAGTATTGCTGAGACCTTGAAACGTCAAGTGCAACACGTGAGTAACACTAAGTGAGCACACCACATCGAGCACATTGTCCTTTGTGAATCCTTTTGCATTACCCTGCATATTTGCAATGGAGCATGTCCACAATTGTATTGTGTGGTTTACCTTAAATTGTGACATATGTACATTTAAAAAAAACCTGTATATTTCTTATATGTTTTAGCCGTAAGAGTAGCCACATTGCATTGTTTTGAATGTATATGACAAATTCAAATGTTGGTAATGATCCCTTAATGCACAGGGAAACTGTGTGAGGCTAAATCTGAGGGTTTGCATTGTTACTAGATCTTAGCAACAAACTTGGTGAGTATGTTGTTATTATGGCGTTAATAGTGTATTATGATATATATGATGTCTAAAACTATAGAAATAAGACTTAACCTTAAAGTAATCAAAATTAAACAACTAGAATATTTTGGGGTTTGTCGGTTCATTTTATGAAAGACTGAGATGTTACTGTACTGTGCTTTGTTTTTGAAAAACTAAATGCCAGCAAACTGATTTATAAATCAGTTGAGAGCTGGGGTATTTTTGTATATAACAGAGAGAACAAATAAAGAAAAGAATTCAAACAGGGCCTCTGCTAGTTCACCAGTGACAGCCTTTCATATAAATCTGCTGGTTTGATCAAAAACTTTTCAACCTCAGTCGATTAATTAGCACTTTCCCTGAGTAGCTGCATCCGCTCCGTCTGCCTGGAGATTTATGCCTGAAAGAGGGAAAGACAGCGAGGGAAAGCACTCTCTGATTTCAGAATCTCTTTTTTTCTTTTCCCCTTCCTCTTCCTCCTCTCAAACCCAATCCCGCCTCCCATTACCCTCCTACTGCCGCCCATAACAGCGCTGATCTATGAAAACATACAAACATGACACTGAGCCTATGATAAACACCAGGTCTGTATTTGGGGAGGAGAGGAAATCAACTCCAGTTCAGGATGTGACCACTACCTCTGCCCAGATCAATCATACTCCAGCAGACCTGTATGTGGGGGGCAACCATATCAGTACAGGGGGGTTTGGGAGGTGTGCACACACACACACACACACACACACACACACACACACACAAAAGCTCTGGTAGTTTCTGTGCACACATGGGCACAGCACACACAAAGTTAACAAGTCTCCCAGGCAGGCAGGTAAAGAATGAAGCTGCTGCAACTGGATTCCAGGGCCGCGGTGCTGGGTTTACACTTTCAACCCCCCCTTCCTTATCTACCAGATTAGCTCGATAAGAGAATTATGAAGCCAGGCGGACATCTAAAGCTTCCTGGGGGGTCAACGGTGTGATGAGAGACAGCCCGGGAGGGGAGACCACTGCCTCTGAGACGTTTAACCCTCCCACAACATACATGCACACACGCATGTGCACGTATATATGCCCAGAGCAACACCCCAGGGCTCAACGTATTCATTGCTCCATCATTCCTTTCCCCTTTATCAGAAAGAGAAGGAGCGGGAAACAAAGGAGGAGGGAAGTAAAGGAAGGGGGTGAGTACAGATAGCCTTGCTTCTGTGACTTCCTTCCTGTGCATTCCAGGTTTTGTGACCCTCTTTCAAGGACAAAGAGCTGAAACTCACTTCCCTCCTTCTCAAAATTCAGGGAGAAAAAATGAAAGTTTCTCTCTTTTTCTTGCAGGAAGTAAAGAACGATAAATTATGGAGGTCAGGAAGTCACCTGGTCATAGGAGCGACTCAGCACTGTGCAGGTACAAACATCTGTGTATGGAATGTCCATGAAATGTTTGCAACAGTGGGAGTAGAATAACCTTGTGCTTGTGCTACAGTTTTTAATTTTTTATTTACATTTTTTAGTGTTTAAAGGAAATATATAAGTGAGCAGAATGAACTGCAATATTTCTTTCTGCCAAAGAGCAACCTTTGAATGGAAAAAAAACTTCACATTATCCTTTTCACAACATCAATTTTCTCAAAGTTTGGATGTCAGCGCCATTGAAAGCACCAGCAAAGAGAATGAATATGGCCCTGCTTGTAGCTGCATTACCACACGATACTAATGTAACTAACAAAAGAAAAAAATTAAGAGAAGGCTAAATGTTCTAAAGAAGAAAAAGTGCGTACGCTGACAATTTCAGTTGCAAACAGTGAAAGGCATCAAGTGTCTTTTTAGAAGATCATAATTTGCATGTAACATGTTGAATGGGAATTGCAGTTTAAGTTGGTTGGAGTTGATGTGCAAAAAAATAGTTTAGTGTCAGTTGACCTGTAGGCAGCGAAAGTAGTGGAATCGTCAGTTTAAGGTAATTTGAAGAGGAGATGAAAGTTGAAATGTCAGTCAAACTGCAAACGATGAAAGCGAATAAAATGTCAGCTGGAGTAGATAAAGGTTGCGGTGTGAGATAGTTGATGGTTAACCTGTCAGTCACGCAAGAAGTTACAGCAGGTGAAATTTTAAACTAATTTGGGGAATAGTAAATAAATGTTAACGTTCATCGTGTTGGGCTACCGACTGTATCAAGTTACAGTAGATGTTTTGTAGTTGCTTTTTATGGCAGATTGACATGAATGGAATCAAGTGGTTGTCTTCAAAGTATGGAATCAAACTTAATGTCTATAAAGGGTCAGCAATAATGTTAAGGATTTGGAAAGTAGGTTAAGTATGGGATTTGTAGTCAAGGGCCTATGCAAAACCACATGCACAATTAGTGCAGAATGCATCTACTGTATGGAAGAAAAAACAGTTCACCTCTGCAAGATGCTTTACAACAGTGGTTCCCAACCTTTTTTGCCTTTTGACTAGGGTTGGGTACTGAAACCCGGTTCCACTATGGAACCGGTTCCTACGCAAGGAATCGGACCGGATTAGAACGCAAATTTCGGTTCCTCATTTTGTTTCCACTTAATGTGTCGATTGAAATATTTTCCCTCTGTCGCTCCGAAACGGACGTAAAAATATCCCCCTTTCTCTGTAGTCTAGTAAATGTAGGCTACTTTTAAAAGGCCATATTTTCCCTCTGGGCTCACCAAAACAGACGAAAAAGCATATTAACCATTCACTTTTCAGTTTTTCAAGAATCGTTTTAGGAATCGGAATCATTTTAAAATTACTGGTTTGGCATCGGAATCGTAAAAATCCAAACGGTACCCAACCCTACTTGTGACCCCTTAAAATGAGGCATTGTCTACCAGCGACCCCCATCACATGTTACATTGTGTGTGTGTTGTGAGCAGTTCCAGAGCAGAGTGCTGTTTTTCTGCCCAGACTTCTTTAAATCAAATAACTTTTAGAGGCCTAAAGCGGTAAAAGTATCCAGTTTTTACAAGAAATATGTAACGTTTAAATAAATGTCTGAAAAAATAAACTAAACTAAAAAACAATGTTGGGTGGACAATGGTATAATTTCCACTGGGGATGGGGGAGGCCGTCTGCATCACTTTTACACTTTCAGGATGACTATAATCTCTCTAAACATTGTCCTCTTACTGTACTGTCCAGCCACTGCATGTCCAGATGAGAGAAGATCTGAGTTGATGAAAAAAACCTTCTTCAGTTATTATCCTGCACTCAATGCAAGGAGCTTAACCAGCAGCGGTGAGTGTTTCGCAGGCCTTTTCTCCCTGGGTTCCATCTCTCAGGCGACATACAGGCTGGTGAAGAGCCTGAAAGGAATACCAGACCTGAGACACTACTCAGGGCTTATTTACACTTAATATCGCCTAAAAAAAAGAAGCTAAAATTAAACATAAGTCAAAGACAAGATCGTAAAGCTAAAAATGCACAGTGTTCGTAAAGATGCCAATTACATCATTATATCATATCAGGTATCAGTTCTGTAAAGGAAACTAAAAATGATTTAGGATAGCATAGCATTTTTTGGTATACTACTACCATAATTATGAAAAGCACAATAACCAATTGTATCTTACTTCAGCTAGATTAGTTAAATGCATATAAATGGAGATAATAAATAGCATATGTAGAATCTAAATAGCATATACTGTGAGTTTGGTGTTTTTTCTACCACACAGCGCTGAAACATGTCCTGCAGGGTTGGCAGAAGGGAGTCTGTGCCCTCAGCCATCACACATCCTCCCTTGGGCGAACACCTATGTGATGCCAGAACCTAAGAGTTGTAAAGAGGCTTTAAAGGAACAACAAGCACTACCCCACCCTTAGCCCAACCCCTCTCTGCCTTAACCCTGCATCTCAAAACCGGCAGGTCTCGGCGTCCATCCATCCCATGATTCATTCTCCAGCTCTGTCATCTGTGACTGGTGACGCACCCTGCTGCCCGGGGCATAATGAAACCTCTTACAGAGATTGCAGCTGCACCGACACCCTTCACCATCTGATCCTGTGCTCTGGTATCGTCTTCATCTCTCAACTGTGCAAAAGTGCCCCTCTGGACCCCTTAATGTCAACCTTGTTCACACGTGTGCCCTCATCCTTGGCTCAGACCAGCCAACCTCTCATGCCATGCTAATTTAATCCAAAAACACTTCCTACAGCAGCCTGTTAATGTCAGAGTAGATTTCCTCTGCGTTCTCTGTAACCCAGAAAAGAGCACCACCTTGCCACTTTGCCAGGAACCTTCCTCGGTTTAGTGTTTCCCAACAAACGGCAAATATGCTTCAAAACCAATAAACCTACCCCTGATATTTATTAGGCTGTTATTCAAGTATTCCCTCCCTACTCCACGCCAAATGGAGACGCAAATGCATGCATGCATGCAAGTGTATGCACACACACACACACATGCAGGTGGTCACACACCTTTCGTCAGACATATTAGTAATTCTAATGAGGAGCAGAAGATTAAAGAGTTGCGTTGTCTTGGGTGTTACAGTACAAGTCTAGTTTTAGCATGAGGACCAGAGGTCAAGAAAAGAAGAGAAATTGAGAACATTTCTTGATTAAAGGCCTCTGGAACAGCTAACCTTTGACTGCACACAGACTCGTCAGTGCTCTGACTGCATATGCTGCCTGGCCTGGGTCATTTTTGTGTGTGCTAGAGACCTTCAATAGCACCTGGAAAGAAAAGAGGATAAAGGAGGATATTCAGGGACTCACATTGCTCACCCAAACATCTGGGGACAAACTAGGTAAAATCAGCAGCCAGCTTGGCAGCAGCAGTTATTGTTTGGCTCACATAACTGTGTAGAATGACATCGGCATCTACAGACTCCTCTGTTTTTGTATGGAAATAACAGGCACACATTGAGCATTACAATCCCTCCTTCATATCCCTGTTGATGCTTTCAGAGTTTGGTCATTTTTTTGGTTGTGGCTAAATGTAATATAAAAAAAAGAATACATATCCTGAGGAGTACATTATTGGACTTACATTAAAATATATTAAAAGGTTGAAACACTGTGAATTTAAGTCTAGATTTCAATATTGCTTTTAAGCTGGGCCAAAATATTTTTAAAAATCCTCATTTTCTCCTTAAAACTTTATGATAACATTTCATATTTAACTATTTCTTTATGCATATCAAGCCACCGTCTCCTCAGGTCCCCAGACCCCACAACTCTCTTACCCCCATCCAGCAGTTGGCTTATCAATCCTCCCTCTGCTCCGTCACCAATCTCTCAGTGAAAATCTCCTTTTTTTATGCCAGTTGTTTCCTCGACTGCCAGCGTGTTTGCTAAGACCCTGCAAAAACTCCTCCTTTCCTGCCGGGTTAGTCGGAGGCTAATAAAACTGTCTTGGTCAGTCATAAGACACCCTGAGAGAGAAGGGTGGGGGGGGCTAGCAGGGTCACGGCTCAGAACAGGCTCAGTTGGAACTTACTGCTCAGTCTCGTTTTTTTGGACCTCCGAACCTGGAGGATGATAAATGGCATTTAAAGGAGACAATAAAACACAACTATTGCATAAAGTCATCAGTTAAAGTTAATTACAAAATATATGGGGGTCCCCGGGGAGTGATCAGTGAGAGAAGCTGCAGGCGAGCCGTAGACAGTCGTCCGATGAGCGGCAGTGACTCACACACATTCCTTGAAGTGGGACCTGGTCTGTGTAAAGGACTTCAGTGAGTGGGGATGATTCATCCCCTGGCCGCCATAAAAGCAAAGACCATGAGCGAATGTTGGTCACTACCATACTCGATTCTTCATGAGGAACCTGGAAACATCCAGGCGATCCATTTACAGTCATGTTGTTTTAAAGCTGCGACGGAAAGATTTTCTTTTGAATTACAAGAGCAATATTGCAAACAGTGATTAAGAATCAGTGAGAAAATGACTGTACCGGCTTCATCAACACCACCCAAGCAAGAGAAAGGTCCAATAACATTATACTTTGCAGACGTAACACATGTTATTAGGGGTTTGAAATTCTCAGCATCAGTTTTTTCTTACTGCCTTTTACACCTCTGAAAAAAACTGATTATGTGGCAGGCTTTCTCCTGCCTCTCAGAGGCATGAAGTTTTGGGGGGGCATGTTTGCGTTGAGCACATAATTGATATACGCTGCTCTAATTGGAAAGGTATTTTCTCACGGTGCCACCATACCAGCGCATGACAAATTAGTTGATTTCCAGAGTGATGTGTGTCTATGCATATGCATATTGTTTTCTTTTTAAAGTTGAAGTTCTATCAAAGCAAAGTGGGAAGCCATCGGGCTCAACAACCATGTGTCTTAAGGTGGCATTAGGGACACCTATATATTTAATGATCCCATGCAGCTTCAACCCTCTGAGGTCTAAGGGCATTTTCACACATCACTTCTTAAATTTAACCTTTTTAAGGTATTTGCATAAAACTGATCCCCATGTGTTGCTTATCAAAATGTTCAGAAAAAACTTAGCTTCCCGTACAGCAACGCCCACATTTTTTCTAGAGTAATGTGTGAAGAGATAATTTGGCGCTAAAGCTGGAACGTTGATGAAATTCTTAACATCTTTTTGAAAACAAACCTTAACTTATGATGTGTTTCGGTGCTTGAAATGAGTTCACTGGGTTATATATGATTAAAATAAGCAAATGTCTGAAATGAAATCTTTGTAATATCGCTTTTTGAGTAGTCGTTTTGTCAAACATCGTTAGGACGCGCCAGTGCGTCTTTCGTCCTCAGAGGGTTAAAGTTGATTGAAAATCTAGATATACACAATATAAATGTCAAATGTGTTTTTGGCTTATTGCAGGTGGCTAAATCTCGGAATCCATCAGCTATCGATGCTATTACAGTCAGATTAGCAAATTTAAATGCAAGCATTTCCTCTTCACACAGACTGTTTGCAGAATCCACAACACTTCTGATATCAAAATCATCATCTGTTGCCTACAGATTCTGCATTCATATGCAGATATCTGTTTATAGGGATAACAGGTGTCCAAAAGCATTGTTTCTCTATTGATGAGATGATTCATACTCAACCAATATTATTATATTATTATAATTAAATAAATAAAGTGATTCTTGATGCACTGGACCAAGCATCTTTGATAAGCATGCCCATGATGAAACACGGGGAGTGAAAGATTATTTACTGAAAGTCAGACAACAGATGCATGTAGAAAACATGGTAACAACGGCGTAGAGGTCAGTCTGCATGCTTTGTGTAAGTGGTCACATCTGTGTTTGTGTGTAGGTGTGTGTGTTTAGGGGGATCTGTTACATTTCAGACAGAGGGCTTTGTTACTGCTTCTGAGTGTTGGGGTGCAGCCGTGCTGCAATCAGTCTGTGTTTCTTTATCATTTTTTCAATCATTTTTTGTCCCCCTATACCTCAGTGCCAACTCACCAACACAATCACACACACAAATATACATAGATACAAAAAAACCACACACATATGAAAAAACCTTTTGTAGTCCTTTCCAAGACAAATGATTTAAGCCAGTTCCTCATTCAACCAGCAGACGCCATGTGTTTCTCATGTTGCCCTGACGGTCCCTTTTCATGAGATCTTCATGTTTCATTTCAGAGTGTATCATGGTATAAAGTACAAATAAAATTTAGGGAAAATGCTTGGAAAGAGAAGAATAAAAGGCAGGGGTAGCAGGGCTGCTGCTGGTGGTGGTGGTGTATAAATCTTCATGGGGTTTGCAGGGAAGGAAACTCTTATGCTGAGGAACAAGAAGCACATGTAGCAAGCAAGCTACCAGGAAATTGGTATAGTCTTGTATGATTTTATAGGGATCTTGGGCATGCCCTTCACATTAATTAGGATGTGGAGTGCTGAGGTATTTTTTACAGGAAACTAAGTATGGAACCCCTGCTGTCTGCCTCAGGGCTCCTGAGTCAAAGAACCAAGAGGACTCTGGAACCAAAGTAAAGCAGGATAATGCAGGTCATATGCACACAAACACGATGACACACACCAACAGGCGGGGACACACACATACACAGAAACTTAATGTACGCACGCATGAGGGAAGCATTTTGTTGAGAACAAACAAATGATAAAATGAGCTTTTGGAGATTTGAGTGCAGGTAATTTTTAACTGTGGAATTTCAAGTTAATCCAATTTTTTTGTCATCGCACGACGTAGGTTGTTTTGTTTTTTTACTTTGGAGTGATGTGGTTAAGGAAGGTTTGCTAATGCCACCCTGTGCTACTCCACTGTGGCAAAAAATGACTTTAATTTGGCTTTGCTCAGTGTGTATTTTTTATTTTATCCACATTGTGGGAACTATGTTTGCATAGACTCGTTACATATTTGGAGACCAAACATGACACCACAAGCTAAACTTGCTCTCTAAAGCCGAGACACTTACATTCTTACCACAGATCTGCACTCCCCTTCGTTTCCCCTTCTCCCCTTTTTGCCCAGCAAGTGTGTAAGTGTGTGAGTGTTGACTGCCCATTTGCAAACTCCTCTCCTCCCTGCCCACCCAGGTAGTACTTCAAAAGTACACAGTGGTAACTTCATCCTCTGTTCACTTAAATATGGCACTGCTGAAATGCCTGTGTTTGTTCACCAGCCTAAACGGAGACCAAAGGGAACTCAAAAACATGTTGTCAAATTGTTTTTAACATCTCATCCTAGCATGTGTATATGTTTCCTATGCAATTTAGTCCTTGAAGTTATAATAAGATATTCATGAAATCAAACCTTGTTTCTGATACTATTTATTGTCAACAGTTTTTTCTGTTTTTTTTGCAATACCCATTCAGTATATTTAAATTCTGTCAATAACTTGAATTTCCTCTCTATAAAGTGATTTCATTAATAGTGGCGGAGTCCGCCACTCCTACACTGCATGCAATTTTTCAACCTAGACCCAAGGGATTCTCAGGAAACGATGCAATAGGAAGCATTACTATTAACTACTGATTTTATCACATTGATATCTGCTGTTGATATCACCATTCAGTATTTCCTGTCCTACAGATGTATCAGAGCTGTATTAATTTTCTGCTCATGCTATTCCAATGTATCTCATGCATGAGTTAATGCAAGAACAAAGCGTTGCATGATTTACTGTTCATTCTTGTACATTCCTGATAGCAGTGTTGTAGTCGAGTTCCCAGTGAGTCACCAAAGAAGAGTCCAAGTACCTGAGTTGGAGTCTGAGTTAAGTCACGAGTCCAGAGAATAGGACTCGAGGACTACATGAATTCCTGCTTTTTGCATTAAGTCATGCTAGAATACATGACAATTATTGCACCCTTATCGTAAAGTGTTACCGTTATTTCTGAATATGTCGATTTTTGCTGCATATATGCAGAAATTTATTCTTTGCAGTGTAAAAACACATACAGTGTAGCAGTGATTCCCAAACTGATGGTTTTGCAAGTTGTTAATAAGTTAACAAATAACTTAACAAGTAAAAAAAAAACACAAAGCTTATTCAGACTTATTCTGCTAATCTTTGATTAAATTTAACTTCTTCAAGGCTTTTAAAACTATAGAAATACAACATGGAAAAGCACATTTTGGTTGAAATGGTCACAACCAGTAGACACATGCCACCGATGACAAGGGGCTGTAAATAGACATTGCTTTATTCAAAAGGGTCACAAGTCAAAAAGGAATCACTGCTGCGTTGGCTTCACTGCTGGTGTCATCGGTCTTCATTTCTCCTATAAATACTCGCTATTACTTTTATTCCTGACCCTTTGCGATCCCACACAGACCAACCAGAGGTTAGATCTGCAGTTGCAGAGGAGGAAGAACCAGCCGAGTGTGTAGAACAGTGTCAGGACAAGCTGTGTCTAAATGTCTCGATGTATGTTTACATAATCTGATGCACAAGTTCAGAGGTGAAGGGGAAAAGGCCTTTTAATGTTTCCGGGTTTATTTATTCAGCCTAGTGTCTGGCAAAGAACTAACTCCCACCCACCTTCACATCAGGCCCTCCTACAAGGGTTCCCACCTCAAATGACATCGCCAAGCTTGCGATGTGATTGGTGAAGAGCACAATGTGGTCTGTGTGAGAGAAAAAAAAGAAAGAAATGCGCTGTAACTTCTATCCACATGTTTTCCAAGGCAAGTTAAGTACACACAGTAGTATATAAGGGCAATAAATCAGCAAACAGCCGACCACAACAGTCCCGCTTATTTCTGCGGATGGGGGTTAGCTTTATTATCGATTTCAAATAGCTCATGTAATTGTCTTTACCAGCACTGAGCCCGAGGTTAAATGATAAGTTGTTTCATTTTGAGAAGAGAAGTGAAATCTGAATTATGTTTGGAGACATGTGCATCTGTAATGCATATGCATAAAAACAACTGAATCTGTGTCGCTCTCATTCTGAGCAGATGTTCAAACTAGTATTACTGTAAATGGGCACACACAGTGCTCGAAGTGGGCCGTTACTCACCGGTACACAGTACCGGCACTTCTACATTTTACTCCTAAGCGTACCTGCACTTTTTCTTGCG
This sequence comes from Perca fluviatilis, assembly GCF_010015445.1. Classification (NCBI taxonomy): domain Eukaryota; kingdom Metazoa; phylum Chordata; class Actinopteri; order Perciformes; family Percidae; genus Perca; species Perca fluviatilis. The sequence goes on along the minus strand of NC_053118.1, from coordinate 3,936,349 downwards.
TACTGCTACTTCTCGCATGTAGCAGGTACTTTACCACTGACAGAGAAAGCGTCAGTGTCAGAGAGATTGACCCTAACGTTACATAAACTACACTACCCAGAGGGCACTATGTGACTTACCTCAGATCTTGACGAATCACATAAAGGCAAGCAGTCGGCCCACCCTATCAGACGTTAGCTAAGCCACAGACGCTAGTTCAGAAAAGCTGTCTGATGCCTGCAGCCGACACTGCAGCCTGACCGTAACAGATTTTTCACTGCTGAAAACCTAGAAACTAAAACGAATTGTGTCAAGTTTGTAAGTCGTTATGTTAGCCTGGCTTCAGAAAGGTACTAAAACAATGCGTGTGCCAGAGCCAGACACGTCAACAGAGGTCCAAGTCCAACCAGAAACATCAGGTACAATTCATGAGCTTCAAACTAACTTTAACATTGATGTGAGCGGAACAGCTAGCGTTAATGAGGAGTCTGCAGCTACCAACCTTAATGTTCCCTTAGTCAGTGACACCGACATCAACAATAACGTGAGTAACGAAACACATGGATGGCCTGACTGTTGGTCAAGGGACCAAATTATGTATTTTTGCTCCACGAACAGCTGGCTCGTTTTTATAGACAACAAACTGGGCTGTCAAGAGAAACACACACACACACACACACACAAAATTGTTGTACCAGCAATATCTCCAAGTTTTGTTTTTCACCGTAGAAATCTCAAATGTCATAATGATTTGCCAATGCAAGAGAGTACCGGCACCTTTTTTTTCCACTTCAAGCACTGGGCACACATACACCACGCACACACACACACACACACACACTGTAAAAATTGCTTTAGGTAGGTATACTCAGTATGCCAAACTTTAACTTGTTCCTGTGAGCAGTCAATCATAAACAGTTCAGCCATTTTATTTGGCCAACTCAGTGTTAGTGGAAAGTGCTGGCACTCGGGCCAGATGCTCATAAAATTGACATGTCTGTAAATTCATGCATTTATTGACACAAATTAATAGATGCAATGCCTTTCTCCGCTATTTCATTCTGCACTTTTCTCTGTATTCTCAACCAGTTTTGACAGTTTTTGGATGAGATTCCCAGTCTAAGGGATGTGCTTTTTTCTTTTCGAAAAAAGGCATGTTTCAAAACTTCTTAAGTAGAAGTTTGTGGCCAGACTAAACAGAAAACAGAAAAGTTTACTGTCCACAGATGCACTCAAGTTCAGTTTGAGTCCAGGAACTGGAGCCAAAGAGTCATGGCTGACTGTATATTATGGCTATCAGGGGGCTCTCTTCTTCAGACAAGGACAAACCATTACATTATGCAGTGGAGAGAATATTTGTGAGGGGACGGATTGAAACTCAGAGCTGGTGTTTTCTGTGTGGAGTCTGCATGTGGTGTCTGTGTGGATTTCCTGCAGGTGATGCAGTTTGTTCTCACAGTCCAGACACATGCAGGTGAACTGTTTCAATAGGTGTTTAGGGGGAATTTTAATAAATCCAATCTTTTGAAGACCCTTAACAGGAAAACGTAGGTGTTGAAAATACAGTAGATGGATAACAAAAATAGAAACATACAGTCATCGCAAACTCCTCCATGTGCATACTATAGCTATTGTATTCATGAATACATAACCCATTTAACTTAACACAAAATATGATTTGGTGTACTTTATGGTAATTTTTGGATTTCATCACTTTCATTGAATGTGCAAGCTCTGTTTGTTGCAAAGGAATACTTGACCACTACAATTAATAATTTTTTTTTTTACATACTGGGTTTTAATGAGGTCAGAGGAAAAGAAAAATGTTTGACCGGAAAAAAATTCCAATTATAATTTGTATTGTTACAAATACAGATGTTGTGTCTTTCTGACCCCAAACAATGAGGAAGTAATGCCTATGTCAACACAAGAGTTTCAAAAACCATCCATGTCTCCTAAAATGTACATTCTTACACAATTAAACTGCATTCTCGATTACATTTCAAGGGACATTAGTAGAAGAATTTTTTTTTTTTTTTTTTTTGCTATCACAAAAACATTTTTATTCAAATTCATTTCGGCGTACGGAGGAGGTCTGAGTGGATGGGTGGGTCAAACAAACACGGAACCTTCCCCCAGCCAGGAGACCGCTGGTCGTGTCCCGTGTCAAACCAGAAGTCAACGTTGACTCATTTTAAACTGACATTTGTAAATTAATTTATGTAACATCTTTAGATTACGTCGTGCACATAACGTATTTGCGTACTTAATACATTTGCAATCCTTAAGATTTCAGTCCTGTTTGATGTAGAATTTGTATTTGAGTTAAAACAATGGAATTGTGCTGAGAGTTTAGCAGTCTGGAGCACAGAAATAAAAGGAATTTGGTTCTGTTTCTATGCTCTGGAGCCTCGTTGTTTATACATCAGCTTCAAGTTTTTAACATTGTGTGCTTTGCTCCATATTGTGTGTATACAATGGTGAATTAACTGTAATACATTACTTTTAATCACTGGGCCATAGGCTCATTCGCCATTGTGTTACCTCCTTGAGTGATAGAAATTGAATTAACGAACATTTATTTAAATGAAAATCTTCGAGATTACAGCTTTAAGTTACGTGACAAATTTACTTATTTTAACCCAAACTATGATCCTTTCCTGAACCTAAACGAGCAGTTTTGTTTCAACTCACGTTAACCCTTTGTTTAAAGTTGCGTCACAACAAATACATTTCCCTCAAAACGTAATTGAGAATGCACTTTGGGAATGTAATCTTTTGGGAGACAGGGTTGCAAAAACAATTATTTAAAATGTACAGTAAGTGTTTCTGTTGGGTTTCTTCAGCTGTATAAGAACACAACAACTGGACTGACACCTTTTCCAGAATCTGGTTCCTGATCCACCGGTGATCCCACCCAGCGACAGGAAGCACTGTACATTATGGGATAAATGTGCCATGAATTATGGCTTAAGGTTTTACCTTGAAAGACAGTCCTTTCATGTCCCAAATTGTTGGGCAGTGAAGGAAGGAATGGCTCTAACATGGCTTTTGTTGATGAGTTATGGTTCTTTAGTAATTCTGCATTGAAATGATGCGTTTATGCCAATCACCCAACCTGATTTAGACCAAAGCAAACAGGCTGCAGGCTTGACAACAAAACTAACACTTGCTTTCCCAATCTCATTTACTCAATTTCACCCTCGCTCGTCCCCTCCTCCTCCTACTAACGAGATGTGCCAGTCACAAGACACCCTGCTGGCTGCAGAGAGAATTTCCTCTGTGGGACAGGTGAGGAGCAAGCTTTTGCCAATCAGACTGGCTGGAAAACAGGAATGCCCTCCTCCTCCTCCTCCTCCTCCTCCTCCTCCTCCTCCTCCTCCTCCTCCTCCTCCTCCTCCTCCTCCTTCCCTTCCTAATGGCTCATACCAAACTCACCAGGAGATCTGTGACCGCACCATCCTCAGACCATGAGAAGACTGCCACCAACTTCCCCAGAGGTGGAGGATTATGAGTGCAAATGCTTTGCATCTGGTGCTTTCTATCTGTGCATGCCAGAGTGCTATTTCTACATAAGCTAAATGTAATGGGAGGCAGAGGCACGTCCCCAGAGGTTAAAGTTTCATGCAGACAGCGCCAATGTTTCTGATTTGTAAACGGAAAAAAAGACAGGATACTCATAGATGTTACTCATATTTCACATCACTTCTGGAGTTTTCATTCATAAACTATTGATTGTAGCCTGTATGCGGAGGTACTGGTGCAATTTAAATGCAGTCATAGACATGTGAATGGCTCTCTGTCATGAAACTGTGTCCATCAATGTACACACTTGTTAATAGGTTTTATTAAAAAATGCTGAAAAGATGTTTCACTACTGTTCTGGTATTTTTATTATTTCATTTTTATGAGAACATATTTCTTTCCTCCCTTTCCGTTTAGTTTCTTTGCCTCAGCTTATATTCTCTTTACTGCCACTTCTCCGGAGTTCAGCTGCAAGTGCTCTGTTTTCTCCACAAGAATTTTATGACTCTCTAACAGAGTGTTGAGACACAAAACACTTAAGCAGCGCTGGAAAAGACTACGGGACGGGACTGACAAACAGGGACACAAAGCCCTGGAGTAATGAGGAGGAGAGGGATGGAGACAGACAGGAAGTGTGTGTGTGTGTGTGTGTGTGTGTGTGTGTGCGTGTGTGCGCGTGCGTGCGTGCGTGCGGCGGTGCGTGCGTGCGATTTCAGCCTGATGACCAAGCATTTCTACTTGTTATTTAAAGTAATTTCCAAAATCTCACAGGAAGCGTGCGTTTGGCTTCCAGAGGACATATGGTGTTAAATGTACCTGCTCTGCCCAGTTGTGCTCCAATTTGACGTTGATGAGCTACATCTCACGTGCTTAATGGTTCACAGCAGCCTCGCAGCATCTGTTCAATGTCTGTCTGAGGGTGGATATGCATTTTTAGGGCCATTAAGTGCACAAGTGACAGGGGTGGATGGAATAGTTCGCCCCAGCTCAATCAGATTCAGTGCAATAACCCTGCAATCCTAGAAGTCTAAAGAGAAACCCCGGATCTTAATTCAGACTTGCATGTCGAACCCCTCTGAAGTAGACAAAGAGGTAATTTGCAAAAAGCATCTGGATCCGGTGGTGAAGCAGGCCAAACAGTGGAGTATGTTCCCATCCACAACCCTTCTCCCAAAAAAACCTCTCCACCCAACCCCCTTTCCCCTCCAACCACCACCCTCGTCTGTTTATCATAGGATCTCCAACACACAATCAAACATGAAAGGATGAGTGCTCGCGAGAGCCTTTTTAGATTTTGTGGAAATGTGACATCTCTGGAAACATTTAGCCTGTCATAGCTGCTGCTGCTCTTCAAAGAGCGCAGAGAGGAATAGATTAATGTCGCTTCTGTTACAAACCTTCTTCCTGTCTATCCTTTCCTACTAAACACACTGGCTCCCTACATGTGCTGTAACCATACACAGATTACTGACTGTACAGTAAGCAGCAAATCATTTTAAGATGTGTGTACAGTATGTGCATCAATATTGTACCAGCCATGATTTCAAACTGATAAGGCATTTGTGCTTAATTCTTATATCACAAAATTGTTGCTTCTGTATCCCATTATGTAATCTACATGTAAAGTAATCTATATGTCTTTGAGTTATGCCAACTAAAGAGGAAAGGCATGTGAACACATACTGGACACTATGTCATAAGGGGACTACTTTGCATACAGCATTATACCGTATGTTTCCTGTATCAGTACAGGTCAATCAGAGATGTATGCATGTATGTGAATGCATCGATGTATCTCTTTCAACAAACTGAACATACAAACTACCGGACACACAAACATAAACTTTTCATTAAATCCCATCCATGTCAAATGCTGTGATGAGGTTCTCATCACATCCTACATTCTACACTGTAGCCTATAAAGACGAGAGTGGGAAATGAGACAGAGTGGAGAGCAATGACAGAAGAAACTGGAGTTTCCGGTGAGTTCTGAGAGCAGTCATATGCCAAACACACATGCGTACTCCACACACACACACACACACACACACACACACACACACACACATACATAGTCAGTGTGTACGTTACAGCCAACATCTGTACAGTCGCTACATTGGCGGGTTGTTGAGAAAATAAAACAGAAAATTTGCTTCGCTTTCTGTCAACGAGTAAACTGATTTGCGGTTCTGTAAATATTCCTTACCTTTGACTGATAGAGAGGCTAAAATTATGATACTTTCTTTATGGTGATCAAGAAAATGAGATATCATATTATTACAGTTTTTTACAATCACTTTGGCACTAATTTCAGAATCTTGACGTCATTTTTCAAAACTCTAGACACAAAACTCACAACCAATGATCAAAATGCTTTACTTTTTTCAATTGCTTGGATACAATACACATAAACCTGAGATCATTTGTTCATTTAACAAAGATCACCTGTTCAATATGACACAACTTAACATCAAAGTACTACTATTTCAAAAAGCATTTCACACATTACATTTCAGATAATTGTCTATTCATTTCATTACAATCATCTAATTATCAATTGATACAACTGCTCAAAATGATAAGTAACTGTTGCATTACTCTTAATGCATAGTTGTATGGAAACAGACAAACAATATTACATGTTTTGATCATGAAAGTTTCAAGATAACGAGATTCATTGTCACCAATTAGTTTGGAGCAGGAACCAATTAGACTACATTATCTATGGATGTAATATTTCATCATCATTCTTTACTGTAATGTATTACTGTTTATCAGACACTGTTTCTATGGTCCCTTTTATGGAGTTATATTCCTATCTTTAATCAAGAGCGCATTCTTTCAATTTGAGAGCATTTCTCACTGATATTACATTCAGATTTTGTAATAATTTCCCTCAAAACCTTGCTCTCACACTCAAATAGTCACTGGATTTGCTCTGCTTGTGCTCAAAGTTTGTGCTCGCGCTTGGATTTGCTCTGCTTGCACTCAAACTTTCTGCTTAGACTCAGATATGTTGTTGTTTGGACAGATTTCCTGCTCTCAGCTTTGAACCTTCTCCTCACACTCAGGCTGATTCTGCTCACTTGCAAAGTTTCTGCTCTCGGATTTCTCCTGCGCGGCATTTTTGTGTGTTATAACCCTATCAAAAGTCAACAACCAATAGAATGCCAGCTGTAGTGTTGACCAATGAAATGATCCCAACCCCGTTGAGGGCGTGCCACTTTACTTTAGAACGTCTGTTGAGGCGCGGCGCACTGTAACCTGACTGTAACCAAGTTTATATATCCCCGCGCCGTTTATAGCTTTATTATAAGTATATGTCAACAATGTGCACAGAATGGTCGGCGCTTTCACCTGCACCCGTCAGGAAACGGAGAAAGCTTTGAAGTGGGGCGTATGAAGTTATGTCCACAACTACGAGGGTGAGTAACATAACTTAAGCACCTAGCTAGCTAGCTAGCATATGGCCTAGCTTGATGTCCAGAAACAAATAGAGGTGGTTTAATGTACCTAAACAATGATCAATGATTACCAAATTTCTCTCTCATATTGCTCCTCATAACCACTGAAAACTGTCAAAAAATCTAACCCAAAATCCAATTATTATGGACGTTATGTGACTGATAACTGATTGATATCTGATTGATCATTGTTTAGGTACATTAAGTTACCACGTTAAGCTTTTTCACGTTAAGCGTTAGAATGTCCCGGCTGCTGTTGAGGGAAACTGTAGTCTATAACTTCCTGAGCGACTGATCGTCCATTTTTGCCCCTTTACATAATAAATATGGCTATGAAATGGAACATGAAATACATAAATGAGGCAATACATATATAGGCATTAGTCATTATAGTTCAATAGCCTAAATACATATGTTTTACTTATATTTATTTCCGGGGACTTTTATTTATTCCGTCTATTTATATGCACGTTATATTCAAAGGAAGTTTAGTTATCTCACAGGCTCAGACTAAAAGCAGCAGCAAGCCTGCCTGACATCAGTGCATAGCATATCACTGCAAAGTAAATAAAATATGAATAAATCACAGCGGTAGATTCCCAGGTCAGCTAGAGCGGGGTGCCAGCTCTGCAGACGGACCAGAGTCAGTCAGCACTGGGGAGCGAACCGCGGGGACCAAGCTCACAGGGCTGGTAGCTAGCTGCTAGCTAGCTGCAGCAGCTAATATTAGAATATTAGACCCAGCACCGGAGGTCTGATCCCCATGATTTAAAAACGAAAATCAAATAACCATTTGTTTTTAATACCTGTTTATGAAATGAAAATCAAATGAACGAAAAAGTACACGGACCCAGTCTGTTAAGTACAATTTCACCACTAATAAAACAGATCTAGAGATGATATGCTTTATTTGCAACTTAAATGTAATTTTTTTAATTAATACAAAGCAAACTGAGCAGAAAGAACAAATATTTTGTTGGTTTGTTTCTCTTCTTCCAGGTGTGACTTAAGTACCCGTTGAGCTGCATCACAGCTGCACTATGTGCATGGACCTGTGCCAGTCAGCACATCACTCACCTGTGTGCAGAGGACAGGCAGCAGTAGCACAAACCAAGAAGGTTGGCAAGTCTGATAATAATGCAATTGTAAAAATAATAATAATATAATAGTAAAATCATGTTACATACACTTACATACACTACATACACATGTTTCTTGCTTAAATTCACAGGGTGCACAACGAGGCCTGGGAGAGAAAATTACTGATGTCCACAAAACCAAATCAGAGAAGGTAAGGTAAGATAGTAATGATGTTAAAGAAAGCTATGTACACCTAATATATTATGTGTTGATGTCTATGAATCTGTCTTTAATAGGAGCATACTATACAAAGACAACAGTGGAGAGTTCCTGGATCGGTCTGTCCTCAAAGTGCCAGAGATCTACGAGGACTTCACCCTTTTCTGCACCATCAGCGTATAATCAAAGTGATAAAAGAGAGAACAAATTATTGTTTTCTCTGTTGACATGAATAGGTGCCTGTAATGTCTGCCCATATATTCAATCAATTCAATAAATGTTGATAAGTATCACTGCTATTTCTTAAATCATTGTAGTTTTTCAGAGCAATAAGATACAGATTATTAAAACCATGTTCACATTTGCAACAAATTAAAACCCTGATCAAGGCAAATTGTTTTTTCATGTTCCATAACATTTATAAAAAAAAAAAACACTACAATTAAATTTACCAGAGCTGACACTTGGTAAATAGCTTTAATTTACCTTGTCAAAACAATGAGTAATTCATAACAAATTGCACAATATTTGACACGAAACCTTAAAAGTGTATGGTTCATACTACGGTGAAGCAGTACAATGTGCCTATAGTACCGTATAGACAGGAACAGTTATAATGATGGCAAACAGATGACCCAGGTTCAGGTGAGTTTGTGAGCAGGGTTATGAATAAAGATAAGATAGGCCTAGTGTTCACAAGAGGGATGATTCAGGTATGGCAACACAAATTAAGAATAATTCAATTAAATAGGAGGTATGTACAACTAGTAGAATATAAATTAACTATACAAGAGCGATTAAGGTAAAGTTATGAGGTGGCAAGCTAAAGTATAGTCAATAGCATGGAGTCAAGTCAACAGTGTACACCAGAATAATATATACTGTGATTAAGTAATGATACTTACTGTTGTCTGTACTAATATAACAACAAAAAAAATAATATAGTATTTGATGCAGTATGGAGAACAACCAAGTCCCATATGAACCCAAGAGACTTTAAGTGCAGCTGTTGATGATGTTCACTACAAACAAAACTTGCAGATGGTTGTAGTCTGTAGCCAGTCATACAGTAGGTAGATCTGGAGCAGATGGTTGTAGTCTGTAGCCAGCCATACAGCAGGTAGATCTGGAGCAGATGGTTGTAGTCTGTAGCCAGCCATACAGTAGGTAGATCAGGAGCAGATGGTTGTAGTCTGTAGCCAGTCATACAGTAGGTAGATCTGGAGCAGATGGTTGTAGTCTGTAGTCAGTCATACAGTAGGTAGATCTGGAGCAGATGGTTGTAGTCTGTAGCCAGCCATACAGCAGGTAGATCAGGAGCAGATGGTTGTAGTCTGTAGCCAGTCATACAGCAGGTAGATCTGGAGCAGATGGTTGTAGTCTGTAGCCAGTCATACAGTAGGTAGATCTGGAGCAGGTGGTTGTAGTCTGTAGCCAGTCATACAGTAGGTAGATCAGGAGCAGATGGTTGTAGTCTGTAGCCAGCCATACAGCAGGTAGATCTGGAGTAGATGGTTGTAGTCTGTAGCCAGTCATACAGTAGGTAGATCTGGAGCAGATGGTTGTAGTCTGTAGCAAGCCGTACAGTAGGTAGATCTGGAGCAGATGGTTGTAGTCTGTAGCCAGCCATACAGCAGGTAGATCTGGAGCAGATGGTTGTAGTCTGTAGCCAGCCATACAGCAGGTAGATCTGGAGCAGATGGTTGTAGTCTGTAGCCAGCCATACAGTAGGTAGATCTGGAGCAGATGGTTGTAGTCTGTAGCCAGACATACAGTAGGTAGATCTGGAGCAGATGGTTGTAGTCTGTAGCCAGCCATACAGCAGGTAGATCTGGAGCAGATGGTTGTAGTCTGTAGCCAGCCATACAGCAGGTAGATCTGGAGCAGATGGTTGTAGTCTGTAGCCAGCCATACAGTAGGTAGATCTGGAGCAGATGGTTGTAGTCTATAGCCAGCCGTACAGTAGGTAGATCTGGAGCAGATGGTTGTAGTCTGTAGCCAGCCATACAGCAGGTAGATCTGGAGCAGATGGTTGTAGTCTGTAGCCAGCCATACAGCAGGTAGATCTGGAGCAGATGGTTGTAGTCTGTAGCCAGCCATACAGTAGGTAGATCTGGAGCAGATGGTTGTAGTCTGTAGCCAGCCATACAGTAGGTAGATCTGGAGCAGATGGTTGTAGTCTGTAGCCAGCCATACAGCAGGTAGATCTGGAGTAGCAGGTTGAATTCTAGCTATCATGGGTTGGTGATATGACACACAGATCAACAGGGGTCAAACCCCTCAGCCCCACCTGGATGAAAAGAAAGTAAAACAAAATACTTGTTTTTTCAGTTCAGTTTGTTTTGTATTAACTAAACAAATAACTGCTATTTAAGGAGCAAATAAGAAACCATATAATTTCTAGATCTGTTTTTATTATAGTGATAAAATTGAACTTAACATTACAACGTTTTATACAGATTGCTATGAATCTATTTTCAAACTAATGTTATATGAAGGAATGAAGACTAAATTCTGATGAACAACACACAACAGTGATGCAAAAACTGACACAAACAATCCAGTTTCTTGTGTTCTTTCAGTTATATTACAGTTTATGTTTTACTACTGGCTCTAACATGAAATTAGCCAAATCCCAGGAACATGGTTAACCAAACGAGGAAAAAATACAAAGTAGGGTCATCACATATACACACACTGTCCGTCATATGTCGTTCAATCTAGCTAGCTATACAATAAAGAACATATATTTGTTTCTGGACATCAAGCTAGGCTATATGCTAGCGCCATATGCTAGCTAGCTAGCTAGGTGCTTAAGTTATGTTTCTCACCCTCGTAGTTGTGGACATAACTTCATACGTCCCACTTCAAAGCTTTCTCCCGTTTCCTGACGGGTGCAGGTGAAAGTGCGTCGACCATTCTGTGCACATTGTTGACATATACTTATAATAAAGCTATAAACGGCGCGGGGATATATAAACTTGGTTACAGTCAGGTTACAGTGCAGCCGCCCTCAACAGACGTTCTAAAGTAAAGTGAACGCACCCTCAACGGGGTTGGGATCATTTCATTGGTCAACACTACAGCTGGCATTCTATTGGTTGTTGACTTTTGATAGGGTTATAACACACAAAAAATCCAAGCGCGCAGGAGAAATCCGAGAGCAGAAACTTTGCAAGTGACCAGAATCAGCCTGAGTGCGAGGAGAAGGTTCAAAGCTGAGAGCAGGAAATCTGTCCAAACAACAACATATCTGAGTCCAAGCAGAAAGTTTGAGTGCAAGCAGAGCAAATCCAAGCGCGAGCACAAACTTTGAGCACAAGCAGAGCAAATCCAAGCGCGAGCAGTGACTATTTGAGTGTGAGAGCAAGGTTTTGAGGGAAATTATTACAAAATCTGAACGTAATATCAGTGAGAAATGCTCTCAAATTGAAAGAATACGCTCTTGATTAAAGATAGGAATATAACTCCATACCCTTTGAGACTATTTACAGTATTGACAATACTGCACTGTATGCATGCAGGCCTATATATATATATATATACTGTATATATACATATACATATATACTTGTACCACATTGTTCGCCATGCACGACGGTTTTTTCCAAGATGTTTGGCTAATTGCAATGTAGATGAGAACCTGTGGCCAAATCCACAAGACAGAGTTGATGAAGATGTAGAAGTACAGTAATCACTTCTTCGTTTAGCTTTTTACAGTACAAGCAAGTTGAGGAACACTGCATTTGATGTTTTACAGTACTGTCTTTTCTATTTTGTAGCTAATTATTTTGCTTTGATTCAAGTAAACCTATGTTGTGATACTGTATTGTTTTTCATCAATATATTTCAGGTTATGGTCAATGAATCCACTGTCTGTAGTTTTCTCTCTACTACTGCAGTACTTTTACAGGGACGTATTTACATCTAGTACCATAATGAAACAGGTATCACCTATTTTGTACTACAATATTTAATGATTGTACGAACAATGACCCAGTGAAACTATGGGTAGCTTGTGTGTGGGTGATCTAAAGTAACATTTCAATGGTATTTCACAATCAATTTGTCTTTTGAACCAATGATTGTGCAAGTGCAAGATTTATTTAAAGATATGAATGCACTGCAATGTTTTGAACATTGGACAGCCTGTGTTCCAAGTGATGATTGTTTTGAGTTTTGTGTCTAGAGTTTTGAAAAATGACGTCAAGGTTCTGAAATTAGTAGCAAAGTGATTGTAAAAAACTGTATTACCATGGCACATTTTTTTATTTCTTATTGTTTTATACCAATTTTGACAAGCACAGTATAGGTGTTTGAGTTAAGTACCTACCACTTTTGTCTTCAAAGGCATGGACATAGATCACATCATAGACTACTTGAAAAATATCCTTATTACCAGAATATTAAAAAAGAAATGTGATGTGGTGTTAGGGGTTAGATGGGGGCTAGTCTCTAAAAATAGATATCTGTACATGAATGCAAAACCTGCAGGCGACGGGACAAGATTTGTAAACCTGACGCACCAGATGGTTTGTCAACACAGAACCATCTGAGAAGCCATCTTTGGAAACAGTTTGGAAAAGGGCAGGAACTTACAAAAAAATACCTGGCAGGGGATTGGATGAACCATCTGTCTATCACATCCGCCATTGTTGTTTTTAACCTAAACATGCCCTTACTGTACCTGCCAGTAGCTCCTTACAAGACGCTGATTGGTTAGGGCCACCCCTGTGTGGACACAAACATTACTTGAGGCCTGACAAGATGGATTATTGCGTAATCTCTTGGTATCGTGAGAATCCAGGTGTCGTGCAAAGTATTTTAAATAGTATAGATTTTGGCATCAAAAGCGTTCTGGTTTCTGTTTGTAGTCCTTTTGTAGTCCAGATATCAGTTATGAAGATATCCGCTGGTTACATTGGGACCCTCCAAAATATTGTCCAATGCCCCCCAGAGGCTATTTGTCAAATGCGTTCTGACCACTTTTAGCTAGTATGAATAGCAACAACACTCAGGGCACTTTTGACAGGGCACTTTTTCCACCATATATGGTGGACTTATCTTGACCGGAATACCTTTCATACCCTCCAACGATAAACAAAAGCCTTTTCCAGTCAACAAACAAAATATACGTCAGTCTTGGCTATTTCGTCACACGTCGAGCAAGGGCCACAGAATTCAGCTTTACTGACTTTTCAACTCCAAGGAGACACACTACTTTTGAGCAGCAGTTTTGTTGGCTCTCAGTGTAGTGTCCCCCAAGAATGTGATTTTGTGTACAGTGCAAATAAAAGACTGTAGACTGTATTTCATATTATTTCAATAATGACATATATTTCCCTCATAAAAAGGAACTATCATAGGTAAATAGTTTTAATGAAAAAGGCTGATGGTTGGACGAAGAGTGGATAACAGACAGCAGACACAAACTGGGAGGTGAAGTACTTTTGCTAATATAGACAGACTATAAGAAAGATGAGAAAGAGAGACAAAAATAGGAGTCAGAGAGGGTCAGACAGAGAGAAAGGAATGCTGTTTACTCATTGCACTCATCCATGAGAGGGCTCCATCTCAACAGTCAGTCAGCCGGACGTTGTCTTGAGTTCAGCACCACATCCAGCCAACACCCCCCTTCTCTTCCCCCAAACCCCCCAACCCTAAACCGCCACCACTTTACTAACACAAAAAGATGCAGCACGGCACTTTCCTTTTCACCCTAGCATGCAACTCCCCCTACCCCACCCGACACACACACACACACACCCCTAGCCTCCCCCCTTTCCCACCTTTGTATCAGTTGAAAGGCATATGGTTACTGCCATCCGATTCCCCTCGGCTGAAAGTGCCTTTCACTTTACCGCAGTTCACAAAGGGGTCAGACACAGCAAACAGAAATATTGTGTGAGAGCTCACTTTTTTGTGCCTGAGCTAAGCGATGTGAGAGACACAAGGGTAGCTAGGGAGAGAGAGCTGCTGATAAAGTTACATCTGGTCAAACAAACCTCACTCCATTCCTCATGCCAGAGCGGGAATTTATGTTGTCGTGAATAAAGAGTGGTATTTGAGAGAATTGACAGAGGCTAACCTCGGACATGGTCAGCCATACATCATTCATTCAACTCCACATCCATGCACCCAGATTTCCACACAGGTCGGATTTCCTGGTGTAGCTCAAACAGCTGCAGTAGAAATTTGGAGCCACAACAGTGGGATATTTTTTTCCCCGTAAAGTCAAATGATGATACAAGGGTTGTTTTGTCTAAGGTCACATCACATCATCACAATGGGAAAATCAATCATCACCGGGCAGGTAGGGCTGATAGCAGCGAGGTGTCAGAAATGTCACAGTGGCCGGTGTGTGTAACATGATGAGGCAGTGTTTCAGTCACAACCCCCCGGGTCCTTTGGGCTATCTAGTCTCTCCAGCTCTCTTTGTGCTGCTATGGTAAATCATTAATAATGAGTGTTCCTCTGCTGACCTTGTTTGTTAAAAGACTTGTACCTGACAACTTTCCACAGTTTGTGCTCAGAAAGGAAAACTATTTCTGACACAGACTGGGACCTACTCCTATTTCACAACGTCTCCCTGTGCCGGTTACACGAGTCATAGAATAAGTTGAGCTCTTTGATCTTTGTGATCTCTACCCCAGTGTCCCTATTGTTAACCTTAATAATTGTAGCCATGAGTTGAGGGTACATTTTCAATCCGCAGCCCTGTAATTAGACTGCCTATTCAGGCACCAATTTATGGCCGATATTTTTCTTGGCATAAAAGCTACTGAGCTAAAGATTCGATTTCCAAATGGGAACTCTGGGGAACCACACCAAAACAGCCTCTGGAAAGAAACCGCGCTGCCAAAGAGTCTTCAGCACTTCAAACACTTTACTGCCAGCTAAAAGAGATTAATTCTGAAAAGCTAACGGGTGTTTACTTTGCCCTTTATGATGGTTCCTTTTAGTAGGATAACATTTGGTGAGAAAGTGTCAAACTTGGTTTTGCTCGAGGTCTGCTGCTTCCCCGCAGAACAGGGACTCTTCAAGGAGATCCCCACCCCCCTTCAACCTCCCTCCTCCCCCCTTGGGTAACAGACTGATGAAGCTTGGAAGTGTGCCTTGTTCCACAGGGCCATCAAACATTTATTCATCTCATAAGCTGCTGCTCACTCAAGCAGCCTCACTCACAGCCGTGGGCACTGCAGTGAACTTGGCAAAGGGAGGGCAGGTCAGCCTCACAGTTATGACTGTCATATAAAAGATAGTGCAGTGAATTTATGTGTGTGTGTGTGTGTGTGTGTGTGTGTGTGTGTGTGTGTGTGTGTGTGTGTGTGTGTGTGTGTGTGTGTGTGTGTGTGTGTGTGTGTGTGTGTGTGTGTGCGTGTGTGTGTGTGTGTGTGTGTGTGTGTTTGTGTATTGGGGAATGTGGTGGTGAGGGTTTTTTTCACCTCTGAAAGGAAGACTGCCTAGCACCATAAATCTGTCCCTCATCGGGGAGACAAAATGAAAATGGCCCCGTCGTAAAACATCTGTAACGGCTCCATCCACCACCAACACATAATGGGGCAATTACCAAGAAAGGGGCTAGGACAGCATGAAGCCTTTAGCTGTCTTTGGTACACCACACAATGCTTTGGTGTGTTTGTGTCTCATATGCATATGTCTGTGTGTATGCATATGTTGCTGCTTCATTCCAGCTCAGGAACACAATGTGTAGATATTAAAAGAGGCACAGAGTGAATCATATTGCAAAAAAACACTCCACTTGTACCTTTTCATTGACCCTGGTCCCTGGTCCCCAAGAAACCACTCTGTCCATTCTGCACAGTGACAGACGGGCACATCTAATCTGAAATTGCATAATTGATGCCTGATCTTTTGCCTGGGCCCTGCGTCTTCCACACCTCGTAATCAAGCATAATTGAGGTTAACTGTACGGCATGGCTGAAACGCTAGACAGGTAAGCCGCAGCCTCTCATGATTAATGTAGTGTGTTAGTGTTCTGGGCTCTGACCTTTTGAGATAGGCCAGGCACCATTTTTAAGTGAAAGCTCTGCCTCTGCCGAGTTGTGGAGTTGTCCATCAAGTCCTCCTGCACCCCGCCACCCCCCACCCCACCATTATCCCCCCTTCCAAAGTCAGATCCTTGTCTTGCTGCCTCATTGCCCCTGACCCCTGTTTGTTTGCCTACATGTCTCGTTTTACAATGCAGAACCAAAACCTCTTTTTACCACCCAGGTCCCTCTTTGAATTTGTGTATGTTTCGTGTATTGGAGAGAAAAGGTTAATGGGCATTGATTGAACATGGATCAGTAGAGAAACAATTGTGCCTTTGACTCAGCTTCATTTTTCTATTTTTGGCCAAATTTTTCCTCATGTGGGCCGAGTGCTCAGGCCAGTGAATGCCATTGTCCGGCCCCTGTTGGTCAACGACCCCCCCTCTCCTCTCCACAAGCCTCCGCGGATGTGAATTGGCAGCGAGGTCATGTCCTTGCCTTGCTCCCAAACAGACGCATTGTCAGAGTGAACTGGGTAAATTTACTTTTGACTCGAGCTCATTCAGACCCTCACACAAACACACACAGAGACAAAAAGATGAACTTGCGAGCATACAAAAAGACGAGCTCCCTTTCTGCAGAGATTTGCAGAAGAATCAGAAGGTGTACTTGTTAATCAGGGTCTGGGATGGTGAAGGACCCGGGTCACAATCTGTAACATAGACCAGGGGCAGTAAATGGATGAGGAGGGGTGAAAGGGCACCCTCAGACATTCCTTTAGAAAATAAACAGAACAAAAGTGGGCTTCTCTGGACAGGTATTCCAAGCAGATCCATCAAGTTGACTTTAGTCTTTGCTGCTTTCAGAGTTTATAAATGCATTTCATGCAAAGATTTATTACAGCAAAGGTTCTACAGCAGCTAAAATAAGAGGCATTAGTAATGGCTTCATCCTCACATTTCAAAAGCCCAGTTGTGAGTGAGTTTAATGCAATTAGCAGGTTATCTGTAGTGAAGTGGAGGTGTCTGCTCTCTTCCTGTTATCGTATGGTCTGACAGGAGGGAGGGAGGGCGTTCTGTAGGACCACAGAGAAAGAGACAGAGGAAGAGATGGGCAGATGCCCCGTTAGAGGAAACACCCTGATCTTTTGTTACACTGTGGCTGCTGTGTTTGGGGTTTATTATCTGTCTCTGATTAAACAGCAGATGCCAAGTGCAACCAACCATCAATCTCTTAAACATTTTTACAGTTCTGCTTCTCCTTCGACACATGATTTTTTTTTTTTTATGTACAGAACAAATCTTTGTTTTTCCAAAATATGTTTTTTTTAAATGGATATCAGAAGAAAAAAAACAACAGTGACCTCTGGCATTAAGGCACAAGCAAGTGTATTTAATGTTTGGGGCCGCCCCTGCCTTTGTGTTGAAGCCAGTGGTTCAATGAAAGGCGGCAGTAGGGGTCACTTCAGGCATCTGCTGCTCTCCTGCAACACTCATCTGTCCATCTGTGTACGCTGCTGCCCTTCTGTCCACTCATACACACTCCCAGAAACACATATGCAGAAAGATACACTCAACTTGATGTTGCGTGTGAATGCACATGTACTGTAGGCACGTACGCCTGTCAGGGTGTTTTCATTCTGCATCTGTTTAGTGCAGGGAAGCACCACATTGAAGTGGCCTGTGTTCTTAGCTGGAAAAAGGTGTCAAGCTTTATTATAGGGGAAACTACAGTATCTGTAAACCATAATGGTGGGTACTAGAAGAAACTAGAGAAGGACGGACCCCTCCAGAGGCAAAAAAAAAAAACTGTGAGGAAAGAAACAGTTACTGAAAAACAAAAGTTCTATCTTGATTTTATCAGTAGAATTTTAAAAGTCCAGGTTCCTCTATTATCTTCCCTTCTCTACATTTAAATTGTATCCTTTCAAGAAATCAGAGCGAGATCTAAGTCCTCATGATAAATTGTCTAATGCGCGTTAATGCCAGTTAAACAAATTTCTGCTTGCTTAGAGGTCCTCGCCATCTGAAAGATCAGTGTGATTTATGCCTTTCCTGTCGCTGATGGGGACATCACTGATAACGGAGAGGTTAAGTATGAAGTCTCCCTACAAGCCAAGATGTTCTTTTAAATCTTGGAGTGGCTCCCGGGCCTTCCACTCAGAGCAACACCTAGTAGATCTTCACGTATGCAGCCATACAGCTCTCTGCAGTGGAGCCTCCACGCACAGATGTGGGGTGTCAAGACTATTTGTGTTTCTGAGGAAAAGGACCCGTCTCTTTGCCAACTTTGGTTTGCTTAGACTAATATATTAGGGCAGAGTTTCAAATAAACACCACTCTCTGTTTTTGCTCTTGCTTTCCTAGGCATGGAGCGGAGGGACAATAAGGTGGTTGTGATGAAGAACTTTATAGGAACATTTAACTTGAGAGTGAGGGATTGAAGCGGGTAAACAAAGCATTCCTTTCCCTTTCATCACCATTTAACTGTTCCCTTAACATTCAGTCTCACCTCCAGGCCAGTGCCCACCAGAACGGGGAACTTGTCAAATAAATATAAATCAAAAAGGAAAGGTTTATCCCACAAGTTACATGAAGTTGCTGAGAAATGTAGACTTGATTGCACAACATTACAGTGTTTCTAATCCAGAATCAGCTGCAAAGGCTCATGGTGTTGCAAAGTATCTCCCATAGTGCACTTGTGAGCAGCAGGGATAGCATGGCTAGTAGTAGCACCCCAGCGATGGAGTACCAGACACATATAGCCTGGAGGGCCATTTGGTTATACTCTGGGGAATGGTTGTTGTGTCAGTCATTTGCGGCGAGCGCTAAAGAGTGCACTTAGCATCCTCTGTTTCCCCCTAGCAAACATGTGGGGAGTGACATGATACTGTACAAGACTGCCTGGACAACATATAACATTTCAAAGCAATTTCCTAATTGTTTCCAGGCCAAGGTCGACATGGAAGCCTATATGGAAGCAATCCCTTCTTTCAGACTTTTTTTGTTTCACCCACAGATTGGGGCACATTAAAGTGTTAAGTAAACTTGACCCAGGCCGGCTAATTCATTGGGTTTGTGCATTCAGTGCCATATCAATGACAGTCAGTCAGTGGACTTCCTTCTTCTATACGGATGGTCACCATATGTTTATATGGTACAACCCTGAGCCAGCCTGTCACTAAATTATGACATTTCTTGTCCATGATGAGAGACTGTTTACAAAGGGGAGACTAGATTAGCATACCTGAAGCAAAGGCATATGTGCTCCATATGCACTGTACACATCGTATTGGGGGATTCTGGTGTTGATTTTGAGGAAACCAAAGCTTAGAAATTCTCTATAACTACTTAGAAGGGTCTAAAATTGCCATAATATAGTAGTTTATTTTCATAAAAAGCCATTCAATATGATGTTAAACCATGTTTTGTTAAGATGTGTGTGTCATTTAAGCATATATATATATATATATATATATATAAATAATACATTTTTAATTCATTGATAAAAAAAGACAAGTTCTTGGCCCCCTATTCCCTCATAAAGATTGTGTGTTCTTGTTTTTGTACATTTAAGGGAAGTCAGACTCTTAAAAACAACTTAAAATGAATTAAATGGAAGCACAAAAATGGGGTTTACATTAATCATCAGAAGTACCAGACTGGTAGACTTAGTTTTGAATTTTATTTGTACAGTAATGGTGTGGAATAGTATCCAGTAATATATGTATATAAATGATCTTATATATCATTGTAAAAGCTCTTTACACTCTAACTGAATGCACCTCAAAACTCAGATCCTATATGCAATTATGAGGTAGACATTAATAATGGTATTTTCCACCCTCTGCAAGAACAATATCGAATACAGCTTAAATTACTCTTATCAATGTAAGAAATATATGATTATCATGGAACTCTGTACATCACAAATAATAAAATAATTATAGAATAGAAATTATACCGATTTGAGTGCATTTTGTATATTTACAAAGAAATGCCGTTTTCTCATTTCTTCATTCGTTGCACTTTGTAAAGTTTTCGACTGTACAAATATTTACAGCTCCAAAAAAATTAATAATGAACAGCAGTGCATTCAAAGCTAATGTGCATTTAAATATCGTCTCGTTTGCGAGTCTTCTTTTCTTATATTGTCGTCATCAGAAAAGACAACTCTCGCTGACCGCGGGTCCTTGGCGCAGTCAGGCGTGGAAGTGCATTTCGTAAAGATGCAGACTTTTGAGCAAAAAGTTCGCCTCAAATTTGTGTGCTTTTTTTGTTTGTTTTTTTAACAACAGGGCCCCAGTCAGGCACAAGCCTGCTGTTGTGTCCTTTCTGTCCACAAAGGCGCACGACGCCTCTCCCAGCGCCTCTCAAATGCTCTCAAGTAAGGCAAAAATCTCTTGAAGGCATTACCATCACCATCTTATCTCCTCTCCTCAGACCAGTCTGTGTGTGTGTGTGTGTGTGTGTGTGTGTGTGTGTGTGTGTGTGTGTGTGTGTGTGTGTGTGTGTGTGTGTGTGTGTGTGTGTGTGTGTGTGTTTGGTAGATTAGACATTCACCCCCTTTATTTGGAAAACAGGCACTTGCTCGGGCCTGTAATGGCTCCAGCTGGACAGTGGCAATTACGGCCTGGATGCACATACCCAAAAGAGGCCGGCCTGGCTGGCAGGATCACACGGCAGAGCTGCAACAATAAAGCGCTGACAGGCAAAGCCCACTGTCCGCTGGCCTCGGCACGAACAGGTGCACAGTCGCACTCAATAGGCCCCCGTGCATCTCGCCTTGTACCCATCCCTTGTGCCATAATGGACGCGCCTCACTCACTGGGAAACAGAAGCCTGTTTGATGAGTGATGACTTGTTGCGTGGATGGGAATGAAGGCGTAACGCGTTAAGGCAGAGAGTGTGAATTATTATGACTGTACTGAGTCTGAATAAATAGCAGCTATCGCCACTGTGTGCATCCCTTTTCAATAAAGACAAGGCGCGTCATGCGTCAAAGCATGTCAGACCTGTGAGGGCTTTACATCTTCAACCTGTGACCCATCAAGACTTATCTTTGATTTCTCTGTCTTTTAAAGTTTTTTTTATGTATATTATATAAGGACCGCTACCTGCACCCACACTGCTCCACCACCATGTCCTCGTACTGTTTGTACACCACGTTATTGCCCGAGTCTATGTACAGGATGCTGATGGGGCTGAGCTTGGTGGGGACGCAGCAGCTGGGCGGGGTACTGTTGGGGTCCATGGAGTTCATGAGCGTCTGTATGATGGCGTGGTTGGTCGGCTCGAGGTGCGACCGCAGGGGGAAGTCGCACACCCCCTCGCAGTGGTACGCCTCGTAATCCAGAGGCGCGATGATCCAGTCGTCCCAGCCCAGCTCTTTGAAATTCACGTGCAACGCCTTTTTGCTACACCTGGATTTGGATTTCTTCCCATGCCTCTTTCCGTGCCGGTTGCTCAGCGCGGTCCTCCGCCGCCGCCTGGGCCCCTCTCCTGTTACCCCTCTCAGCGCCACCCCCTCCTCCTCCGCCGCCTTCCCCTTCACCGCCCTCTCCTCCTTCTCGCCGACCGACCTCCGCGACTTGATCTTCTCCTTCATCTCGTTGAACAGGTTCTCCCGCTTCTTGGAGCGGGTGTAGGCCACCAGTATGGCCTTCTCCTGCTGGGGCCGGCCGCTCCTGCCCAACCCCAGCTGCCTCAGGTCCACCTCGGTGTTGGATTTGCGGAGAGTGACGCGGAGCTGGAAGCAGAGCTGGTTCCCTTGCTGATAGGGATGGGGGTGGTGATGATGATGGGGGTGGTGGGGATGATAGTGATGCTGGTGTGCTTTAAACATTTCCCACGCGTCCAACACTTCCCAGCCAGCCTTGGTGGAGTCCAGCGGGTCCAGAGACCTGGAGTCCAGCAGCCGGTCCGAGCGGCAGGGGTACAGCTGGATGTCGTAGAGGCCCGTCGTCTGCAGGGAAGTCTGCACGTCCCCGGGCGCTCTCCGGAATATCCTTAATTCCGCCCCGACCAGCTCCTCTTTGTCTGAAAGGGTTGAGACATCAAACAGATACTTTTGTCTTCGCAGAGGAGAGTGCAAAAGATCGTCTGCAAGGATAAAAGAAGAAAATAATTGCAGTCAGATTCACTTAGGGTGTACAGTGTTCAGAGGGATGGAGGGGGGGAGGGGGCACATTCTACCCCAGAGGCCTTCTCTCTCTCTCTCTCTCTCTCTCTCTCTCTCTCTCTCTCTCTATCTCTCTATCTATCTCTCTCTCTCTCTCTCTTGTTTTCCAAATGTCCACCCTGCACCTGTCTGAAACAAACTACAGCTGACAAGTCCTCAGTTTGAAAATTATTATTGTTAAAAACTCCATGACTATATTGTACATTACTTCCCTGTATTTACTGTGACTTGATTACACTCTAACATCATTCTCTTGATAATACATGTTGTGATAATGCTAAAGGCTACATGGGGGCTAAGTTTACATGAACCTGCTGCCAGGCTTCCTCCCTAAACTTCTAGTTCCCCAAAAGTCTTGATTTCATTTCACGCAAATTTGTTGCACATGAACAATTTGAAATTATATTGTGATGCAAAGTACACAATATCACGTCACATACAGGAATATCTGGGCCAGCATTCGTTTTTGATATTGCAGTGACAATAATCCAATATATTCGAAATGGCGACATTTGAATGCTACGTCACTTTTAATCAAAGCCAGTATGCTTTAATGAAAATAGTTCTGCTTTCATTTCACTTGATGACAGATTGATTATGAATTTCCAGCTCTTTGACAGAGTGGAAGAAAGCTTTTCCTTTTTTACAGTCCTAACAGGTCTTAAATCTATAGCAGCAGTCAGAACATCACCAATGTAGTTTTCTTTTCTTGAGAGCTCTTGCAGAGTTGTAAAGCAAAGAAAAAAAAAAAACAAGGGGCCTAGTGATGTGAAGGCCCCTGGGTGCTGCCAGACACAACGGACTAAAGGCGACATACTGTACACTCAACTGAACAATACACAATTAATGCATTATTCCCCGCTGGAGACCCAGGAGGCCTGCAAATATACCATCAAGGCGAATCAATGAGACTGGAATACACGAAGCGTTTACAACAACACCTTCAATCTCTTCATTTATGTGTCTGTGGTTTTTACAAAATACGTTTTGGATCAAAATGATTTATGTTTAGCATA
Source organism: Perca fluviatilis (assembly GCF_010015445.1). Taxonomy (NCBI): domain Eukaryota; kingdom Metazoa; phylum Chordata; class Actinopteri; order Perciformes; family Percidae; genus Perca; species Perca fluviatilis. The sequence goes on along the minus strand of NC_053118.1, from coordinate 3,912,892 downwards.
TGTTATCATTCATGTCAAGCTGCAGCTTATTGTAGTATAGACACAATGAACATTTTCTCGGTTTTGCTCCCAAAAACAATACGCTATAACAAGCCATTTTGTAACATTTCGTTCATATAGCCTATTTCCTTCTTATGAAAAACGAAAACAATTCAGCAAATATGAATTAAATATAATTTTTATTTCCTGCATTTTTTTCGATTGAGCAACTGCAGAATCCGGGGCAGAATTGATCAAGAATATTGCATTAAATCCAAGAAAGAAAAAGTTGATTTACGTTTGGGATGAGTGAAATATTTTCTTTTACAGTACGTGTCCCATTTTTCTACTTATTAAAAGCCCAATGTTCAAAACCTAAATGCGGAATTAAATTGCTTGTTGAGATGGATGGTTGGTTGTCTCCATTTCTTTCTGGAAAGAAATCAATAAATGAATAAAAGTGACATGCTACATCTAAACACCCCTGTGATGAGATTTGTAAAGCTTGTTCTAAAGACATATTTGAATCTAGTTGTCAGTTTCCCTCCGTGAACCCTGCCGAGGCAAACACTAAAAGCAGATTGAAACCTTGTGCTCGTTTCAGTGTCTGCGCGTATGGTCTGCATTAGGATTCTTTTTTTTTCTCCTTTTTTTATAAGACCTCAAACAAATCGAATACAAGTTCACCAAATAATTAACAGTTCTGAATTCCCAACTTCCTCATTAAAGCACTTCCCTTCTTATATTTCATTTCATCCTGCCAACGACAACATTCCCCTTAAAACGCGCCTGCATGGACTGACTGACTGACTGACTGACTGACTGACTGACTGACTGAACACACTGTTGGAGTTATCGAGAGATATTCGTGTTGACAGTTTCAAAAAAGAGAGTTTTCTTAATTTCATTATAACGTAAAAAGCCATTTTTTTTTCCTTTACGCGTAAGATGCTTGACGGTGGATAATTGGGGGGAGAATGCGGTGGACTTTAGTACTAAAACGGCATCCTGTGCACTTTTGTTTGACCTTGTTGCTTGTATTTGAACAAATGCAAAACATGTTTTTGTCATGTATGCCTCTGTTTAGAAAGAGAGAGAGAGAGAGAGAGAGAGAGAGAGAGAGGCCGGACTGCGCCATCTGCGCTTTAATGAGTTACCCCAAGTGCCAAAACTGATTTTCAGATTCGGGTTATTCTTTTCTGATCTTGCCTTTTCTGACCTCCAGGAAACACCCTGCCTGGTTTTATAAGCAAAATGGATTTACCTACAAAAAGTGCAAAAAGCCAAAGAAGCCGTGGATCATAGGCGCACTCAGTAAAACCTGTCTCTGCTTGGATGAATAATGCGTAAAAGACGTAAAACCTGTTACTTTACGCGTCGAAAGCTGCCCCATGTGCATTTCTTTCCTGATGGAGGCGATTTAAATAACAACAACTCCCAGCTGAGGTTCATTCTGCAGGTTAATGCAATGCAACACTTAGGGGACGCTGGGAGGGATCCTAAAAAAAAAACAAAGGCGCTTGAGCTGAAAGAACTGGAAGAAAAAATAATTTTCCGTAATTAAAGTGGCGGTCGCAAAGGGAGGTTCCGCAGTAAAAATACGAACCACTTCACAGCGGAGGAAGTGCTCATTCATTTTTTTGGTGATGTGCCCATCGTGGCCGAGCTGGGTCATTATGGGAGAATAGACAGTGTTTGATATGTTATGACATGAATACTCAATTAGATCACCGAGTTCAAATACTCCAATCAGCCGTTCGATGCCAAGCAGCTCTCAGAGGGTCCAGCTCGGGGTCAGAGCCAGTGACACATCACATCAAAATCACAGGAGAAAGTGAGGCGTTTTTCCTATAAAATCAGTTCACACTGCAAGAAATGCCCACACGGACGAGCCTTTTAGCTTCATATTCATTCTTAAAACGTCTTGTTTTTTCCTCTGAAAACGAGCAGTTGTGTGAGAGAACACCTTTTATTCATCAGTTTATTTTTAGCAATAAGTATCAAACCTTGTAATAGGTTTTTAAAAAGTACATTTCACTGAACATGAAGCTTGAAAAAAAAATTGCATTGGAAATAATTGCAGTTGCACCTCAACAAGTAGGCAGATAATAATGTGATTTACTCAGGACTAAATAAGTCGTAATGATGGACATTTCTTGCAGCGCGCAGTCTCGCAGTGTTTCAGACCGGAGGGAACGCAAACAAAGATAGCTTTTATTTCCCCTGCAAAGATTAACTCGGCTGATGTCCCATTGTGTGTGTTGGATGTGTTTGTGTTTATCAGATTGTGTTTGTCCTCGCAGGCCAGTCAAATCACTTAGTAACACATGTTAACTGACCCAAACACCTGCTTCTCACACCGAGCCGCTCTGCCAGGGCCCCCGGCTCCCTTTGTCAGCACAAGTTGGCCAAACTGGGCACCATAATGGCAACAGATTGTACTTTTCTAATATGTGCCGGATTTGGGGTTTAACCTCGGTTTGTATTTTAAAATGTACGGGCTTATTCCACGGTGTTTGCGTTTGGAGATTTATTTATAAAAATCGAAAATGAAACAACCACCTAGTGCTCTCATATTACTGAAAAAGTTTCCTCTGTATTCACGTGGAGGTTGGGAGCAGAACAGTTTTGGCTGCAGCCTGCACTGACAGTGATTTACAGCCTTCATTTAGAGTGCCTTAATTAGTGTTTAACTGTCGTGTTGCCAAGAGGTTAATTTAAGTGTAATATAAGTTAATACTTGGAAAAAGTTACATGTTTCGGCAGCTGTACGGCAAACAGATCCGAATACAACCACAGCACTGCTCGTGAACAACATATAATCCTGCAGCTTTCTAACTTTTCTTTTGTTTAACAGTTATTCTTATTTTTTATTGATATTTTCTGCGCGTAAAAGTGCTTTTGCACATTATTCTTGCCCGATTTAAAACGTGCGTAAAAGTTACCGCTGCGAGCGTGTTTTTCTATATTTTTTTATGCATGACTGTAGTTTTTAGTCACATTTGCTTCAGATCTATACAAGAGGAGAATATTAGACAAGTCAGTTGAGAAGAAACTGTGCCACATAATTATGCAAGAATGAGCTGATGGAGCTGGCAGCGGACTGAAACCAACCTGTTCCTCTGTCCACAAAACTTGTTATGGTGTTGGCAGATTTAGAGGAGCGGAAAAAGCTTGCGTTTAGTCCGAGCTTCTCTGCAGCCGAGTACGTCCTGTATATGGAGAGCATGTATTCATGCGGCACAATAGAGTCCTTTAGGTCTTCTTTGTGATGGCCCACGATAGGGTGCGTAGACGTGAATATGTCTTTTAGGATTTTGGATGACCTTTGTCCGTCCCGATGAGAGATCCGGGCTCCTCTGTTTCTTCTCGGCGCAGAGGGAGAGATGATAGCAGCAGACTGGAAACACGGTATATTCCCAAGGAAAAGAAGGAGCAGGCCCAGATATAGCGTTACGAGTCGAGATGCGTCCATGGCTGGAAGAGTCACCGGGAGTTATTGAGAAAGTCTTTATTTCCCGCTCACTGAAGTTGGATTCAGGGGGCCGCCGGAGTTGGAGATGGTGTGCGCGTCAGTGTCGGAGAACTGCTACTTTTGCGCCCTCCGGTCGCACCAGAAGAAGTGCGTTTTGCGCTCTGGATTACACACAAGAGCGGAGACTGCTGGGCCGAGAGAAACACGCCCACATGGTCGCTCAGTGCAGGGCTTCCCAAACAATTTCTTGTCACAGACCTTCCAAACAGACGCGCACTAGTGACAACGGATCGCCACAAGATACAGACACGAGAGTTTTTGTTGGTGGTGGTTCAGCAGCCAATTGCTGAACTTAGCCTATATACACTGTCCATAGAGAATAATAGGGAACTTTATTTTGGATGACAATGACTTAACTTGTGACATCAATTAGTGAATCAAACTGAAATGAAATAAACTATTGTCAATGTGGATCCTTTCTCAAAGACTTAGACTATAAGCACATAGAGCTACTTCCGTTACTACCAAGTTTATAAAGTTGACCAAAGTATATTTAGGGCCACACAATTTTCAGAGAAACTAAAACAGAGTTATAGTGCTCCTTATCACAAAGTCTGTGAGTCTGTAAACTTCCAAGGACACGTCAGATTAGATTAGATTTTACGCACAGATATACTGAAAACACTGTGTGCACAAGGTGATCATAAAGCAGCGGTATTTAAAGACATGCGTTTTGTAACTGGGTTTGACACGTTATGTAGAGATGTTCGTAAATTCTATGGAATGAATATATAACAAGCCAAATGGAATTTCAGTATTTGCTTTAGTGTTGAGCGGATGGCATTTAAAGAGCAGAGAATCGACTTCTCAGAAACAGAACCACGGTTCGATAAGTTGCGGGTAGATGTCTCGTGCATTAAAATGTAACCTAAAGGTGTGATCACAGTAAACCCAGTTTAGCTCCGATGTGGAGTCATTCCAATGCATAAACATGTTTTAAATAACATCAGTGACCTCTAGTGGACATTGCCATTTATTACAACCCGATGTCTCCCATAAACAAAGAAACGAGGACAAACGCTGCATTCACGTTCTCTGGGGAAATCTGATCGTAGGAAACCGTTTCAATTGTGCAGTATTAGGCCAGTGCTCTATCGTTCAACTGGTTTTAACCTCGTCCATTAGTCATGATCAGCTTTCACGCGCGGACTTACGCGTCTGATTTTTTTTTCATAGCAAAGGGAACATGATGTAATGATGTCGATGTAAAAACATAAAATGTAACAATGAGTTGAGGGGTTGCCATCTCAAATGGTAAAGAATAAGTCGTTTATTTCATTTAATCCGAAGTGAACATATCATTCCCAACCCTTCTACACAGGGCTTTCTTTGTGACCAGCATTTACGTTTCAGGAGGTGACACCAGGGCTCACTGCAGAACGTAGCCAATGAAAAGAAAAATCAAGTAGGAAAATGTTTTCTCAATGTTACCTAAATGCATCACCAGGGCTGTGTCTGGATCATAGACTAACAGTCTATGGTCTGGATAACCAGAAAGATGCACGTGCCACCAACAGATGGAAGATTTGTAATGTATTTGCAGGCTAAATTTGTAATTTCCAAACCGTGCCATACTGTGTTTAGATAAATATTCTAAAGGTTTTCTGACTCTTTAAAGTAAACTCCGCCATATCAAATAATAGTGTAACACGCAGTCATTGCCATAGCCTATTACAGTCCTTTGCTCTTTTTAACCGAAAAAGAAATGAAACAAGGCACAATAATGCAAGATCACGGAGCAAATGTAATTTCAACAGTTTGAAGTTATTTTGCATCAAGAATAATCAATGCTAGGCATAAGTTTTAGATAGGCGTGGAGGGCTGTGCCACTTGCTTTAGGCCATACAAAAACAAACAAGGCGTTGTGAGTTGCAGTGATCAGGTCATAGTGATGGGGATCTTCATGGCAATCCATTTAGCTGTGTTAACCGGCAGCCTCCCACTGTCTGACATTATCGGGTTCCAGCAGAGGGCCTCTGTGATAAGAAGACACACTGCTGCTCATATGTCACATGCTAACAATTGCCAGTGTCCAGTGCTTCTTTAGAACCCAATCTGACACACTTGATGAACGCGCAAACGAAGACACATTAACATTAACGTACGGCCTACTGGTTATTTCAGAGATACATGTATGACATTATTGGATTCCTACTATGGGCTAGAGCTAGAGTGACTGTTAATAGGGCACTACAATTCCCCTGTTTTGATTACATGACGCAGTTGCTCAGGCAAACATGATGTTTCTATATTACAAAATATGTAAGTGCTGCAGTCACCGTGATACATTGGCATAGCGCAGGCGAATATAAATGATATATGCATTGGCACAGGAACAGCACCCACCTCCCTGATTTCAGCACCATGGAGAGCAAACACGCTCTCACACTGAGAGGAAGTCAACAAACACACACACACACGCACGCACGCACGCACACACACACACACACACACACACACACGTACACACACACGCACGCACACACAAACGCACGCAGGCACTCACAGACACACACACACGCACATATACACATGCACATCACTGTACCTGCATTGTGTGTTGAACAGCCTGTATGTCATGCTGTGCATTTTAGCGTGACTTAGTCAACAAAATAACCTTCAAGGAAATATTATATCCCACAAATCCATGCAAGAACTGAAAACATAGTATTGATTTTGTCGATTTTCACATATTCATATATTAGAATGTGCATTTATGAATAATGTATTGTGGCGTATGTCATGTGGTAAAATGAGACAACACCTATTAGATTGAAAAAAACTATAGGGACAACGTAGCCTACATTTAGATTTACATCATATGTTGACAGACATGCCATGTGCCCGATTTTCATGTAAACATGTCACATATAACCTACGTGTGCCTGTCTGCATCGTATGGCTCCATATGATAGAGGGGAGTGCGTGGTTAAGTAACGCCTCATGTGTTATGTAACACACTATGGGATGGTCGTCATATTGCGCGTGCACTGTCAGTGGTTTCGCTTCTTGTCCAATCGTGTGTGTCCTCAGTGTGCACACAGCTCTCCTCCAGCCGACATCCGAGCAGCAGAGAGGCAGAGAGACAGAGAGACAGAGAGACAGGCACCCCCGGAGCACCAGCATCCTTCTGAGAGCAACCACCATCACACATCCAGGCAAGCATTTCATTTATTCTCCTTTCACCAAAAAAGTACTTCAAACCAATCCATTATTACCATTAGGTTAAAAAGAAAAACGAAATGAAATGAAACTATACACAGGGTGGGAACAGTTTGGCTGAGGAGGAGCTGTTTATAAGTTCAAGATCGAGTCTTTTGTCGAGTCATCCAAATGTTCGCACACATTATGAATGTTGTATGTGGTTCTGGGTTAAATGTGGACCCATCAGGTCTGAAGTTGAATGTTTACATCACCATTGCTTAGCCTATGTCGTACTTCGCGTGCCTTTAGTCTTGAGGCATCTCCCGGGGGTAAAACCTGCCCAGGCAGCAAGTGTGGAAGCGCCAGATGAAGCAAAACAAAATCCCCATCGCTGGATACAACATCATAGAATAAAAACACAAGCCATTTTCAGGCAGAGTGGGAGAAGATGCTGTCGTTGTCAGTGGATATCAGGACATGAAAATCTCCTTAGAAACAATGAAAATGGCTCTGAAGTGATGTGAAAAACAAAGGCAGGCATGTAAACATGGAAACACATGGGAGGGTCTTTTCAGTGGTAAGAGCAGTGGTTTTATTTGATGGCTGATATAGTCTTTAAAAAATGTTACATTATTATTATTATTGTGATAATTTCATGTATTTTGTGAAGGTTTTAGCACCATTAATTGTCTATGTGGAAGAAAATGATGCATAAAAAAGATGCTGTAGGGTTCATCATAGCAGTCAGCCGTGTTTTTATGTATGATACAAGCTTGATAAACATCTTCTGGACTATCAAAACATTTTTTTTTTATCAGTGTTGGTATTGGTTTCAATATGCTTTATGCTCCCTGGAATGATGAAGTGATTACTCAGCCATGCCATCATGCAATGATGATGCAGTCTGTTTAAGGGTTGATGAGCTCAGAACAAGTGTTGCCAACGATGTGCTGCTAAAAAAAAGAGTGAAATCTTTTCATTTTCAAAATACCAATTAAAATCGATTTTTGTTTGAGTGATAGATTCAAAAAATAATTTTAACACATGCATTTTCATCATGAATGTATAAGAAAAAAAGTACTTTAAACGTACTTTATGCGGGTCATTTGCGTATTAAAAAATATTTGAGAGTTGCTTCTTGCTTGTACAGTTTACAGCATAAGTTCTCCACGAAACTCTTTTATATCCTAGCAAAATTGGTATTGCAACTGAATTTTCTCTAACCTACTGTATATGATATTGAATTGGAAATGTGATCGAATCGGGACCTTGTGAATCGGAAGCAAATCGATTTCAGGAGCTCACTGCTGATACCCAGCCCTAATTACTGTGTTAGAACATAGATGCTCAGTTAAGCTCACACCTTTTAAAACTGTACAACAGTATGTCGCCTAGGAGTTTATCAGTGTGTTTTAAATGTCGTCATCACTGGGAAAAAGCCTCCTTAAAAACCACGTCAATACAACAAAATGGGCTGAGAGCATCATGGGGTTAATGTTAAATTGGAATAAAGAGCTTTAATCCATGTGCATGATCAACATTAGAAAGCACATAGACTGGGATGGATTAAGGGAATCTACTATTCACGCCCACTCCATGCTGTTTTAAAAGTAGACCATCTGGATCAGGGAAATAGCTTCAGTTGAGGCTTAAAGACTTGTTTACCAGTCATATATGTGTTATCTCAGCATCCGACTGACAGCTTTTACCCAAGTCTTCCTTTCCCGGTATTTCTACTTCCTAAATCAGGGCACTCCTGTGTTTGGTTGAGTTGTTGGAGTGACTGTGTATTGCTTATGCAGGTAGTGTGCAGCAGTTTGTCATGGTTAAGAGAGTTGAAAATCCTGTGTTTGCAACTTAGATAATGCTTGGCCTGTCGCTCAGTGGCTAGCCAATCAACATTGTCTGGAGTCAAGCAAGAGACCTGAAGGCATAATGCTTCTTTACAGGGGCTAGTTCAGGATCAACACAATGGAAACCACAGTTAAGATTAAAAAAATAAAAATAAAAATAAAAATCTAATTATGATAACCTGTTAACTAACTTCAGGTAGCAGAGCTAGGGTTGGGTATCGTTTGGATTTTTACGATTCCGATGCCGAACCGGTACTTTTAAAACGATTCTGATTCCTAAACTGATTCTTGAAAAACTGAAAAGTGAATGGTTAATATGCTTTTACGTCTGTTTTGGTGAGCCCAGAGGGGAAATATGGCATTTTAAAAGTAGCCTACATTTACTTTAGCTAGCTAACGGTAGACTACAGAGAAAGGATGATGGAACTGAAAATGAGGAACCGAAATTTGCGTTCTAATTCGATCCGATTCCTACCGGTTGCGTAGGAACCAGTTCCATAGTGGAACCGGGTTTCGGTACCCAACCCTAAGCAGAGCATGCATGAGCAGGCGTTTTTTTTTTTTTTTTTTTTTTTTGGTCAAACAACCTAAATGGGGTTCGGGGTAAAAGCGGAAAAAAAAGGGGGGAAAAACACCTTAAAATACCCCCCCCCCCCCAAAAAAATAATAGGAGATGATTCCTTTTTAAATGATTTTGATCCAGGACGCTACAGCTGATCTTTATTTTTCATGTTCTAATGTCACCACCTTCCTGCACTTCCTTCATATGGCTGCTTGTAGTTGCATGAAAGTATAAAAGTCACTTCCTAAGATAGTAAAATGCCGCTCTCTCCTCTCAACGACATCCTGTTTGTTGAATTATTTCTCCCACTATTTATTCGCTTCGGATCTTATTATTTTTCAAGCACTTTACTAGTGTACATAGTCATCCCAGGCTAGTGTTAATTTCGTCAGACGAGACGAGACTAAATATGTTCGTCAACGACCTTTTTTTCCATGACTAAGACGAGACGATGACGAGACTGCGCCAATGTCCAAAAACGCTGACTAAAACTAAATTAACATTCATTATTGTTGAAGAAAAAAGATGAAACTAAAATGTTTTGCATAAAATAAAAACCAAGATAAAATCTCTCTTCATTTTTGTCTACAATCGTCTCTACTTTTTCATCATGAGATAGAATATTCAGCTGTTACCGAGACCCGGTGCTACGGCACCGACAGGTGCCCTAACGACCGTTATCTACCGGACCGAATAGCCTGCGCTGCTCTCTGATGCTCCTAAACGGACGTTAGAGTCAACCGAAACATCGCTGCATGGGGCGCTAGTTAACACTACACTTGGCAGCAGGTAACGTTAGCCCACCGTTAGCTAGCAGTTGGATTTAACACAGTTAAAATGCTGACAGCTAAACGGTGTAAAGGTTTGTCTCTATTTCACTGTGGAGGATTCCAACACGAGACGTACGACAGTCTGCAGCTGCCGTTGTCTGAAAAACAACACATGTTGCGTTCACTTGAAATACGCCTCGCCAGTTTCGTGCTGCATTTATTTTATTGTAAAATATCCTTTCCCCATGCAGTGGTTGTTTTTGTCGTTTACTAGTGAAAAAAGGAAGAGGCTCAATATTTATATAACTTTATAGCATATATTTATTTTTATAACTATTTGACTTAAATGGTTATCAGAAATAATTTATTTAAAAAAAAGACTAAAATGTTTTGACTAAAACTTGACTAAAATGGCGAGACTTTTAGTCGACTAAACTTGACTAAGATACCTTGAGTTCTCTTTTGACTAAAACTAGACTAAAATGACGAGACTTTTAGTCGACTAAAACTTGACTAACAAAACATTTTGGCACAAGACTAAGACTAAGACTAAATTAAAAATAGGTGACAAAATTAACAATATCCCAGGCTCATTGGAAGATTTAATTTAACGCCCATCATCATGGCTAAATACCCATGATGCCTTCATCATTAGTTCATTTTCTCTGATAAATGGATTTATTGCACTCCTCGGAAGAAAAATCTGTTTTGAAAAAGCGACATATTCCAAATTATTCCAAATGAAACCATAATCTTAGGCAACAAACAGCTGAAATACAAGTCTGTAGTACTTGGATAACTATATAGCATAGAAGTTAAGCTGACACCCGCTGGCTCAAGGACACAATGTTTATTCAGTCTGAGAAAAACACTGTGCAGCTGAATGGTGAACACCCACACACCACCTCGGCACACTCCAGATATTTTCTCAGTGAAGAACAGCGTCTCAGGATGAGCAACAGAAACCTACACTGTGTACGGTGCAGATTTACACATAATTGGTCCCATCTAGCCTGAGTCCTTCATGCAGCGTTTTTTCCCTTGGTTGCTAAGACTGTTGCTAGGGCAAGGCTCTGCTTGCTCTGCCCTGCTTTGCTGCCTATAATCTGATTCTGCTGTGCCAGTGTGCCAGGCAGCTGTACAATGCTCCAGCATGATGATACTATGGATGCCTGAAAATAAAAGTGAAACTGTAGGCAAGATGACGCAGGCCACCCAGAACGCAAATCTATTTTTGAGTCTGATAAAACAAGGTTTGAGCTTGATTCCCACGAGTCTCTGCTCTATTTTTGCAATCCTCTTTGGGCCTCAGTATGGAAAGAAAGAGGATTCTGGGCTGCTCATAAAGGGAACATGGCTTATATTGGGTCAAGTGGTGATATCATGCTGTTATTGATGGGGAATTGTTTGGGAAGTTAGATGATCACAGCAAAATGTAAAACAATGTACCATCTGGACGGAGCGAGGGAAGACAGGCTTGGGTTCACTGATGTGACAGCAGCACACAGGTCTTACATCATTCCAAATGCAAAAAAGGAAAGAACGTGTGCACTTATGCAACTGACCCCTAAGGCAACGATGCTGAGAGGAAATCAACAGGCGAGAGGAAGTTAAGTGATTGTATGAAGTTTATTCAAGCATGAGAGAAATTCTGCATTATTTAGCTTCAAATCATCAATAAGAAATAGTTTCTACCTTGTTTAAATGTGCACGTACAGAACAAAACGTTTTGCCAAGAGTTTATTACTAGTTTGGTCTCTACTTGTGACCAATCTTTTTAAAGAGGATATAATATCACTCCATCATCTATTATCTGTCAATGCTGGGAGCACTTGGTAGCTTTTGGCAGGCAGCCCCACAGTCATGGCACAGAATGAGGACACAGAGAGTGGGTTTTGCTATCTTTTGCTTATCTTAGAGTGTTATCCTGAAGTTGGACTCCTTTCATCTGCTACTGTGCTTCTTCTGACATTCATAAGACATTCATAAGACATTCATGGTCCCCCCAGGATGGATCATTAAGACTTTCCCAGACATGTCCTGTAGTGGCACCATGAGGTTGACATTTGTGATTCAGAGCTCTTCATATACAGACTATGATTCAGAGTGAAATATCTCGCCAACTATTAGATGGATGGCCGTACAATTTTGTACATTCATAGTCCCTAGAGGATGGATCCTAAAGACTTTAGTGATCCCCTGACTTTTGCTCTAATGCCACCATGAAGTTGACATTTTTGTTTTGTATTGCGACTGTTGGATCTAGGGCCATCTTCAGGTCAAAATTGTTTTTTTAATCAAATACTTAATTAATGACCAAATACGTGCAAAGCTAATGACATTCCTACCAGCCTTAGCTGTACTTGCTGATTCACAAATGTTAGCATGCTAACATGCTAAATTAAGATGTTAACAATATACCTGCTAAACATCAACATGCTAGCATTATCACTGCGGGGATGTAAGCATGCAGACTCTTAGTCTTGTTATCTCATTATTTTTACACTTTTTATTTGCTTTTGCTGTTAAATTAATTTGCCTTGATTTGACTGTTAAAGGACTACATATTCTGGTTTAAAAAGGTACTTGGCTGTTTATTTCTCTGGGTTAATGTGGAGAATTTGTTTCATAAGGTCATAAATTCAGTGTGTGTTAGTCATGCTCTTGGCTTCCTGTGCCATCTGTACCAGGCTGGCAGGATGTGTGTGTGTGTGTGTGTGTGTGTGTGTGTGTGTGTGTGTGTGTGTGTGTGTGTGTGTGTGTGTGTGTGTGTGTGTGTGTGGTGGGAGGGATTTAGTGGCGTAACAGAATTCAGACAGAGGGACCTTGTTTGTTGAGGGTTTGAGCGCCATGTCAAAACGCTGCCACATATGCAAAACACTGAAAAAATGACTGATTTTTCTCCTCTTTTTCATTTGACAGAGGAAAACGCTGCGTGAAGCACAATGGGACCCTTCCAAGAATATGAGGTGAGTCTTATCATTGCAGCTGGCCTTTGGTGATAGATGTCTGCATGTTGTATGGGTCTTTTCCAAATAGAAGTGTTTTTTCAGCAATTTAATATAGAAAAAGACGAGTAAAATGTGTATGATCAGAAGGCAGACAACCAACAACAGATACAACATGTAATCTTTAAAGGTCCCATGACATGAAAATGTCACTTTATGAGGTTTTTAAACATTAATATGAGTTCCCCCAGCCTGCCTATGGTCCCCCAGTGGCTAGAAATGGTGATAGGTGTAAACCGAGCCCTGGGTATCCTGCTCTGCCTTTGAGAAAATGAAAGCTCAGATGGGCCGATCTGGAATCTTCTCCTTATGAGGTCATAAGGAGCAAGGTTACCTCCCCTTTCTCTGCTTTGCCCGCCCAGAGAATTTGGCCCACCCATGAGAGAGAGACATCATGGCTTTCAAACGAGCAAAGTGGCAGTTGGTCAAGGCCACACCCCCACCCTCCACCTTGCCCCCCCCCTCTCTCCTCCTCAGTAGCTACAGACACAGAAATGGCACATCCTAAGGAAAGCTTATTGTGGGACTGGCTCTAGTGGCTGTAATTCTGCACCAAGGCTGAATTTCGGGAAAGAGACTTCAGATACAGTATAAGGGGACCACTAAGGTCTATATAAAAGAGACTTCAGATACAGTATTAGGGGACCACTAAGGTCTATATAAAAGAGACTTCAGATACAGTATTAGGGGACCTCTAAGGTCTATATAAAAGAGACTTCAGATACAGTATTAGGGGACCACTAAGGTCTATATAAAAGAGACTTCAGATACAGTATTAGGGGACCACTAAGGTCTATATAAAAGAGACTTCAGATACAGTATTAGGGGACCACTAAGGTCTATATAAAAGAGACTTGGTCTATATAAAGAGACTTCAGATACAGTATTAGGGGACCACTAAGGCTTATATAAAAGAGACTTCAGATACAGTATTAGGGGACGACTAAGGCTTATATAAAAGAGACTTCAGATACAGTATTAGGGGACCACTAAGGCCTATATAAAAGAGACTTCAGATACAGTATTAGGGGACGACTAAGGCTTATATAAAAGAGACTTCAGATACAGTATTAGGGGACCACTAAGGTCTATATAAAAGAGACTTCAGATACAGTATTAGGGGACCACTAAGGCCTATATAAAAGAGACTTCAGATACAGTATTAGGGGACCACTAAGGTCTATATAAAAGAGACTTCAGATACAGTATTACGGGACCACTAAGGCCTATATAAAAGAGACTTCAGATACAGTATTAGGGGACCACTAAGGTCTATATAAAAGAGACTTCAGATACAGTATTAGGGGACCACTAAGGTCTATATAAAAGAGACTTCAGATACAGTTTTAGGGGACCACTAAGGTCTATATAAAAGAGACTTCAGATACAGTATTAGGGAACCACTAAGGCCTATATAAAAGAGACTTCAGATACAGTATTAGGGGACCACTAAGGCCTATATAAAAGAGACTTCAGATACAGTATTAGGGGACCACTAAGGTCTATATAAAAGAGACTTCAGATACAGTATTAGGGGACCACTAAGGCCTATATAAAAGAGACTTCAGATACAGTATTAGGGGACCACTAAGGCCTATATAAAAGAATCCAAAGAGCACCATGTCATGGGACCTTTAATGACTTTGAAAATATTGCCATCCTGAAAAAGATGGTACACTGAGTTAAGGTGGGTGGGTGGTTACATCCCTGCCTCCAGCTCTGACAGATGTTGCTTCGAACAGGAAAAGAAGTCACCGGAGAAAGGAAGCCCCCGCAGCCGCATCCCGCGTTTGGTCCTCCATCCCTTCCGACCAAAAGACAAAGGTTCGCCTCTGTCCGATTCACCTTTTTCAGAGGAGGAGGGGAAGGAATGTGACAGCTCAGACCTCTCCAAAAGGACCATCAGCACCAACAGCTACTGCTCTGGTAAGAAGTTCAGCTCCCGTCTGAGGACAGCTGAGTTCATGGTGGGAAAAAGTCATTTACAGGCTGTCAAGTGCAAGATTGTATTGCAATGCTCTTGATTGGTTGGGTGAATCCTAGTCTATTTCCTCGACGTTCCACTTCGGGGATTGCTCCGTTGCCGACAGAAATTCCGCCAGATTTCACTCATTCAGGCCAGATATCCAATAGCTTGGGCTTTCTTTGTGTTGGCATTTTAAACTCGGGTGGATTTGTGAGGACTATGGTTAACTTCTCCTCAGATCTCTTCAGGGTAAATCCAGACAGCTAGCTATCTGTCCAATCTGATTTTTTTGTTGCACGACTAAAACTACTTTTGAACGTACACATGTTCCACCAAAACAAGTTCCTTCCTGAGACTATTTAGCAGCGGCTTTTCTCCGGTGCTTAGCACCGCCCAAGATGATTGTGATTGGTTTAAAGAAATGACAATAAAACCAAACCAAACCTCAGAATGCTGTGTGGACTAGCCAGACCCTCCTCCACAGCGCTGTAGAGGAAGGTCCGGCAATGCAAGACTAGGTGAATCCTTACTGATGAAAGCAGAGGTGGCAGACCTATTTAGATCCTTTACTTAAGTGAAATCAAAACCACAGTGTAAAAAAAGACCAGTACAAGTAAAACTCTTGCAACAAAAATCCTACTTAGTAACAAGTACAGAATTATTATCAGCAAGATGTAATTAAAGTAGGGCTGAATGATTAATAGTTTTCAAATCGAAATCGCGATTTGAAAGAATGCGATAAGCTAATCATGAAGGCCACGATTAATCAAATGTGCAACATTTAGTTGAATGGTTGGTGTAACATTTGGTTTAACATTTTTTATTCCTCTTTTTATTATTATATTTACTGTTTTTTATAAAGTAAATACTGAAATAATGTTACATATCACTTATTGCTGGAAATTTGTATCTATGTTCCTCGCATGAAGATATAGAGCAGTTTTGATGGTGTCTCATGTTATAATGTTCCAT
Source organism: Perca fluviatilis (assembly GCF_010015445.1). Lineage (NCBI taxonomy): Eukaryota > Metazoa > Chordata > Actinopteri > Perciformes > Percidae > Perca > Perca fluviatilis. The sequence goes on along the minus strand of NC_053118.1, from coordinate 3,897,103 downwards.
GACATGTTTTATCTGGTACACAGTGAATATTGAACTTTAGCAAAACTTTAATCGTAATCGCAATATCTGGCAGAAAAATCACAATTAGATTTTTTCCTTAAAATGCTCATATTATGCTCATTTTCAGGTTCATAATTGTATTTAGAGGTTATATCAGAATAATTTTACATGGTTTAATTTTCAAAACACCATATTTTTGTTGTACTGCACATTGCTGCAGCTCCTCTTTTCACCCTGTGTGTTGAGCTCTCTGTTTTAGCTACAGAGTGAGACATCTCACTGCTGTAACATCTTTGTTGGGAGTCGCACATGCTCAATACCTAGGTAAGGACTACTAGCCAGTCAGAAGCAGAGTATGAGGGCGTGCCCTGACAGTCCCTAGGTAAGGACTACTAGTCAGTCAGAAGCAGAGTATGAGGGCGTGCCCTGACAGTACCTAGGTAAGGACTACTAGCCAGTCAGAAGCAGAGTATGAGGGCGTGCCATGACAGTGCCTAGGTAAGGACTACTAGCCAGTCAGAAGCAGAGTATGAGGGCGTGCCCTGACAGTAGCTAGGTAAGGACTACTAGCCAGTCAGAAGCAGAGTATGAGGGCGTGCCATGACAGTGCCTAGGTAAGGACTACTAGCCAGTCAGAAGCAGAGTATGAGGGCGTGCCCTGACAGTAGCTAGGTAAGGACTACTAGCCAGTCAGAAGCAGAGTATGAGGGCGTGCCCTGACAGTACCTAGGTAAGGACTACTAGCCAGTCAGAAGCAGAGCATGAGGACATACCATGCTAGCAGCTAGGCGAGCATCATAACGTGTGTTCCAAAGTGATATATATTATACATTACCTAGGACAAAGGACCAGATGCCAAAGTAACAACATACCCTAAACAAATAAACCTTCTAGTCTTTTTTGCCAAGCTTTAGAAATAAAAGTCGCCAACTAATAAATATTAAATTTAAACAACCAATTGGTCATCATCCATGCACAGAGGTGTCAAAAGTATTCCCATTGATTACTCAGATAGAAGTATAGATACTAGGGTTTAAAAAGACTTCTGTAGAAGTTGAAGTATCAACTCAAGCTTTTTACTCAAGTAAAAGTGTAAAAGTACTGGTTTCAAAATTACTTAAAGTATAAAAGTAAAAGTAATGTAAGGGAAAAAAATAATATCAATATGCTTTTTCAAATTAGACGGCGAGTTTTGGAAACAATTAGCTCATGTTACTTGGGTGCGCAGAGCTTGCAGCGCATTCAAAAGGAGTTGTTTTTGCATCCAACCATTTTGAAAAATTCTTCCTGGTACAACCAGGACTGTAGAAGGGTTGGCTGGTCTTCCTGGTACGACCAGGGCTGTGGAAGGGTTGGCTGGTCTTCCTGGTACGACCAGGGCTGTGGAAGGGTTGGCTGGTTTTCCTGGTACGACCAGGGCTGTGGAAGGGTTGGCTGGTCTTCCTGGTACGACCAGGGCTGTGGAAGGGTTGGCTGGTCTTCCTGGTACGACCAGGGCTGTGGAAGGGTTGGCTGGTCTTCCTGGTACGACCAGGGCTGTGGAAGGGTTGGCTGGTCTTCCTGGTACGACCAGGGCTGTGGAAGGGTTGGCTGGTCTTCCTGGTACGACCAGGGCTGTGGAAGGGTTGGCTGGTCTTCCTGGTACGACCAGGGCTGTGGAAGGGTTGGCTGGTCTTCCTGGTACGATCAGGGCTGTAGAAGGGTTGGCTGGTCTTCCTGGCTACCAACGTCCTCGCTGGTGCTTGGTTGGGACATTTCGCTCAAGTTCTCTTGAGTCTCTGCCACGGACATCTTCATACTAGGCTACATACGTCTGCTATTTCTTTGCTGGAGCGTGACGTGATTTGTGTCATGTGCAGGTGCGATGGATCAGGTGCAAACCAATAGGGTGTCAGAATGGTATATGTTTATACTTCTCATCCAACCACAATCAAATGGCGTGATTTATCTGGATAGGTTTTTGTTTTTTTTGTGTTTTTTTGAATGATGACAAGCTGGAATGAAAACAAGCCGAACTGAAATAGGAGTAACGAGGCTATTTTTAAAATGTAAGGAGTAGAAAGTACAGATAATTGCGTGAAAATGTAAGGAGTAGAAGTAAAAAGTCTGCTATAAAATAATTACTCTAGTAAAGTATAGATACCCAAAATGTTTACTTAAGTAAGGTAACAAAGTATTTGAACTTCGTTACTTCGACACCTCATCATAATACAGACAATACAAAAAAAAAATGTGATTCGTTCTCAACTTCTCCTAGTTTACATAGTTTGCACAACCTTTTATTTCCTTGGATGTTTTTGAATCTACCTACTTCAAGAGCGAGGGGAAGGATTCCTGTTCTCAACTGAGCCACCAACCACCTCTGACTTCTCCATAAGTTTGCTGTAACATATAGTTCAGGACCATAACAATGTTTGATTTTAATATAAGCTCGTAGTTTTGGTTTTAACAAAATGTGTTTTGACCATGTCTCTTCAAATCTTATTATCTATATTATCTTACCACAATGGAAGATTTTTAATAATAGACACACATTACTTGGTAACATAAAGATTTTTACAGTTTGCACTATGCAAAATGTTATTCTGCAAAGTAACTCAATCAATCATATACATGTAGTAGACTAGTAAAATGTACAATATTTCCCTCTGACGTGAGTAAGTATCAAGTAGCAGAAAACGAAAATACTCAAGTAAAGTAAACATACCTGAAAATTATTCTTGAGTACAGTGACTGAGTAAATCCTTAGTTACTTTACTTTACTGGATGAAAGCAGTTACTTTGATTCAGATATTCTAACTTCTTTTTTTAGTACAGCATGCCGGATTATAAAACCTCAAACAGAAAATTTGGTTATGTGTATTTTAGGTTCCCCTAAATTAGCCTTCTTAAAGATGCAGTAGGTAAGCCTTATAAAACTACCTACCTTTCTGTCATATTTGCTAAACTGACCCTATGTTCCAGTAGAACTACATGAAGCAGGTCACTAAAAAAATAACATCTGGCTCCTCTGGCTCCACCTACAGCCTGTAGTGTGATTTGCAAAAATCCACCGCTCCCTGTTCAGATGCACCTATCAGGGCGGGGGGGTGTCTAACTGCATGTCAATCACTGCTCATGCACACACATTCATTCTCCCTTGTGGGGGGAGGGGCTTAGGAGGGGCTTAGGAGACCATTTTGGGCTTTAGCGGAAAGGGGGGAGGGACTGAGAAGTTGTTGATGTTCAACTTTATTGGCTAAGTCCTGGATCTTCACAGTCCTACCTACAGCACCTTGCAAGGCAAGGCAGTTTTATTTGTATAGCACATTTCAGCAACAAGACAATTTAAAGGGGTGATAGAAGGATTATTTAGGGTATTTCACATTGTTCCTTAAGGTCTCCTAATAGGGTTGGGAGATTTCAGCCCAACCAATGTTACATTGGTTGGGCTGAAATTGCCCGAATGCTATTTTATGGGCCCATAACTACCCTGTGAATATGGCCCTATTTGTAATGTGGCAAAGCGAATGGGTTTGATGACACTCTGAGATTTTAAGATTTCCGACAACGCCACTTGGGATAGGCCCAAGACCTTTAAAGCACACAGGTTCGTTCCACTCAATGGGCAAAAACACGTGGTTCCCAGATTACAAAAATAGTTTATTCAATAAAACTGTATAGATATAAAATATAGCATTGATCACAAATAAGAAAAAGGAAAGAAACCTAATCAGGGGCTGAGGCCTACTGGTGGGAAGGGCAGGTGAAGGGGAAGAAGAACTAATAAAACTAAATTAAAGAAAAAAAAAAAGGGTTCACCCAGACACACAGTGAGATCACCAAATCCAAGTTAACACGGCACACGAGAAGGAAAACCACCACCACCCACGTCACCAGCACCACCACCAGCCTGCAGCCACTGAAAAGGACAAACAAAAAGGAGGTTACAACAAAATTAATCTCAAAAATGTACAACAAAACAGGAGATAATTCACAAAATCAGGTTAACCAAAACAATAAGATAAACAAAAACAGTTTACTTGATCAAAATAATAAAATAAAAAAAACAATAATACAAACTAAATGATTAATCCCTCTGTCAATTAAAATTAAAGGAATAAACAAGTTAAAAGTCTGGTGTTGGCAATTCACCATGCGCACCAAAAGCCAGCAATAACAGTGCCAAGCAGTAGCGACACGCTGTGTAGTTCGCGGCAAAAACAAAGCTGTGCAGTTAGCAGCCGAGGCACAGCAGCAGACAAGGTTCTGTAGGCAAAGCTATACATTCAGCAACAGAGAAAGCTGTACAATTAGCAGCATTTAGCAGTGGAGACAAAGGCAGACCAAGCAGCATTTAGCAGTGGAGACAAAGGCAGACCAAGCAGCATTTAGCAGTGGAGACAAAACAGCAGCGGCCCCAATCAGCTGGTGGTGGAATCACATCAATCACCACCGGTAGACTTCGGCCAGCTGATGAGCATTCCCTGTTTTCAAAGTCAAACCTGCACAGCGAGAGGGAGGGAGAGAAAGACCCACACGACAGCAGACATCTACCACCGCTCAAGAGAACCAGGAAATAAAAATGGAGAACGCCACACGGAGCACTCGGTCGCTGCTCTGCACAGACAGACACCTGACCCGGAAATGATGCAGCAGTGGGAGCGCGAGAAGGAAGGCCGCACTTATACACTGCCGCCCTAGTGGTCAGCAGGCGCAACAAGACAACTTTATTTCTATACTGCTACATTCTGCTGCACTAACCCTTCTTGCATCGACGCCCCGACGATGGACAAATCAAAGCAAGTGCTACAAATTAACTCCAAGGTCTGAACAGAGCAAAAACAGCATTAGCCACAACAGTGGGAGGATTAGCAGGCGCCACCTCTCCCACCGGCCGTGGAAGATGGTGAACATTAGCGTGGTGGCCAGCAGTTGACCGGGTAGTCCGACGTGGGGCTTCATGGCTGGGGCCAGGACAGCCAACTGGAGGAGCCGCCAGAAGTGGCGATGCTCCAACATGTGGAGTCATCGATGCGCTACACCCCGGAGAATCTGGGTCGGATGGTACTGGCAGTTGGTAGGGATTAAGGGTCACCAGGGTCGATCTGTCAGAGGGCAAAGCAGAAGGGTGCACAGAGGGCGGTTGTCCAAGAACCCACAAGTCATACTCAACTGAATGCTCATCCACAGAGGGTGGCTCTTCCACAACCAAGTTATGGAAAGAGGCACCACCAGGGGGGTCCACTCCAACCACCGCCTTCAGCATGTTGCAGTGAACCTGCCTGACCTTGGTCGGGTCATTTACTGGCACAATGGTGTACACTGAGCCACCTTCCCTGGGTGCTCTCGACACTCTATACCTCACAGAGCTCCACCGATCCCGGATCTTATGGGGCCCCCTGGCACTGAAGTCACGCAAGAACACCAATTGACCTTCACTCAGTGGCAGGTCCTTAACATGCCTATCATGGGTTTGCTTTCTGCGGTCAGCCGCATGCTGCAAGCGCTCCCTTGCCCCTTCAAATGCCACCCGCAGTCGAGCCTGATGCTCCTGAACCCACTCATGAACAGTTCCACTAACAGGACTCTCGATTCTACCCAGCAAGAAGTCCACTGGCAGCCTAGGTTCCTGGCCAAACATTAGGAAAAAGGGGGACTCTCCAGTGGCCTGATGGGGCGTTGTGTTATAGCAGTATAGTACCTGGGGCAAACATGCGTTCCAGTCCCGCTTTCGAGAGACAGGCAGTGTACGCAGCAGATTGTGGAGGGTTCTGTTGAACCGCTCACACTGACCATTCCCAGCTGGATGGTATGGGGTAGTGCGGGTTTTTACAACACCGTACAAACTGCAAAGCTGTTGGATAAGAGAGCTTTCAAAATTACGGCCCTGGTCGGAATGCAAACGAGCAGGGACGCCAAATTTGTAAAACCACTCCGCCACCAAAACCCTAGCCACAGTGGGGGTACGTTGATCCCGGGTGGGGACAGCTATTGTGTACTTACTGAAAACATCTGTCATCACCAAGACGTTTTCCACACCATTCTGGGCAGGCTCCAGAGTAGTGTAGTCAATGGCAAGGACTTCGTTGGGGCGAGACGCCAACAGATGCCCCATATAGCTACGAGCTGTTGGGTGAACATCTTTAGCAGTTTGACACCTTTCACATGTCTGACACCACTGTGCCACATCTGAAGACATGCCAGGCCAGTAACACCGAGACCGAAGGAGCACCAATGTCCGCTCCACTCCCTGATGCCCATGCTCCTGGTGGACTTGGGTCAAAACCTTGTTTCTCAGCGTACCAGGAAGCAACAGCTGAAAAACAGCCTCAGCACCATCGGAGCGGAACACCTGGCGATAAAGGATTCCATCCTTCTCGATCAGGCGGTCCCACTGTCGAAGGAGCGACAGTGTGGCCTGGGACAACCGTGCCCGCTCTTCATGGCTGGGACGCCGCTTTTGTTCCCAAAACGCTAACAATTCCCGGATCACAGGGTCAGCCTGTTGAAAGGCATAAATCTCTGAGGAGGTGTGTTGTGGCAAAGCTGCAATGGCAGCTTGGGTTACCTCCACCTTTCTCAACTCTAAAGCTTGCTGCAAAGGCTGAGGTATTGCAGTACTAGGAAGCATCACTTCCACATCCTGAGGACGAGGTGGATGCTGACGAGAAAGAGCATCAGCATTTTTGTTGCTCCTCCCTGACCGATACTTAAGTTCAAAATCAAATGAGGCAAGCTGGGCTGCCCATCGCTGCTCAGTAGCAGCCAATTTAGCAGAAGACAGGTGGCTAAGGGGATTGTTGTCGGTATAGACCACACACTTATTACCCAACAAGTACTCTCGGAATTTGTCAGTCATGGCCCACTTAAGGGCTAAAAACTTGAGCTTCATGGAGCTGTAATTCACCATGTTCCTTTCTGTGGGCCTCAAGCCTCGACTAGCATAGGCTATTGGTCTCACCTTTCCTGCTTGCTCTTGAGAGAGCACCGCTCCCAAACCACCATGGCTCGCATCAACCTCCAGAATGAAAGGGAGGGAAAAATCTGCATAGGCTAACACTGGTGTAGTGGTGAGCTTAGTTTTCAGTGCTTGAAAGCTCTTTTGGCACTAATCAGTCCAACACCTGATAAACCCACACTCAGACTTCTTACCAGTCTTAGCATGACCAACCTCAGCCACAACCTTGTGCAGGGGTGCTGCCAGCTCAGCAAAGACCTCCACAAAACGCCGGTAATAACTGCCGAAACCAAGAAAAGACCGCAACTCTGAGGCGGTAGTGGGGATCGGCCAATTGGCTACCACTTCAATTTTTCTTGGATCGGTGGAGACACCCTCACCAGAAATCACATGGCCCAAGTAATGTACCTCCTTCTGAAAGAAGGAACATTTACTTAGCTTGGCCTTGAGGCCCTCAGTTTGAAGTCGGCTTAGCACTACTTTCAACCGCTCCAGATGTTGTTCCACTGTTGATGAGAACACAACAATATCATCAAGGTACAACAAGAGAGACTGACACTGTTGATCCCCAAAAATACGCTGCATTAACCTCTGAAAGTTACTGGGGGCGTTACTGAGCCCAAAGGGCATCCTGTTCCATTCAAATAAACCAAATGGTGTACAGAAGGCTGTCTTTGCCCGATCTGCCTCAGCAACTGGTACCTGGTTGTAACCACTGGCCAGGTCCAGGGTAGAGAACCAACAGGCACCAGACAACGCATCCAAGGACTCCTCTATGCGTGGCAGAGGAAAGGCATCTTTCCTGGTTTTACTATTTAGCTGTCTGTAGTCAACACACATGCGCAGACTACCATCCTTTTTCCTCACTAACACAATGGGGGAGGCATAGGGGCTGCTGCTCTCCCGGATTACCTGTGATGAGAGCAGCTGGTTAATGTGCTCCTTCACAACCTCATAATCTGAGGGTGGAATACGCCTATAGCGTTGCCTGACCGGAATGTCATCAACCAGGGGGATGTCATGGGAGATAAGGTTAGTACAACCCAAATCCCCATCGTGAGCCGAAAAGACAGAGGTGTACTGCCCAAGCAGAGACGTAACCTGACTCTGCTGATCAGCAGACAGGGACGACAGATCCATCTCTCCCATCTGCTGTGATACAGTAGGGGAAACTGTGAGAGGACATGGTCGCCCTACCAGACGGCACCTCAGTGACTCCTGTAGGAAGGCTAACGACATTGACAGTGCCCAGGGTGCCAATAACTGTGCGGGGATGCAGCACTGCCTCAACAGAGCCTACATTAACCACCGGTATGTAGGCCGTGCCCCTGATCACTTGAACCAGGGCAGGAGAAGCAAGCAAACCACTCGGCAAACCAGAATCCAAGGGCTCAAACAACACTGTGGAGCCAGAGAATGTTCAGAGCAGGTGGCTGCCCCGCCTTCATGACACCACCAGGAATCCGCCAAACCTTCTTACCCCTGACCTTTACCCTTCCTGGACTGTCCTGAAGGACCTCTGTACAATAGCACTGCTGCAGCGCTTGCACAATAGGGCCCGGGGCCTTCAGAAACACAGGGCTGAGAAAACAAAGCCAAGCCATGCTGCCCAAAGAGCTCTTGGTAGCATTTACGGATAACATTCATCCCCAGAACACCAGGCACTTGAGCCGGCACACCACCAGGGGGGTCTCTTACAACCAATACTCCACAGTGGGGCATCACTTTGCCACAAAGCTGTACCTCTAGCTCCAAGTAGCCGATATAGGGGATTGCCAGGCCGTTAGCGGCTCTAAGCTGTAGCCAATGACATGATCGGAGGCGCTCCTGACCCCAAGGCTCAAAATGCTGGCGGAAAAAGCTCTCAGAAATAGTAGACACCATGGAACCAGTATCCACCAAACAAGGAACCTTCACTCCACCCATGTCCACAGCTAAATGGGGACACGACGCAATCAGCTCAGAAACCTCTGAGCTACTTGGAAAAACTTGTGAGCCAGTAGCGGCCCCACCCAAACTGCGGCTCTGCAGCTCGGTGGGCACTAGTTTTCCGACCCAGAAGCAAAACGAGACTGCTCACCATGATTAGATAGGGGCTGTGAATGGGACTGTGAGCGAGGAGCGTACAGTCTACACTCCCTAGCAAAATGGCCGGGCTGATTGCAGCGCCTGCATAGCATAGGGCCGGTACGAGGTGGATAACTGTGCTGGTGAGAGACCTGCAGCAGAGCAATGCTTTCTGTGAGCTTATTAAGCTGCTCTTGCTGACGCTGCAGCATCTCCTTCATCTCACCCATCTCTGACACAGGGGGGGAAGAGACAACGCCCTGCGGGTTACCTTGAACGCCATACTGGACACCAAACACTGAGGGGACAGAATGACTGCGTCCCCTCACACTGCCGGGTAGACCTTCAAGCTCCCACTGAATTGCCTCTGCTCTAACAGCAAGCAGGGTGTAATTGGGCTGTCTACGCACTAACTGCTTTAACTCACGACGCAGGGAACTGTCCAGCACATGCTCAACAAATTGATCTCTCAAAAGAGCTTCTGCATTTGGCACACCAATAGGTGCACGCTGCTTCACCTTCTCCATGAGGCCCATCAAAGCGAGGGAGAACTCCTGAAGAGTCTCTCCCTCCTGCTGCCTTCTGGAGAAGAAAGCCTCCTGCAGAGCAACATAAGACTCCGCGCATCCGTACAGCTCCTGTAAAATAGCCAATACTCTAACGGGGTCCTCTCTCTCTGTGCTAGAGCGATACTTTAGCTCATCCCTAGCTTCACCCTCCAGGTGGTCAAACAGGAAAAATGCCCGGTCAGACTGGGATAAACGCCGGGGCCTCATACACGCCTCTATTTCCTCCCTCCACTCAACCCCATACCTGTTCTTCCCCTAAAAACAGGACACTTCCTATCACGGGGCACAAACACCAGCCTCTCTGTTACAGGGACGCTGGAAGTGGAAGGGGCAGTAGGTGGCACAACAGAGGTAGACGGTAAGGCACTAGAGCCAGCCTGTTCCTGTCGTAACCGCTCATTATCAGCCTTTAACTGAGTTATCAGAGTTTTAAGTTCCTGTAACTCTTCCTCCATGGCTACAATAAAACTCAAACCTGCACCTATGGCTAACCTGCTAACCAAATCTCACCAAAACTGGCACGAAGATCCACTGGAAACCACTGCTGCTTTGTCTCTAAGTTCTCCCAAATGCCTACAAGAAAAACAACATTAGTACACCAGAGAAAAAAAAACAAACACAAGAAAAAAAACTCAACCCCACAGGGAACACACGTCTTTGCCGTTAGAAGAGTGAATCCTGCCGACAACGCCAAGTGTGGCAAAGCGAATGGGTTTGATGACACTCTGAGATTTTAAGATTTCCGACAACGCCACTTGGGATAGGCCCAAGACCTTTAAAGCACACAGGTTCGTTCCACTCAATGGGCAAAAACACGTGGTTCCCAGATTACAAAAATAGTTTATTCAATAAAACTGTATAGATAAAATATAAAATATAGCATTGATCACAAATAAGAAAAAGGAAAGAAACCTAATCAGGGGCTGAGGCCTACTGGTGGGAAGGGCAGGTGAAGGGGAAGAAGAACTAATAAAACTAAATTAAAGAAATAAAAAGGGTTCACCCAGACACACAGTGAGAGCACCAAATCCAAGTTAACACGGCACACGAGAAGGAAAACCACCACCACCCACGTCACCAGCACCACCACCAGCCTGCAGCCACTGAAAAGGACAAACAAAAAGGAGGTTACAACAAAATTAATCTCAAAAATGTACAACAAAACAGGAGATAATTCACAAAATCAGGTTAACCAAAACAATAAGATAAACAAAAACAGTTTACTTGATCAAAATAATAAAATTAAAAAAAAAAACAATAATACAAACTAAATGATTAATCCCTCAGTCAATTAAAATTAAAGGAATAAACAAGTTAAAAGTCTTGTGTTGGCAATTCACCATGCGCACCAAAAGCCAGCAATAACAGTGCCAAGCAGTAGCGACACGCTGTGTAGTTCGCGGCAAAAACAAAGCTGTGCAGTTAGCAGCCGAGGCACAGCAGCAGACAAGGCTCTGTAGGCAAAGCTATACATTCAGCAGCAGAGAAAGCTGTACAATTAGCAGCATTTAGCAGTGGAGACAAAGGCAGACCAAGCAGCATTTAGCAGTGGAGACAAAACAGCAGCGGCCCCAATCAGCTGGTGGTGGAATCACATCAATCACCACCGGTAGACTTCGGCCAGCTGATGAGCATTCCCTGTTTTCAAAGTCAAACCTGCACAGCGAGAGGGAGGGAGAGAAAGACCCACACGACAGCAGACATCTACCACCGCTCAAGAGAACCAGGAAATAAAAATGGAGAACGCCACACGGAGCACTCGGTCGCTGCTCTGCACAGACAGACACCTGACCCGGAAATGATGCAGCAGTGGGAGCGCGAGAAGGAAGGCCGCACTTATACACTGCCGCCCTAGTGGTCAGCAGGCGCAACAAGACAACTTTATTTCTATACTGCTACAGTAACAAGAGCTTTTCTTCCAAATATGGTTTGAACATGAATATTTAGATGAGCTGCGCGCTGATTGGTTTGAGCGAACCACATAGAAACACATTGGAGACTTGACAGCAGGTCTCATATTTCAGACACTGCAATGTTTCGTTACTAAATTCACTTCTGAGACTTTTTTAGGTGAGAAATCAACAATATAAAGCTCAAATATGGGCTGTTTTATGAAAATGTATGGCTAATTGCAAATTTGGTAAGATGTGTTGGATTTCAGGAGGTCCACACAGTCTGATGAGACAGCGGCAGCCCCGCTGCGCTCCATACCCAGGAGAAAGTCACCGTTTCTGGGTTAGCTACTGGACAACCAGGGCGCGGGGCTCCACGGAGCTGGCCTGCTGCCGGCATAACTATAATATATTTACAGTTTAAATTTCGTCACGCCACTTATATAACAGCTACCCTAAGGTCTTACAAAGCTAACGCTTGTGTCAGATTTAAATTTAATGCATTTTTGTGAATAGGAGGGGTTTCGTTAGCTGCTACTGTCCATTCAATCCTATGGGTAGCTAAAGATCGAGGCTAGCTAGCTAGCTAGCTACACTTTCGGCATAACTATAATATATTTACAGTTTGAATTTCGTCACGCCACTTACGGTAGGGTTCCACACAGCGAAACACCTCGCAAATTTCGGCCAGCAAAAGTTTGCCTCGGGGGGCGTGGTCGCGAAAACAACACGCAAGACCGTAACAGTTTTTTAAATGTCCCGGGCTGTCAGAAGACAGGGCGGTAAAAATGCACAGCAGCAAACCATCGGTAAAATGTTAGCTCATAAATGCTCTGGTAACCTGGCTATGTAGCCTAGCTGCCTTGCTATGCTTACAATGAAATGCAATGTCCGAACATGCTAGCGGGTGACCTGTCGGCTAGCTGAATCATTTTGAGTGTTTAAACTATCTCCAGTGGTCTATTTGGTGGTGTGTGTTTGCCCTGTTTAAGTTCGTGTGACATATAAACAACAATCCGTGTTGCTACAAGCGTCAATGTTTGCCAATAAAACATGTAATCAAAATCAAAAGTAGCCTAGCTAGCTAGCTACCTGGCTAGGCTACAATGAAATCCAATGTCCGAACATGCTAGCGATTAGCCTTTCGGCTAGCTGAAAAGTTCGAGTGTTTAAACTAACATATACAGTGATCTATTTAGTGGTGTATGTGCCCTAATTAAGTTTGTGTGTCATATAAAACACAATTTGTGTTGATAGAAGTACCGATGTTCGTGTAGAAACATTTTAATCACATCAAAATTTTCATGATACGGCGCTGATGACCTCTGCCATCTTGGTCAGACTTTTTTTGTAACTCCCGCCTCCAAACACAAACACGAGGACCTGATTGGTTCTCAAGTGGTCCTCATTTGAATAAAGTTAAACTTTCGTCAACTTTATTTCGCTCCCCTCGGCGATTCGCTCTCGTCTCGCTCAATCAGGGCGAATTTCGTCTCCATTCAACCTCAATGAGAGCAAAGCGAAATTTCGCTGTGTGGAAACCTACCGTTATAGAACAGCTACATTAAGGTCTTACAAAGCTAAAGCTTGTGTCCAATTTCAATTTAATGCATTTTTGGGAATAGGAGGGGTTTCGTTAGCTGCTAGTGTCTATTCAATCCTATGGGTAGCTAAAGATCGAGGCTAGCTAGCTAGCTAGCTACACTTTTGGCATAACTATAATATATTTACAGTTTGAATTTCGTCACGCCACTTATAAAACAGCTACCCTAAGGTTTTACAAAGCTAACGCTTGTGTCCGTTTTCAATTTAATGCATTTTTGTGAATTTTTGGGGTTTCGTTAGCTGCTGGTGTCCCTTCAATCCTATGGGTAAAGGTCACGGCTAGCTGCAGGCCCTGGAGCTCCGTCAGGGCCTTTGCATTTAGTAGTTCAGTAACCCAGAAACGGTGACTTTGCGTGTGTATGGAGCACCGCGGGCTTCCGGTCGTGACTGAGATCCATTTAGCTCACAGCGAGCTGGGGTCTATGAATGAGGACACGCCGGGTGGCGAGGCAGCACCGGCCGCTGTCACGTTAGCCTGCTGAGCTCCTGCTGAACTGCGACACACAAAATTTGCAATTAGCCATCAACTTTCGTAAAACGGCCCATATTTGACCTCTACATAGTTGATTTCTCGCATAAAAAAGTCTCAGAAGTGAATTTAGTAATTAAATAGCGGACCTCTGGAGATCTGCGTGACCTAGCTAGATTCAGAAGACTAAGCTGACCTCAGGTCAGTGGTGTAGCCTATGCAAATGTTAGGGCGTGACAAAGACTAGGAGTTGAGGAGTTGACGTCAACTTTTAGCTTTGTTGAGATTCGCCCGTTTTCAGCAGCAGTTTCAAATTGTGAGATTTGCAGAGGAAAGAGGTGTCAATGGGATTTTGAGGTTCTATGTATGTCCTATTTACCCTCCAAACTGTTTTTTTTTTAACTATGACAAGGTCAAATCGGTTTTGCATTCTATCACCCCTTTAAAGTGCTTTACATAAATCATTGAAGAGCAGTTAAAAACATTAAAAAATATTAAAACAGATAAAATACGAGAATAAAAGTTACAGTGCAGTATAAGAAATGGACAATTATTTAAAGTAAGGCAACATCAAAAAGAAAGGTCTTCAGCCTTGATTTGAAAGAACTGAGAGTTGCAGCAGACCTGCAGTTTTCTGAGAGTTTGTTCCAGATATGTGGAGCATAAAAACTGAACGCTGCTTCCCCCTGTTTAGTTCTGACTCTTGGGACAAAAAGCAGCCCTGTCTCGGACCACCTGAGAGGTCTGGGTGGGTCATAGTGTAGCAGCAGAACAGAAATGTATTTTGGCCCCAAACCGTTTAGTGCTTTTGAGGGACAGTGAGCCAGTGCAAAGACTTCAGAACTGGAGTGATGTGATCCACTTAAAAAACAGAACAAATGAAACAAAAGGACTACACATGCACGCTGTGTGCATGCAGGCTACAGTATGTGTACATGTGTGTACTGTGTATTTTCTGAGAGTGAGTAGCCATTGTGAAAGCTGTCAGATAGCAGCCAGGCTAGACCTTGAGCTCTGATTGACTGCCTGTGTTCGCTGCCTGCCACCACGCTGCCTGTTCTTGGCTATTACTGTCTGTGTGCCTGTCTACAATAGATGACACCGGCTGCCCCACTAGTCAGTCTGTGTCCCCCTCCAAAACCCCGCCAGGCTCAGAGCAGAGTGCCCACGGCTCGCCCATACTCCCCGAGCGCAAGACCAAAGTGAAGAGGGTGAGGATGATGGCCGAGTGGAGCGGCGAACCACGGAGCGCCCCGAGGAACAAGAGGGAGCTGAGGTCAGCCATGAAATCCAGAGGTAAAGAAGAATACACAGATACAGATACAAATTGGAAATCTTCATCTCAGGTCTGCACTATCATGAATGGATCCTATAATGTGTTAAAATAATCTGATTTGTGTGTGTTGATCAACTTGTTTTAGTTTTTTACATGCACAGACTTAAACACAGCACACTGCATACATATATTTATATACTTCTGCATGCCAGTGGTTCCCCAAAGACCAAGTCTTTTAAATGTCAGCAACTAGCAGATTCCCTGGCATGTTGACTTGAACAAACACTGGCTGGGAAGCAGCTGCTTGCCTATATGGAGAATATTAACCAGAGTGAATTGCCATCTGCACATGTGTGCTTTCTTAACATATATTTTAGGAACAGCACACTACAGTCTTTATCCTGAAATCTTCCCCCTACTTTTAATCTGAGAAAGGAGAAAAAATACTGCCTGATCATGAGTCAAGATGAAGGCTGATTGGTTAGAGGAAAGGTTTGGGAGCTTAGCCAATTAGGCTGATTAGCAGGAGGTTGGTATACACTGATTGAATGTGCACAGATCATCAGTTGACTCACATAGTGGTGGAGGATCACTGATGTTTTGAACAATTTTGTTTGTCACAGTCTTCACTGCACACGGTAATATGATTTTGTTTGATGGCAAAAGATGCTACTCAGGTATGGCTTTAAATTTCATCTTTACTAATGAAGAACACACAATGAGATGTTCTGTGCCGAGGCCTTTTATACACACTGTCTTGTGACATTTGAGCAGCTTGTTTTACTCATAATGGCCGGATGTTATCAGCTAATTCTGGAGTGGTAATGCATTTGTAAGTGGTTTATCTCTATGTCCTGCTCTTCAAAATCCCATTAATCTAAGAAAGGGTATAGATCATGGGGAGTAGCTGGTCCAAAAAGTGTTGTACGAGAATGTTAGTGCTTATCCCCCCCCCCCTCCTCCTCATCAGGGAGACTTGATGGAAGTCTTGCCTACAGAAACTGTAACCTGATAGTTCTGCTTTATTCTGCACATGATCGTAACAGACCGATATGTTAAATGGTGCTTATTAAAGGAGAGGCTAGTATAAACAAAGGGAAACTGTGACGATGGAGAGAGAAAAAAGGTGTGTTCATGTTAGGCTGAATGTTGAGGCTTCAAGTGAGACTATAGCTTTTTTTTTTTTTTTTCTGAACAGCAGCCACTAAGAGTGAGTGGAATGGGACCAAAATAAAACCTTTCTTGGTGAGGCACAATGTGTTTTACTTGGTTTAAATGTATTTTTAAAATGTTTCAATATTGTGTACATAAGTAGAGATATTATAAGGTCAGCAAACTGACTCAAAATCCTTAAGTTTGCTAACATTAGCTAATACATACTCATTAGCCACATGGTCAAACGAGACCAAGTGAGTCTGCAGCACAGTGAGCAAGGGTGCGTTTTATTTGTTTTTATGGGGGGGTTTTGTTTTTTTGAACAAACAACCTACAGAACAAACATACGGTGCATTTTATTTCTGATGAATTCAACTTTTCATTCAAGGAGGAAGATCGTTATATCAGCTTTTAAAATGGCTTTGAGTGGTACTAAAACACTGCCGCTTGTCCCTGCAGGTAGTGAGGCTGACTTTAGCTCCTCCAGCAGCACAGGCAGCCTGAAGACCAGGGAGCGCCTCGCCTCCCTTTCAGCTGGAAAAAGAGCAGCTTCACGCAGGTATGAGCAGCGCTGGAAGAAGTATTCAGATATTTTACTAATACCCACTGTAAAAAAAGAAGAAGAGAAAAAAAAAACTCTTGCAAGTAAAAGTCCTGCATTGAAAATGTTTCTTCAAGTGATGGTTCGGAGTAATTTCACCCTAGGGTCCTTTGCACCATGACCTCGAGCCAAACACCCCCCCAGAAGCTTTTTTCAGCTGGGTCGAACATTGGGAGCGTTAACATAGAGTAGCGTTATCAGCTGAATAGCTTAGCGCAGAGGCTAATGGATCCGAAGTGTCTCTTAACATTACCCAACTAATAATGCCCAAAATGATACCAAACGTCTACACTAGTACAAATAGGTTATGTATTCATAAAACGATGGATTGTAAAGTTTGTAAGTACACCAGAAGGTTATGTAAATAACACTTGCCTGCTGGCTTCTGCTCTCTGCTGTTGTTGTTGCTGCTGTGAGACGAGTGCTTAGGGACATCTACAAATTACAACACCGAAAAGAGATGCAACAAAAATATTTTTTAATTTAACTTATTTTTTAAAGTAAGTGCTGTAGTATAACTAGCAGGAGACAAGTAATAATTGAGGTGAGTTTGGAGACATTACCTTATTTAATCATTAAATTAATACATTTTTGTTGCATCTCTTTTCGGTGTAGTAATTTGTAGACGGCCCTAAGCACTCCTACTGCCCGGTAGTAACAGCAGCAGCAGAGAGCAGAAGCCAGCAGGCAAGTGTTCATAAACTTCTGGTGTACTTACAAACTTTACAATCCATCGTTTTGAGTACATAACCTATTTGTACTAGTGTAGAAGTTTGGTATCATTTCGGGCATTATTAGTGGGGTAATGTTAAGAGACACTTCGGATCCATTAGCCCCTGCACTAAGCTATTCAGCTGATAACGCTACTCTACGCTAACTCTCCCAATGTTAGACCCAGGTGAAAAAAGCTTCTGGGGGGGTGTTTGGCTCGAGGTCATGGTGCAAAGGACCCTAGGGTGAAATTACTCCGAACCATCACTTTAAGTAAAAGTGTCCGTATCATCAGGAAAATGTACTCAAAAGTATTGAAAGTAAAAGTACTCGATGCAGAATAATCTTCCCATTTCAGAAAGTGCAGAGGATCCAACAGTTGTGCGTTTAATCATCTAATAATTTCAGCTGGGTTTTAGGCCATTATATTGTTCGGTAGTTCAATTTATAATAAAGCATCATATTTTATAAATTACATGTTTTTATGTGCAAATGTAATTTGTAAAGTAAATGGTAACTAAAGCTGTCAAATTAATGTAGTGGAGTAAAAAGTACAATATTTCTCTCTGAAATGTAGTGGAGTAGAAGTAGAAAGTGGCATGAAGAGAAGATTTAAGTAAGTTCAAGTACCTCAAATTTGTACTTAAGAACAGTACTTGAGTAAATGTACTTAGTTACATTCCACCACTGGGTATGAGGTTCATACTGTATCATCGGTATCTGCTGGGTTCACCACTAGATTAAGGCATAAATTAAACCACACTAAAACAGGAGTGTTCATGCACTAAGATGTCAATTTTCCCCCGCTTTCTTTTATCAAGTCGCAGCACCCACATCAGACCGCTCCCAGTGTTCAAACCAGCTGGGAGCCCTACAGCCAACCGCGATGCAGAGCTCTACGCTCCCTACAGGACTCCGCCCACAGCTGCCTCCTCAACCAACAGCAGCAGCTGCAACTCCAGCCCCACCACCAGGTCGCAAACATGGCTTCTTTTTTTATTTATTTTTTGTTAGATATTTGTATTGAAAAATATGGCACAACGAAAAATGCATAACAGTGAGGTAGAGATGACACAAAAATAAATGTTTTTCTTTTTTTACCGTACAATATGTAAACAAATGAGTACACAAAGCAAACAAAATTCAAACCTTTAGGTATACACAGATTCACACAAGTAGAAAATAAATAAATAAAACCAATAAATAACAATAAGGGGGGAGGGGGGGGTTCCATCAATCAGGGTAAAGGAGGAAGAGATTTAAATAAAGTTAAAAAGGGTTAACATGGCTTATTAATAGGGTTGGGCATTGTTTGGATTAACAATTCTGATTCCGATTCTTCCTTTCGATTCCGATTCTTTGAGTGGTGGAGTTCAAATGGGTCACATGCCTATTTTCACAAATAAGAGCAAAGTTTTATTTAGATTCAATGGTGGTTTGCAGTTTTACAGCTTTTTCAATGTAAAATAAAGCCAGACTAGAGCACTGCTTACTGTGCTCCAAGGCTGCAACACAACAAGCACCTGGTCTCTTCAGAAACCAAAACTTGCGCATGTTAAATTGGGAGGCGATCATCAGATTTGAAATCAAATCCTCTAAATGATTCCAATAAACAAACTATTCTACTGGAATCCAAGTAGGAATCGGTTCTCGATGCCCAATCCTACTTATTAATGATCCCTGAACAAAGATTGTGGTTTTGAAGTTGCTTTAGGGAGAAACAAGTAGCTTTTTGGAGAGATTTGGACTGACTGAGGCTCGCGTGGAGCATAACGGTGAGTCAGTGGGTGGCTGGATTAAGCTCAGACTGTTTTATCATTTCCTCTCTTGCAGCCATCTGGGATTATATCGGTAATGATTTGGCTGTGGTTGGGATTAATGAGGATTTAATAGAGCAAATGTCCAAATATGGTACCCAGACAGTGACCCCAGTGGTCATAAATATTTCAGAATTGATGTGTGAATTGAATAGCCTGAAGCTCAAACGTGTGGAACCACCATGGATTTCTGACCGGGTGCTCCAGGCTCTGTATTACTTGAAAGGGTTACTTCTTAGGCTTTGTTTGTTGGCAGCTCAGCCCTGCATAGGGTTTAACCTAAAATCCTCTCATTAGTATAAATTAAAACATTCAATGTCTTGAGTTTTTATACAGCAGCAGAGTCTGCCCTCTTTTATCTCATAAAAAGCCACTGTTGTCACTTTAGGACACTGCTGCCAGCAGAGCTCTGTGACACTTCTTCCTCTGGCATGTTGCCTTCTCCTGGGCTGCATCTATTTCTGGCAGTGATGCAGAGCGCTTGCATCAAAGCCTTGAGTATCCCAGGTTGCTATGATATTGTGCTAGTGGAGGAGAGGGGCTTACATGCTGCTTTGCATATTGTCCAAATCCACCCACTCATCCTGTACTGAAAAAAAACACAAACCCTTTATCAGAGCTTAATAAAACACTGATCATGTGACATGCAAAAGGGCATTTGAATGCTAATGCAGTGCCGCCCCCGGTTGGGTGATTTATTTCCTTGCCAAACAGTGCTTGTATTTAGATAAACCAGCATTTTAGTTTTTTTTTGTCCCTCGTCTACATGCCAGTAATCCTGTGTCAGACAGTAATTCCAGGCTCCAGAGAGCATCTGCCCTGACGGCACTCTCTCAGCCAGATAAATTGCCGTCAGCAGGGAGCGGTTTTACTTTTACGTGTCAAGTTGGGATTGTTTTCTGCTGTGGCT
Source organism: Perca fluviatilis (assembly GCF_010015445.1). Classification (NCBI taxonomy): domain Eukaryota; kingdom Metazoa; phylum Chordata; class Actinopteri; order Perciformes; family Percidae; genus Perca; species Perca fluviatilis. The sequence continues at coordinate 3,877,091 of NC_053118.1, read as the reverse complement.
TCAAAATGTCTAGTTGGGAAGTGATGGACAATGTTGGTTTTAAAAGGGGTGAACCTTGCCTTTTTAACTGTCATTATGTCTCTCTACCCAACAGAAGAGCGAGCCTGGGGCGCTACCACTCCTGTGGAGACAACCATGGCATCAGAGCCCCGAACCCAGAGCAGTATCTCACCCCTCTCCAGCAGAAGGAAGTGACCATCAGACACCTGAAGAGCAAACTGATGGAGGCAGAGAACACGGTTCATGACAGGTTAGTTCAGATTTAGCAGCACAGAAGCTCCTGTGTAGCTTTTTATGGGTTTAAGAAAAGATGATAGTGGTTGCATTGGGGTGGGGGTTAGGGTTAGTTTTGCTTCACCTTATAAATTGCCATTAAATTATACACTATTTACTTTCTTGCAGGTTAAATGAAACTAATCTCACCCGCATATCTTGACTGTTAGATATGGAGTTGCAGGCACTTAGCTTAGCATAAAAATGTAAATGTAAACTGCTAGCCTGGCTCTGTCCAAAGGTAATAAAATCTGGCACACTTTTAAAGCTTACCAAAAACAACAACATGCTTACACTTATACTGCACCCTACACAACATTCCACAAATTAAACTGCTTTTTATATCCAACACATTCTTATAACCTTAAAGTGTCCTTGAACTAACTGCAGCCACGCAGCATCACTCCTTCCCTGCTGCTTGTATTATGCTAAGCTAACTGGCAGCTAGCTATAGCTTCATATTCAGCATATACATAGATATGAGAGTGATATTGATCCTCTTGGCAAGAAAGATAAATTTGTATATTTTCCAAAATGTCAAACTATTGCATATAGATCTGGACCCTTTTTCTTCCCTCTTTATTAGAGAGACAGAGGTGGAGGAGCTTAAGACCCAGCTTGGCAGGATGAGGGAAGACTGGATTGAAGAGGAGTGTCACCGGGTGGAGGCTCAGCTGTCCCTCAAAGAGGCTCGCAAAGAGATCAAGCAGCTGCGTCAGGTGGTGGAAACGATGAAGAGCAGCCTGATGGAGAAGGATAAGGGAATACAGAAGTATTTCATTGACATCAACATTCAAAACAGGAAGTTGGAGTCCCTGCTGCAAAGCATGGAGCTGGCCCAGAGTGGCTCCAACCTCCCAGACGAAAACACCTTGGACTTCATCTGTGACAGCCCCGATAACGGTGGGAAGAAGATGGTGGTTGGGGAGGAGGAGGGCGTGATGGAGCTGGGAACCCAAGGGGCGGAGGCGATGGCGGACAGCGGGCTGCTGGTCAATGATGAGATGGCCAACAGAGCGGACATTTTGGAGCAGGTCTTCATGTCCACTGCAGTGGATTATAGTCAGGACTCTAGCGGCAAGCTGGGTTCAGGGACAGAGTCTGGGCCTGAGGTGTCCACGCTGTCAGAGGGACAGTTGATTGACGAATCCACTGCACCTCTACCAAACAACGTTTACACCACCATGGCCCTCTCCTCGAGCACACATTCCCAGCAGAACGCAGAAGATAAAGGAATCCAGACCGACATAATGCCCCTGTCCCCAGACTTGCAGGCTCTGCTCCTCCAGCTGCTCAAGTTCCACGAGGCAACCGTGGGGGACACGGCGCTGTCAACCTGCAGCAGTCTTCTGGGTCTCCCAAACTTGCCCAACTTCGCTTCCAACCTCCCTGACCCAACACCCCCCCCACCCAGCATGCCCAGTCCTGCTCCCCCAGAGAGCCCCGACACGTCCACAGATTCTGGCACGTGCTGTTCGGAACCTGCAGAGAGCCGGCGGTTCATGGAGGAGCTGGATTTTAGTGTCGGTGAGGAGGAACCTTGTCTGTCGCCGGGACTGGATGTGGCCGGCAAGCGTTACTGGAGCAACAGCTTCCTGGTGGATCTTGTCGCAGTGGCAGCGCCTGTGCTACCCACTGTGGCCTGGCTGTACTCGCGGCACGGTGTGGACGGAAGCGCTCCAGTGTACAACATTGCTGCTCTTATCAGGGGCTGTTGCATCATGGGATTGCACTCTCTTCGTCACGTTTCTCGCATGCCGAATGCTTAAATGCTTCCACCCCGCATGCGCACGCCTAACCTTGAACTAAAAGCACTTAAGCATTTGTACTTGTGAGATTGTTTCTTTTTAACACTTGATATCAATGCAGTTATTTTGGGTCCAACACTTACTTTTGCACTGTACAGTTACCATGAATTGAAGCAAAATGGTGACATGAATGGGATTATTTATGAAGGGGGTTATTTATGTATTTATCATTTACATGTATAAACTGATCATCTGGTTAGATGGTTGTGTTATCATTGTCCTGTGGTGTCCCTAGGTGTTGTGTTTAAAAAAAGTTCTTTACGTTATGAAATTTTTAAGTCAAAGATTGATTTGTTAGTTTCTGTTTTTGATGGGTTTGGAAATTCAACAGTTTGACTTATTGTTCAAAAAGAAATCTTCAGCCAAAGTTAATGTGAGTTCACTGTTAGTTTTGTGAAGAAGTGTATCTATTTTTTTTTTTTCTTTCCTGGGAGTAGAGCTTTATTTAGCCTGTGCATTGTTCATAGAAATAAGCTAATGCTTTAAAGCAATTGACACTTGTTATGTGCCTGAGCTATGTGCAATACTGGTTTGTTTACATCAAATATCCTTGTATCTTTATTATTAAAGCATGATAAATTCTGGCCATGTGTTGACTTTTTTTTTTTTGTAATGGGGGGGAGATGACGGAACTGAGACAAACTGTTAAAGTCTGACTTGTATAAAAATGCTAGCGAAGACTGGGAGAGCCCACTTTCTGCAAGATGTTCACATAAATTAATAAAAGGGAAACTATCGAGACTGAAGTCAAGTGCAACCAAGCAGCGTTCTCATGACAGCATCTTTTGTAAAAGCTTTCCTGGCTTGGATTTTCAGACATCCCTTGGGTTGTGGAGCTGACAATGTAAAGTGCATTAGATCCACTTTACTGTCGTCTCTCAGAAGCCGTTAAATGTCGTCTGTGCCCTTGTGCTATTAAAAGCTGGGTCAGTGCCAGAGCAAATGTTTGTTTTCTTTAGTAAACACATTACATCTGATCATTCAATGAAAGAACAAGGCAATTTAAGATGAAATGAACTAACACTTGGCATCTTTGCCATGATTACTCAATTTTCCACTCGTGCCATATGGTGATGCATCTTACGTTGCATAAGCATGACCTCTCAGTTCATAAGGCATGAGACTAGTGAGTCATCAGATGCTGTAATCCTCACTAGTCAGTAGTTGCTGGATTAAAATCAGTGGGAAGCAATGGTTGCAAATCAAACCAGCTGAGAACACACCAGTCTTGTATAATCAGTATATATGATTCTCAAGCCTTTCACGACAATAATGTATCCATTCAGCTCGTTCTCTTTCTGAAGACAGTTTTTTCTCTTTTGGAAGTGGGTCAGTCTCTGAGAGGTTTTGGCAGGCAGTGTCTCCTGACAGATGGGAGTGACATCATTATGATGGGGGTCAGATAAGTGATGACAACGGTCCTTCAATCCAGGTTAAAGACCACCTTATGTCACACATATTTTAGTGATTTTAACAAGACAAGAGTCTAAGTCTATGTTCCCACATTTCTAAGATTATTTTTCAAAATTAGGCCCTATGTTCCCACATTTCCTTTTTCATGAATTTGTATGTATCCCCCTAACCGTAAACAATCTTTTGGGAGGATAGGGCTTAAATTGAAGGGAAATGTAGGAACACAAGAACTAATTTTGAAAATGTCCTAGAAATGTGGGAACATAGGGCCTAATTTTAAGAAAAATCTTAGAAGTGTGGAACATAGGGCCTAATTTTCGGTGAAAAAAAAATTCTTACAAATGTGGGAAAATAGGACTGTGGGAACAAAGGGCTGACCCCCTGTAAGGCTGCAGGTACAACTGGGCTTTGAGCTAAATGCTAACAAGCAAACAATTCTAATGTCTATACCAAATTTCATGGTATTCCATCCAAATAGTTTTTGACACATTTCAGTCTAGATCAAAGTGGTGGAATGGCTGACTGACATCACTGGAGCTACACCACTAACATGGCTAACAAAAAGCCCAAACCCATATCATGTTGTACATATAGCAAAGCTCAATAATCATGTAATTTGTCATCCATCTGTAATGGTATATATAGTTGTCCCTAAATTGTACATCAGGCAGCAGACTTGTAACCACAGTTACTCACCTTTAGAGGTATGAATCAAATCATTTTATTAAAAACCTGTGTAGAACTGATACAGCAGGGATACGGTCTGCCAAACCTTCTGGATTGATTGAGCTTGTGGTCCTCAGCTGTGCTCAACCATGACATTTCTTATAACAGGAAGTCTTACACATGAAGGAGATAAATGAGTGAGAAACAAGGGGTTCTCTGCCATTCATTTTTGGAAGAACTCAAATGTGCAAAATGACAAAACTGAACATGCTTTTCTTAAGGAAAAAATAACATTCCAAAGAAAACACAAATCCATACCGATTTCCTTTCAATTAATCTCTTAAACCTGACCATGCACTAATAATCAGTCATTTTATCATTTAAGTGTCTACAGAACCAGGGCCTCTGAGGATCAATAAATCAGACATCAACCCAGTATGTCTTTGGAAAAATAGCTTGCAAAGCTTTTCCAATTGCAGCATTCAGTATAGAACCATTCCCCCATCACCTCCACCCAAGTCATGTATTAGGCCTTTTTTTCACTTTCCAATGTTTCCATGACAACAGCTTGCCTGTTGGCACTGGTACGGATTTTTTCTAACACTGAATGGTAATTTCATTATAATGATGCAGAACAGGATGCTCAGTCAAAACCTTTAACTTATGCCTTACATTTTCAGATGAGAAAGTAAGCAAGAATTTATTTTTTCATCTTTGTATAGGCCAAGATGACCAGTCTGAGATTACACTGTGACAGAGATCCATGTTTTAGAAAAACAGTGTCTGTGCAGTAAGTGTATCAACTAGTGAAGAGCAAAGTAACATTCCCAGCCCCTGCAAAAGAAAAAAATAAAGCAGTGATCACTGGATTTTCTCTCTCTTTCTTTCTTTATCAAAAACTGACAAAGGAAAAGAATGAATGGCAGATCAGTAGCCATGAGATTACCATAGGAACCCACAGCTAACATTTATAGTTGGGCTAGATTCTGTGGTCATTTATCCATACTCTTATTGAAAATCTTCAGCCTTCATTTAAATGCAGATTTCCAGTGTACTAAGGGCTGCACAGCACAGGGAGATAATGTGAAATATCAAGCAACATTCATTAGAAAAAAACTATTGACATAATATAAAGACACAATAATCAAGCAAACCAAGGGATGTCACTGTTATACAGTGATGCTTAAAATTAATTACACCCCTTTGTCCTTTGAGGTTATAAATAAGACAAACAAAGGGAATTGTACTCCCTATTTGAGTTTCAAAAGGTAGTACAAGTATCTGTTTATTTACACGTTACTGAAAAAAAAAAATATGAAAATTTTTCTACGCTACCTGACAGATGTAATCAGTAGTCTAAATGGAACCCTCAAATGCTGTAACTAACCATTTACCTAAGATGAACTGGATCATATAAATACAGCTCTCTCTTGAAAACCAAAATGACTTTTGCCACATGAACCGGGTGTACACCACGTGCGTTATCTCGCCTCAAGAATGATGCACTTTACACTGCTGCAGCTTGAAAATGGACTAAAATGGCTGCTGGTGGAAACAGGGTGGAGGAGGAGGACAGTTTGCTAATAGATAAGTTGTATATGGTGGTAATCCTGGTCGGTTTTGATGACTTTAAAGACAGAGTGACGATTGATTCAGTGTCGTTGCCCCCTCTCATCCCTTTGCCTCAAAATTGAGCATTTCTAAAATGTTACGAGAGCTTGACGGCAATCTTCTGCTCCTTCTTCATCATCCTCTGAGCATCTTTCTCCATCTTCTTCCTTTGCTGCTCCATGGACCGCTTTTCTCGCTCAGCCATCTTCGTTTGTCTGTTAAATAAAAAAGAAATCAAAACATACGATTGCAAGCTATGTCACTACAGCGCGTCATCAACAGAAGCTCGGTCAGCTGGGAGTGGAGGAAACAAGATCTTGTTCCTTGCTCTTGTGTGTTTGTAATTAAGGCATACACTGTCACCTGCTGGCCATTGTGTGAATCTACATCCCTCCAATAGAAGAATAAAAAGTGAGTTTACTGTATCATTTTCATCATTAGTAAGGTTGACAGGAAGTCTATTTTAAGTGTTCTTTATATCTTTCTTTCAACTAAATCCACAGAGAGAAAAGCAGAACAAGTCCTGTGTGTTACAATGATACTAGTCTCGCACTGCCAGACTTATCTCCACAGCACTGCACAGTAAGGTCTGGCTACACCACACATTAGAGCTGTAAGCAAGGCCCGAGCCCAACAAGTACATTTTGATTGACAGCTTTTTAAAAGCCGGAACCAGTTTACAGCCCAACATTATTCAAATGTGCGCACGCACACAGCTCTTTTGCCTTTTGTCAAGAATGAGTAATTTATAAATTTTGTAACATTTAAAAATGACTAACGTAGGCTATCGGCCACTGGGAAGCTGGAACAAAGAAAGTCTCAAGAGGCCAGCCTCCGTTTCACCTCCTCAGCATCCATTTTCACGCTAATCGAAACGCATCACCTGACCACTCATTTACCGCGCAACCCGGAGCGCAAGCCCGAGCCCGGTCCGAGCTGTGTACAATGATAAAAATTAAGACTGAACCGTCGGGTTCGTGCAAAGATCTTCAGCTCTACCACACATATATTTTAGGATAGGGGGAAAAAATGCTCTGGGTTGTTTGCATTTCTTTAAACCATCATTCACTGTCGTCTTGGGTGACTCCGGATGCAGCGACCGGGGCTCTGCAAGTCAGTCTTGGGAAGAAACTTTTTTTATTATAACATTAAATATTTAATGAAGTTAACTGTTGATACAATATAGTAACGGGAGCTATTTAAATTAGCTTTATACATGGTTAAACCTCATTTGTTCTTACCAGTTGGTCAATGGAATAATCCCAACAAACTGGTACTAGTGCACGTCCATGTACTATGCACAGAAGCATTCTTGAAATATTACCTGAGCACCTCCTCTGCCTCCCAGGCAGCATCAGACTCGTCCTCCCAGGCATTTGTGTCCTCCTGCCAGTTGTCCATTTCTCCCAGTTCAGCCTGTACAAAAGGATAGCTTCATTATATTTAAAGAGGGTGCTACTGTAACTAGAAAGGCAATCAGAGAGTGCAGGCCTCCTAATCTCACAATGTTAATGCAGAGTGAATTTTTCCCAGTCAGAAACTCATTTTTCTGATTATTCTTACACCACATGAATGCAGCACAAATGCCCTTTTTTTTGCAATGCTAACTCAAATTGAAAAACTATGTGTATCAGCCCCGTGATTCAGATGTGCTGCAAAATTGAATGGGTTCTTCCTTGGCCCATGCTACACCCTTCCACCAATGATTATGGAAATCGGGCAAGTAGTTTTTTCCAAAACGCACAAACGAAGAAAATAAAAAATAAAAACAAACTCGAATGTGTAGTTAATGTCGATTTGTTTAAATGAAAAACAATTTTCTCCTTAACATCCACTGACGCTCCCCTCTGGGTTCCCGTAGCTCCAAACAGCCTCAGCCCTCCCCCTGCACGTTTGCCATAAAGATACACAAACAACATGGCAGCGACAGGGACTAACATTAATTATAATATATATAATAAATAGTCGTTTCACTATTTACTTATCCGTAAACTCCGCCGAAATGACCGGCAGCTCGCGGTGCTCTGTCCCCGGCTGAGAGTCACCTATTCTCGGATAACTGAACCACCAGCTACCGCTGACCTGAAGGAGCACCATGCGGGGCACAAGAGGCGGTGTTGAGGAACTCTGTTACAGCTCAACACATGTACTAAATGCTGCGGATACGACCGAGCTGTGATGGAGGTCTGTAGCAGCTCAACCCATCTACTAAATGCTGCTGATATGACGAGCTGTGACGGAGGTCTGTAGCAGTTTAAACAACTAGCAATCGCCGCTCTGTAGCACGGAGCTCCTCTTCGATGTTTGTTTTTACCGCTAGTTACTACGAAGGAGCTTACTACAGGTATGCTACATTCAAGAGACCATGGGATGTTAATGTACGTTACTCAGCAACAGGTGAAAATAGGGGCAAGGTTGCGCAATAACGTTAAAATGATTTGAACTTTTAGGGAGGAACGAGAAGTGAATTACCTGTATGTGTGAAAACAGCTTTATCTCACGCATCTGTTTTGTTGTTGTTGAATATATAGCCCCCCCCCTCAAAAAAAAAAAAAAAAAAAAAAAAAAACAATGGTAGGGAAAACACTCAAACCAATTTATATTTCCACAAAATTGGCATGAATAATCATAATGGTATACATGCCCCGTGTGTGTGTGTATATGAGTCAAAACAAAATAAAGTTAAAACTTGTTTTGAACAATTTCTTTGTCATCTGCAGATTGATTTTAAGTAGGGGGAGAAAAAAATCGATTTAAATCTTAAATCCAATTTGTTTTGTTTTTTTAAATCGGGGATTTTATTTTTAGGCCATATCGCCCAGCCCTAACACAGAGTTTATAAGCTAAAAGGGGTGATAGAATGCAAAACCGATTTTACCCTGTCATAGTTGAATAACGACAGTTTGGTGGGTAAATAGGACATACATAGAAGCTCAAAGTCCCACTGACACCCCTTTACTATGAAAATCTCATATTTTGAAACTGCCTCTGAAAACGGGCGAATCCCAACAAAGCTGAGTTGCTTGCGTAAGCATCTCAAAATCCGGAACCTTAAGAGAACAGTCACACCCCAACATTTACATAGGCTACACAACTGACCTGAGATCAGGTAGTTTTCTGAATCTAGCTAGGTCACGCAGATCTCTGCTATTCCATTACAAAATTCACTTCTGAAACTTTTTTATGCGAGAAATCAACCATATAAAGCTCGAATATGGGCCGCTTTACGAAAAAGGATGGCTAATTGCAAATTTTCTCCGACTGTGTGTTGGAGTTTAGTGCCGGTGTTGGTGCGCCCGGGTTGCTACATCGCCGCCCTGACCGCAGTGTCAGCGGAAGCGTTGCGCCCGCAATCTTTTACCGCAGCCCGCAGGTTCCAGTTAATCTTATAATGGGTATGTGTGTTGAGTTATTTAAACAAACAATCGGGAAATAAACGCCTCTTGTCCGCGAGTCTCATTGATAGATCCGCGGTGAGATGGAGTCCATCAATGAGCGCAGCTAGCCTCCTCCTACCTCTGACATTCACAAAAATACATTCAATTGAAATCGAAATCGGACAAGTGTTAGCTAAGCTTTGTAAGACCTTGAGGAACCTATAATATTCATGCCGTACGAAATTCAAACTGTAAATATACTTTAGTTATGCGAAAGTGAGCAAGCTGCGGTATTTCCCCATTGTAATGAATGGGACATATAGCAAGCAGCTGCTGGTCCTACAAAGACGCTACTAGCGTTCATAAAAATGCCTTAAAATCAAATCCGGACAACACGGTTAGCTTTATAAGACATTGGGGAATGATGTTGTATAAGTGGGCGTGATGAAATTCAAACTGTAAATATAATTTAGTTATGGCGACAATGTAGCTAGCTAGCTGCGGTATTTCCCCATTGTAATGAATGGGACATATAGCAAGCAGCTGCTCGTCTCTACAAAGACGCACACCCGTTCATAAAAATGCCTTAAAATCAAATCGGACGAACAACGGTTAGCTTTATAAGACATTGGGGAATGTGTTGTATAAGTGGCGTGCGAAATTCAAACATAAATATAATTTAGTTATGGCGGCAAAGTGTAGCTAGCTAGCTGCGGTATTTCCCCATTGTAATGAATGGGACATATAGCAAGCAGCCGCTGCTCGGCTCCTAAAGCGCCTACAAAGACGCCGTTCATAAAAATGCCTTTAAAATCAAATCGGACACAACGGTTAGCTTTATAAGACATTGGGACATTCAAAACCGTAAATGTATTATTTATAGATATAGTTATGCCGGCAGCTGGCCGCGGAGCCCCGTAGTGCAGTATCCACAAAGGGTGACTTTGCCCTGGGTATGGAGCCCAGCAGGCTGCCGCTTTCTCGTCAGACTGTGTGGAGCTCCTAAAGTCCGACACTTCTTACCAAATTTGCAATTAGCCATCAATTTTTGTAAAACGGCCCATATTTCAGCTTTATATAGTTGATTTCTCGCTTAAAAAAGTCTCAGAAGTGAATTTGGTAATGAAACATTGCAGTGTCTGGAATATGAGATTCTGTCGCTTCTCTAATGTATGTGGTATTGGGGGGCTCAACCAATCAACGCGTCTCTAATGTCTGCGTATGGCAAGTCGCTCAACCAATCAGCGCGCAACTCATCTAAATATTCATGACCATACCATATTTGGAAGAAAAGCTCTTGTTACAAATAGGGCCAAAACACAGGGATGCATAAGGGCCAGTAAAATATCAACCAGGCCATTTTCAGCCCAACCAATGTTACATACCCCATTAGGAGACCATAAGGAACAGTGTGAAATACCCTATATAATCATTCTATCACCCCTTAAATAGTCTTCATGCATAAGACTATAGCTATTTTTCCATCGACCCGTTTTTATCCGAATTAAGTGATATCAAATGAAAAATGCCTTATGGAAACAGTAAATTTCATGAATATCGACTCAAATGAAATACGTTCGGTCTCATCGGATTTTCTCTTGATTGATATACGGCGATAAACGCGATAAACGCTGATGGAAACGTTATTTACCGAATAAATAATGAATTGCGATTAAGTTTTAGGTCATTTTATGGTTGCAACCCGCAATAAAACGAAGAAGAAGAAGTTTCAGTTCATTTCCGCCCAGTATTTCCGCTCTGTTTGCCAAACAAAAACAGATGTAAGTGGACAAACGAGGAGACGAGATACTTTTTTAATTTAATTTACCAGAAAAATATAACCGCTATTTTAGATAGCAAAAATCTAAGAAAATGCCATCATTTATCAGGAGCTCGCGAAGGAAATCACCAACAGTTACGACAGGGACATTAAACGCTTAACTTGAAAAAGCTTAACATGCTTTAATGTATCTAAACAACGATCAATCATCACCAGATTTATCATGGTTATATCTTGTCATGAACACTTAAGCCTGTCAAAAAAACTAAATCGAAATCCAACGATTATAGAAGTTATCTCACGTTAATATTTTCTTCATCAGTGGCCGTATTCATATTATTAATATGGCGAGGAAAAAGCTTAACGTGGTTTAATGTACCTAAACAATGATCAATCATCACCAAATTTCTCTCTCATATTACCCATCATAACCACGGAAAAATAATCAAATAATCTAACCCAAAGTCCAATTATTATGGACGTTATCTGACATAAATCGTTTCTGCTTCAGGGCAGCGGAGAGGCTGGGGGTTGACTCTCCACGGTTCTCATTGGCTTTATAAGTCCTAATGTGAAAAAGCTTAACGTGGTTTAATGTATCTAAACAACAATCAATCATCACCAAAACATCCTCTTCTATATTGCTCATCATAACCACTTAAAACGGTCAAATCTAACCCAATGTCCAAATATTATGGACGTTATCTGACACATTAACGTGAGATAACTTATAATCGTTGGATTTCGATTTAGTTTTTTTGACAGGCTTAAGTGTTCATGACAAGATATGACCATGATACATCTGGTGATGATTGATCATTGTTTAGATATTAAACCATGTTAAGCTTTTTCACGTTAAGCGTTTTAGAATGTCCCCTTACGACAAGCCGTGGGACGTCCTGCGGAGTAAATGGAAGGCGCTCAAACAGCGATACACGGCTCAAAAAAGAGAGTTGTCTCGCAGCGGTGCCAGAGGGAAAATATAAGGCAAGTTCCACCTTTTTGATGATCTGGATCAGATCCTCAGCCAAAGGTCCATCGGAGCTTAGGCTATAGCTTGGCTTCTAATATTAACAACTACTTTTGTCTAGCAAAACTTTGTTCGCAAAAGTTCGCTTGAATCTTGTGCGATTCAGTAAAAAAATGAATGGAAACACCATAAAATGTCTCAAATCAATTCCATATACCAATTTAATCGCAAAACAGCATGTGATGTCATTACGCACAGGTTTTTATTCGCTTTAAAGCTGTTGGATGGAAACACACTTTCACCAGTTTTTTTACCGAAAGATAATTCGATTGACAAGTGGATGGAAACTTAGCTAGTGACTGGGTTCCCCTACACATTGTTTAATTTAATCTTTACCCATTTTCCAGTCCTTTCTGGGTTTGCTTTGCACTTTAATGATTTTTCACTTGCGGAAATGTATGGCCATGTATTTGGACTGCATTTCATTTTATACCACTCTACAGACAGTAGACACTTGGCTTGGGCTTTGGATGGTACAAAAGTGTAACTTACTGAGGGTGGATTGAAGGTCATCATATCCTGAGAAGCTGCCAGTCTGCTGGAGAAACCTGCTGAGCCATCAGGTACCAGGTAGTTCAAAGGCTCCCTTTTCTTCAGCACTATCTGCATCACAGAGACAGGAGCTACAACTTCAACTGAAGCACAGATTTATGCTTTTGTAGTTTTTAAACTTCACCAAATTCAAGCCAATGTTGACTGACCTACAGTACATGCCAAAAGTTTGGACACACCTTCTCATTCAATGTGTTTCTTTATTTTCATGACTATTTACATTGTAGATTCTCACTGAAGACATCAAAACTATGAATGAACACATATGGAATTATGTACTTAACAAAAAAGTCCTTTTTTGGTCTTACCTGTTATTTCAATAAAAGGTATGAGACATTTTGTGAAACCGTTAGAAAAATTATGATTTACATTCTACTGTCTTTGTTAATATTTAAACTGTTTGCATAGAATGCCATATTATAATGATTGCTCTCACAAGATAACATGGAACCGTTGGCTATCTTGTCTGAGCATGGTATGATGCTGAGGAAAGAACATGCACTCCCTGACCAGATTAGGGAGACGTCATCGACTCTGACCAGATAACAACTGACGATCAACTCTGTATTATGATTGTATTTCACTCATAAATAAGCCGATGTAGAGGGCTTCCAGTTAGACATTTTCTGTACTATGCTCTAGTGCTGAAATTGGCTCCTTGAGTTCGCAAGTAAAAAACAAACTTTAATACATCTTCAGTGTTTCTGTTTTTATTCTTTGATAAATAATTTTTATAACAGAAACATATTATTTGCCGTCTTATCAAGAGGTATGTGAGTGGGTTGGAATTTATTTCATCTTTGTGTGTCCACTACAGGAATAGATCAGAGGTGTGCTTTGTCTAGTCTTGCACAAATTTAAAGCAGGAGGACATAGCTAGCCAGGGTCTGTCAAAAGTGACTTCTAACAATTTAAACCAAACTTCGGATCTACACGAGTCACATTAATGACCTGGTTGACAATAAAAATAGTCAAGTTTGCTGGTATGGCATATGCACTAGTGTGGATAGTGCTTAATCAACTAACTAATTGATCAAAAGATGATGTGTCACGTTCTGAGTGGTTTACCACCTTGACTAAAGAACTTCTGGGGGAGAAACCCTGCATTGTTAGAAAGCTTATCCTACTTCCAGTCTTTGGGATAAGCTAGGGCGAACACATCAGGTAGTGATGTAAGTATTGAATGTGCAGCAATGAAAAGGCAGCAAATAAACATTTCCCAAAATGTCTGAGTATTCCTTTCACTATATACTTAAAGGTGCTCTAAGTGATGTGACGCGTTTTTTAGGCTACAACATTTTTTGTCACATACAGCAAACATCTCCTCACTATCCACTAGCTGCCAGTCCCCTCAACACACTGTAAAAAATGTGGTCTCTGTAGACAGCCCAGGCTCCACAAACGGCTGCGCTGTCTGTGGACATACCTTCTGCGTTTTCCTGATGGTGGGAGTCATGTCTTTGAAGTAGTCGGGCTCTTCGTCCATCTCGTTGGGTGAAGGGGAAAGGTTTCCGTTGCCACCTTCAATCTTAATGCTTGTAGGAGCATCTTCATCCCAAGAGCTCCATTCTTCAATCTCTGGCTGTGCAGACGAGACAATAACACATGATTTGAAGCCAAATGTAATCATAGGATTTAAGAGAAGGAGTTTGTGTAGTTTGTATGTATAAGTAAACACATTCAAGTTTAGAATTTTGGTCCAATGATTATATCTGTAATTTGCCTTTCCAAATATTGAACGCTAGGTTCTGAACTTCTCAGGGAAGGTGATGTTGATTGATTGACACAATACGGACCTGTTTTGGTACCGATGATGAAAAATCCACTGTTGTAGGAAGAGTTATTTGATCCCCACTGAGCTTGCGGCCCCTTCCACTCCTGCAGAGTTAATACGACAAAATAACAAGTCAGAAAGCAACTGATAGAACATTGTTATCAGACAAAACGGTCAGATCTCTTCAGTGTAGAGAGATTGAACCACTGACAGGGATTTTAACTGCCAATTGTATTGTCTTCAAACGTCACAGATGCACTCCTAGGGCTGCACAATTAATCAAATTTTAATCACGATCACGATTTTGGCTTCCCACGATGAAATTCACGTGATCAAGCGATATTTAAAATACAGTGAGGAAAATAAGTATTTGAACACCCTGCTATTTTGCAAGTTCTCCCACTTGGTAATCATGGAGGGGTCTGAAATTGTCATCGTAGGTGCATGTCCACTGTGAGAGACAATCTAAAAAAACAAATCCAGAAATCACAATGTATGATTTTTTAACTATTTATTTGTCTGATACAGCTGCAAATAAGTATTTGAACACCTGAGAAAATCAATGTTAATATTTGGTACAGTAGCCTTTGTTTGCAATTACAGAGGTCAAACGTTTCCTGTAGTTTTTCACCAGGTTTGCACACACTGCAGGAGGGATTTTGGCCCACTCCTCCACACAGATCTTCTCTAGATCAGTCAGGTTTCTGGGCTGTCGCTGAGAAACATGGAGTTTGAGCTCCCTCCAAAGATTCTCTATTGGGTTTAGGTCTGGAGACTGGCTAGGCCACGCCAGAACCTTGATATGCTTCTTACAGAGCCACTCCTTGGTTATCCTGGCTGTGTGCTTCGGGTCATTGTCATGTTGGAAGACCCAGCCTCGACCCATCTTCAATGCTCTAACTGAGGGAAGGAGGTTGTTCCCCAAAATCTCACAATACATGGCCCCGGTCATCCTCTCCTTAATACAGTGCAGTCGCCCTGTCCCATGTGCAGAACAACACCCCCAAAGCATGATGCTACCACCCCCATGCGTCACAGTAGGGATGGTGTTCTTGGGATGGTACTCATCATTCTTCTTCCTCCAAACACGGTTAGTGGAATTATGACCAAAAAGTTCTATTTTGGTCTTATCTGACCACATGACTTTCTCCCATGACTCCTCTGGATCATCCAAATGGTCATTGGCAAACTTAAGACGGGCCTTGACATGTGCTGGTTTAAGCAAGGGAACCTTCCGTGTCATGCATGATTTCAAACCATGACGTCTTAGTGTATTACCAACAGTAACCTTGGAAACGGTGGTCCGAGCTCTTTTCAGGTCATTGACCAGCTCCTCCCGTGTAGTCCTGGGCTGATTTCTCACCTTTCTTAGGATCATTGAGACCCCACGAGGTGAGATCTTGCATGGAGCCCCAGTCCGAGGGAGATTGACAGTCATGTTTAGCTTCTTCCATTTTCTAATGATTGCTCCAACAGTGGACCTTTTTTCACCAAGCTGCTTGGCAATTTCCCCGTAGCCCTTTCCAGCCTTGTGGAGGTGTACAATTTTGTCTCTAGTCTTTGGACAGCTCTTTGGTCTTGGCCATGTTAGTAGTTGGATTCTTACTGATTGTATGGGGTGGACAGGTGTCTTTATGCAGCTAACGACCTCAAACAGGTGCATCTAATTTAGGATAATAAATGGAGTGGAGGTGGACATTTTAAAGGCAGACTAACAAGTCTTTGAGGGTCAGAATTCTAGCTGATAGACAGGTGTTCAAATACTTATTTGCAGCATCATACATTGTGATTTCAGGATATTTTTTTTTTTTAGATTATGTCTCTCACAGTGGACATGCACCTACGATGACAATTTCAGACCCCTCCATGATTTCCAAGTGGGAGAACTAGCAAAATAGCAGGGTGTTCAAATACTTATTTTCCTCACTGTATGTCATTCAGTTCATAGACTGCTCCGTATTAAAGTTTTTTTTCCCCAAAGCTCCGTAAACCACTGTCTGATCACGTGCCTCCATGAGCCAATCAGAGTTGTTCCCTGCACCGCACAGCTCAGTTTAGATGTAGACAGGAGGACAGAGAGTAACAGATAGCAGTCGGTCATAAGTCGGTCACAAGGTTTACCGTTTAGCCGTCAGCATTTTAGCATGTTTAATCCAGTTCCTACTGTAGCTAACGGTAGGCTAACGTTACCTGCTGTGTAACGTGTTATTAGTGTTTATTGTAGCTAACGGTAAGCTAACGTTACCTGCTGTGTAACGTGGTATTAGTGTTTACTGTAGCTAACGGTAGGCTGACATTACCTGCTGTGTAACGTGTTATTAGTGTTTACTGTAGCTAACGGTAGGCTAACGTTACCTGCTGTGTTAACGTGTTATTAGTGTTTACTGTAGGCTAACGTTACCTGCTGTGTAACGTGTTATTAGTGTTTACTGTAGCTAATGGTAGGCTAACGTTACCTGCTGTGTAACGTGTTATTAGTGTTTACTGTAGCTAACGGTAGGCTAACGTTACCTGCTGTGTAACGTGTTATTAGTGTTTACTTGCGTGACATGCAGCCATGTTTCTTTTGCCTCCAACTTCTGTTTTGGAGCATCAGAGCACAACGCAGACATTTACAGTGCAGTATTCACAGCGCTTCACTTTTTCCACATTTCATTATGTTACAGCCTTATTCCAAAATAGATTAAATTACTTTTTTTCGTCAAAATTCTACACACAATACCCCATAATGACAACATGAAAAAAGTTTTTTTTTAAATGTTTGCAAATTTATTAGAAATAAAGAACGAAAATATAATATATACATAAGTATTCACAGCCTTTAATCAATAGTTTGTTGTGGCACCTTTGGCAGCAATTACAGCCTCAAGTATTTTGGAATATGAAGCCATAAGCTTGGCACACCTATCTTTGGCCAGTTTCGCCCATTCCTCTTTACAGAACGTCCCAAGCTCCATCAGGTTGGATGGGGAGCGTCGGTGCACAGCCATTTTCAGATCCCTCCAGAGATGTTCAATGGGATTCAAGTCTCTGGCTGGGCCACTCTAGGACATTTACAGAGTTGTCCTGAAGCCACTCCTTCCATATCTTGGCTGTGTGCTTAGGGTTGTTGTTCTGTTGAAAGATGAACCGTCACCCCAGTCTGAGGTCAAGAGCGCTCTGGAGCAGGTTTTCTTCCAGGATGTCTCTGTACATTGCTGCATTCATCTTTCCCTCAATCCTGACTAGTCTCCCAGATCCTGTCACTGAAAACCATCCCCACAACATGATGCTGCCACCACCATGCTTCACTGTAGGGATGGTATTGGCCAGGTGATGAGCGGTGCCTGGCGTCCTCCAAACATAACGCTTGGCATTCACGCCAAAAATTTCAATCTTTGTCTCATCAGAGTCTGAGAGTCTTTCAGGTGCCTTTTGGCAAACTCCAAGCGGGTTGCCATGTGCCTTTTACTAAGGAGTGGCTTCTGTCTGGCAACTCTACCATACAGGCCTGATTGGTGGAGTGCCGCAGCAATGGTCGTCCTTCTGGAAGGTTCTCCTCTCTCCACAGAGGAACCCTGGAGCTCTGTCAGAGTGACCATCGGGTTATTGGTCACATCCCTAACTAAAGCCCTTCTCCCCCGATCACTCGGTTTAGAGGGACAGCCAGCTGTAGGAAGAGTCCTGGTGGTTCCAAACTTCTTCCATTTACGGATGATGGAGGCCACTGTGCTCATTGGGACCTTTTAAAGCAGCAGAAATTTTTCTGTACCCTTCCCCAGATCTGTGTATCCGAGACAATCCTGTCTCAGAGGTCTACAGACAATTCCTTCGACTTCATGCTTGTTTTGTGGTCTGACATGCACTGTTAACTGTGGGCCCTTATATAGACAGGTGTGTGCCTTTCCAAATCATGTCCAATCAACTGAATTTACCACAGTTGGACTCAAATTAAGCTGTAGAAACATCTCAAGGATGATCAGTGGAAACAGAATGCACCTGAGCTCAATTTTGAGCTTGATCGCAAAGGCTGTGAATACTTAGTTTTAATCCATTTTGGAATAAGGCTATAACATAACAAAATGTTGAAAAAGTGAAGCGCTGTGAATACTTTTCGTATGCACTGTAAGTGGCACCGTAATCCGCGTTGCTATTTCGTCCGGTAGACGCCGGGCTCATCGGATTTTAACATGAGCCATTAACGTGAACAGAAAATTGTGTTGCCTGTATCTTTTCATGACAAACGCGCATGTGTGGAAAGCAGTCGCACAACAGCTGGAATGACTCATGACTGCATAGTATCCTTCGAGGAGGAATGTAGCACAATATGGATGTGAAGGCAGTTATAATTAGCCTATATGTGACAATACTTTTTTTTTTGGTTAAAATCAACAAATAATCGCAATTATTAACCGTGATCTCAATATTGATCAAAATAATCGTGATTATCATTTTGGCCTTAATCATGCAGCCATATGCACTCCCTTAGAAAATGAATTGAGACCCTTCCTAAAATGCTACATTCCAGTGGTAAACCCACGAAGCAATGTGCAACATTTATCAGTATATGCTGTCAATTTCTCAAAGGCATTAGGTTACGTTTTTGACGTTGTTATGTGTGTCAAAAAGTAGTGTTGCATTGACAAGATTTTCATAAAAGAGAATAGCATGTTTCAGGGATACTGGCCATTGCAATTTTATTAAGTGTTCAGTTGTGCTCACCTGCATATCAACCTTTTAAAGAAAGAAAGTAAGCTGGCTAGACATGTGCAGATCTTGAAAAGACGGAACTGAGTGATGGCCATGATGAAACTGAGCTGGGGGGGAAGGAAAGAGAAAATATTAGCATTTGGATTTATAATCAATTGTAAATTGTAATTGATCAACATAGCGACATAGTATGAAACTGCTGTGACATCTTCAATGCAACACTCACTGAATTCTTTCATCGGCAACTAACAGAGGAACGTCTGCATTCCGTCAAGTGTATGGCGTAGTGTAGGGCATTTTGTGGGCTGCCTTTTAAAAAACAAATCTGGGTCGAAGTGAATAAAACTAATTGTGGTTGCCGTTTACAGTTTGAGTCCTAGTCTGAGTCACTAAAGAAAAGTCTGAGGTAAAGTCGAGTCACCATTACCAGGGATCGAACAGCTGCATTGGCGCCTGCGCAATATACCCGTGTTGTCATTTGCTGGGCAGAATCTAGGCTGAATCTCACTTCCCTTAAATTGCATCCACTGCATGGCTGCTCTTGTGTATCCTCGCTCATAGCTTCTCGGAGATCCCTCCCCCATCCTTGATCCTCGCTCCTCGAGTCAAGAATAAGAGCTTTAAGGTGCCCTTCATGAAGGAGGGCCAGAACAACTTCCAGTTCAACTCAGGAGCTATCAAATAAGGGAATTGATATGGAGCCTTTGTGTGCAGGATAGTGACGATTCTCTGACCAATCAGTGGTCTGCAGTGTTTTAACTCCACCTCATAGTACCGGTGTTACGGGCCTTCTGGTTTTTCAGCAACGCTGTAGGCTATTGGAAACATAGATTTAGGCATTTGAGCCATGTCAATAGAAATATTGCTTCTTTTCATAAATCCAAGGAACTTGTTATTGTAGCCTAGCTGTTTGAGAGCCTCGAGATCACGTTTCCAGCCCAGGGTAACCAGTTGTTTTAGACCCATTGTTTCAGAATCCGTGTGCTGCCTGCTATAATTTATGACAAATCCTTGTACACGGATAGCGCAGAGGTGTAGCAGAAGGTTGGAGTGCATGATATAGTTATGTTTTTAAGCCTAAATCAAGGTAACCTGTTGTTTTGGAGTACTCAGATAAACAGTGATTCATGGCCTACTGAGAAAAAAGAAAAAACAAAGTCATGTCCTGTCGACTGATGTGGTTAACGTGATAGTGTAGTGGACAGCAAAGCGGACTTGTATATTTTTATTTTTGCTGAGAAAGGTTCGAATCCAGCGTGACAAGGATCATCCTAATTACTTTTAAAACACATTTTTCCCACTGTACAATGTTATAGTAATGTAGGGCTCAGATATTCAGTTCAGTGTAGTTTTTATTTTAGTTGCGACATGCAAAGGCCAGTAAAATGTTTATGAATATGTAGGGAATCTGTTGACGTGGGTAGGTTGATAGGTTTACATGGCATCTGGACAGGCTCGGAAACCAATAGGTGGAAAAACCAGAAGGCACATAACCTCGGCACAGCTCACTTGGAACCAGCTGGGTAAAGTTAGTTTTGTTTTCGATATTCCCCAGACATTGCCTGAAAAATGGCAATACCTCCTAAACGACTTGGCAAAAAATTATTTAAACCCTATTGCCACTAAAAAGGCAAAGCTAACAATGTTTCACAAGCTTAATTTTCCATATTTTCGCTCTATATAATAAGCACTGCCCCACAAAAGCCACCGCAATGCGACTTTCGCCGGGAAAGCTCGCTCTTGACAGAGATGCGAGTAAGGGACCGTGGGGAAAGTGCACTTTTTCTTCGTTTCTAAGGAAAACGCGGAGGGTGTGTTTTTGTAATAGCTTTTTGATTTTAAAGGCCCCATTGACATGATATCAGTGCAGTTCGGTAGGGGGCCTCAGGGGCATCTTTAACAACCTCTCCTTTACCCCTACTGGCTGAAATGGGTATTGCATGTCCAAAATTAACATTCTTTTTGTAATAGCTTTGTCCAAAAGTGAGACAGAGACATCAAACCAGTATCATCCAATTGCAATATATGGCAATACCAATTTCAGCCACTAGGGGTAAAGGGAGAGGTTGTGAAAGTTGTCCCCTGTCCTCCTCTACTGAATGACACTGGTTTGATGTCTCTGTCTCACTCATGGACAAAGCTATTACAAAAAGAATGTACATTTTCGACATGCAATACCCATTTCAGCAAGTAGGGGTAAAAATAGAGGTTGTGAAAGTTGTCCCCTGTCCTCCTCTACTTAATAAAACTGGTTTGATGTCTCTGTCTTGCTGTTGGACAAAGCTATTACAAAAAGAATGTTAATTTTGGACATGCAATACCTATTTCAGCCACTAGTGGTAAAGGGAGAGGTTGTGAAAGTGGTCCCCTGTCCTCCTCTACTGAATGACACTGGTTTGATGTCTCTGTCTCACTGCTGGACAAAGCTATTACAAAAGAATGTTAATTTTCGACATGCAATACCAATTTCAGCCACTAGGGGTAAAGGGAGAGGTTGTGAAAGTTGTTCCCTGTCGTCCTCTACTGAATGATACTGGTTTGATGTCTCTGTCTCACTTTTGGACAAAGCTATTAGAAAAAGAATGTTAATTTTGGACATGCAATACCCATTTCAGCCAGTAGGGGTAAAGGAGAGGTTGTTAAAGTTGCCCCTGAGGCCCCCTACCAAACTGCATTGGTATCATGTCAATGGGCCCTTTAAAATCAAAAAGCTATTAGAAAAACACACCCTCTGCGTTTTCCTTAGAAACGAAGAAAAAGTGCACTTTCCCCACGGTCCCTTACTCGCATCTCTGTCAAGAGCGAGCTTTCCCGGCGAAACTCACATTGCGGCGGCTTTTGTGGGGCAGTGCTTATTATATAGAGTGAAAATATGGAAAATTAAGATTGTGAAACATTGTTAGCTTTGCCTTTTTAGCGGCAATAGGGTTTAAATAATTTTTAACCAAGTCGTTTAGGAGGTATTGCCATTTGTCGGTGAATGTCTGGGGAATATCGAAAACAAAACTAACTTTACCACGCTGTTGGAACCTAGGTACCATGTACTATCAACAACTTTTGCTAATGGAAAACCAAAAAAAGAGCGAGTCGAGTCGTTTAGTAGAGCCGTGCCGTACCATACAGAAAATGAGGACCATGACTTGTTTAGCTCCAAAAACAGGATGTATAGTAAGCAAGTATCCAGTAGACCAATAAATATGCAGATTAGCATGGAATTGAGATAGTTGGCCACCAGGAATCAGTCCTTAAAAAAGATTGTTGTCGTAACGTTAATTTACATGAAGATGTCGTACCAACAACCAGTCATAATATACATAATCTGGAGAGCCGTGACACCAGCTAACGTTAGTCTCTAATTAAAATGCTAAAGTTACACTGCTTGTACTAGGTAAACAGATAACGTTAACGTTACACTTTACTTAGCTAGCTAGCTAGTAGATTGTATACAAATGTAACAATAATAAATACAATTATATAGAAGAAACGTTATACTTTCGCTTAGGCAATTTTCACCATAGAACAAAAAAAAATAGAGCTTAGGGTAACGTTAGATACAAATTCTACAGATGTGTAACGTTATGCTAAATTAACGCACCAGAATTAGGAATTCACATTAGTTTTTTCCACATCTTATCACACAAATAACGTTCCTCACCTTGCAAGATGTCAATAGACCGTATTCGGAGCAGCTGTTTTCTTCTTCTATGGCACAAGAGACAAGTTCATGTATTTGCTAACCGTTGCTTGCTAGCTTAGCCCACAGGAAAACATGATATTCTGAATCCTTTAATTGTCTTCGTAAGACGACACGTTGACATTGACAAACTATATCGCTGTCATGTTAAAACCATGCATGTAACAGCTGTACACCCCAATGTGGTTTCATGACAAAACTCCTAAATTCATGTCGTCGCTCATCTCTGTCCCATGGCTGCCATCTTTGAGCTGGGAGGAGCAGGAACCAGGCAGGAACAGGGAAGTGCAGTACGGCGTGATTATGCTGCATTCAGGTACTGTCAGAAATTGAGGGTGCAACAATGCTCGTAATTTCCTATGGAGAAATTCCAGATTGTAAACCTTTAAATTGGTCTCTGAACAAATATAGTTTACTCTAAGTTTTTCCATACAGTTTATGGTCTGAACTTACTATCAAAGTAAGTCAAGTGGGAAGTTCTAGTATATTAGGAATCCAGCAACGTTTATTTAGATTAGGCCTGTATAGGATGGGGGTGAAAGTGTGGGTACCAGCCATAGACTGTTAATATTAACCCTAATAAACTAACCCTAATAATATACAGTCTATGGTACCAGCTCAAGGAGAAGCTAAGGCAGGGGTCACCAACACGGTGCCTGCGGGCACCAGGTAGCCCCCAAGGACCCCATGAGTAGCCCTCAGGCCGGTTCTAAAAATGAAAATTGAATATTGATATTATCTGTTTCCCACCTTGTTAAGTCATTGTTGATAATTATTGTGGGAAATCATTAACATGATCAGTGTCTTCACATAGATGAGTATCATTAATCATTAATAATCTAACCAAATATAAATGTATAACTAAAGGCAAACTGAGCTAATTTGTTATTTCAGAAGAGTGTATCAAACTGGTAGCCCTTCGTATGACTCAATACCCATGCAGTAGCTCTCAGTTTCAAAAAGGTTGGTGACCCCTGAGCTAAGGCAGTGTAGCCTGGGTAAACCCTGACGAACTTCCAGCAAATTTGAGATTTGCTCTGCCTCTCTCAATTACAACTGAGAAGAGTCTGGTGTCAACCAGGCTAAAGGCAACGCTCAACAAAGAAATAATAATGAAATGGGAGGACAAATGTGACATGGATAGCAGAAAAAGCAGATAGCTTAAAATAAAAAATATATATATTACAGCGTTCAGAAAATGATTAATGGACAAGGAAAAATATATCAAACGAGTGCTCTGAATGTAAAGTTACAGAGAATAGTATAGGGAAGAAAGGACAACAAAAGTTTGGTAAGGCAGGGGTGGGACCTCGTCGTGTGTATACAGGGAACAACCATAGACTGTATATTATTAGTATTAACAGTCTATGGAAACAACAGTTTCCACTAAGGTCTATATAAAAGAGACTTCAGATACAGTATTAGGGGACCACTAAGGTCTATATAAAAGAGACTTCAGATACAGTATTAGGGGACCACTAAGGTCTATATAAAAGAGACTTCAGATACAGTATTAGGGGACCACTAAGGTCTATATAAAAGAGACTTCAGATACAGTATTAGGGGACCACTAAGGTCTATATAAAAGAGACTTCAGATACAGTATTAGGGGGACCACTAAGGTCTATATAAAAGAGACTTCAGATACAGTATTAGGGGACCACTAAGGTCTATATAAAAGAGACTTCAGATACAGTATTAGGGGACCACTAAGGTCTATATAAAAGAGACTTCAGATACAGTATTAGGGGACCACTAAGGTCTATATAAAAGAGACTTCAGATACAATATCAGGGGACCACTAAGGCCTATATAAAAGAGACTTCAGATACAGTATTAGGGGACCACTAAAGCCTATATAAAAGAGACTTCAGATACAGTATCAGGGGACCACTAAGGCCTATATAAAAGAGACTTCAGATACAGTATTAGGGGACCACTAAAGCCTATATAAAAGAGACTTCAGATACAGTATTAGGGGACCACTAAGGTCTATATAAAAGAGACTTCAGATACAGTATTAGGGGACCACTAAAGCCTATATAAAAGAGACTTCAGATACAGTATTAGGGGACCACTAAGGTCTATATAAAAGAGACTTCAGATACAGTATTAGGGGACCACTAAGGTCTATATAAAAGAGACTTCAGATACAATATTAGGGGACCACTAAGGTCTATATAAAAGAGACTTCAGATACAGTATTAGGGGACCACTAAGGTCTATATAAAAGAGACTTCAGATACAGTATTAGGGGACCACTAAGGCCTATATAAAAGAGACTTCAGATACAATATTAGGGGACCACTAAGATCTATATAAAAGAGACTTCAGATACAATATTAGGGGACCACTAAGGCCTATATAAAAGAGACTTCAGATACAGTATTAGGGGACCACTAAGGTCTATATAAAAGAGACTTCAGATACAATATTAGGGGACCACTAAGGCCTATATAAAAGAGACTTCAGATACAGTATTAGGGGACCACTAAGGTCTATATAAAAGAGACTTCAGATACAGTATTAGGGGACCACTAAGGCCTATATAAAAGAGACTTCAGATACAGTATTAGGGGACCATAAGGCCTATATAAAAGAGACTTCAGATACAGTATTAGGGGACCATAAGGCCTATATAAAAGAGACTTCAGATACAGTATTAGGGGACCACTAAGGCCTATATAAAAGAGACTTCAGATACAGTATTAGGGGACCATAAGGCCTATATAAAAGAGACTTCAGATACAGTATTAGGGGACCACTAAGGTCTATATAAAAGAGACTTCAGATACAGTATTAGGGGACCATAAGGCCTATATAAAAGAGACTTCAGATACAGTATTAGGGGACCAAAGAGCACCATGTCATGGGAACTTTAAACAGGCCCTCTTTTCTGGGTGGACTTTTTAAAATAGGCTATTAACCCTGGGCCACATGCAACGTCAAGTTCTTCTGTTCCCTCCACCTCAGACAAGCCCAACAATGCAACATCAGTTTCCCCTGTGCCTTAAACCTCAGCACATTGCTGGGATGCACATTTTGTATCACAAAAGGCTGCACCATAGACCCTGCTGACTGGCCATCTGTTTAACTGATGAGGTAAGAATAGAGTTTGTTCACAGAGGACAATCCTTGGGAACTTATAGCTATATTATGCATATTGCACTGAAGTTTCTCTAATATAGTTTTTTTTTTGCATTACTCTTATTTATATGCATTGAAATTTCTGCAATATAGTTTTTGTGTGCAGTAGGCTACTCTTATTTATTATATTTATAAATATTTCTGTTTGCACTGGTTTATTTAATGTTGTATTTTGGAAAAATACTTCCTTTATATTGTAGGCTATTTATAATCCATTTGATGTCACTTGTTTATTTAATACTGTTTTGTGTGTTTTTTCTTTACTTTTTCGAAAATAATTATTGAGAAAAGAACACTGCTCTTGTTCAGCATCACAATGCATTGATACTACTAATATTTCGGTCCCTCTGGACCTTCATCAATTGTGTTTTGTTATGTTTCTATATTAAAAACGATTTCAAATATAAAGCTATGCAGTTTCTGTGGGAGTCTATGAACACAATGGCTGCGATGGAATTGTGGAATATTTAAACGACATAGAATTATATCATAGAATTTAGTGAGTTTTTTTGGTCGGTTTTTGTTTAATTGTTATTAATACTATCATTAAATTATTACTTCATTTATAAAGGTGTAAAGTAGTCCAGGTGCAATATATCACGCTCAGTACTTCGGTAGTAGTAGTAGTAGTAGTAGGTGGCGGTGTGGATTTTATGAGTAACGGTTGCAACCCGCCAAAAAAAATTAAAGAAGAAGAAGAAAAACTATCCAATCAACAAACGACTGAAGACAGGAAGTGGCATATTTGAAAACTGGCCGTTGAGGCGAGCCTTTTTCGTCCATTATAAGTGAAACAGGATTAATCACAGCGTAAACACGGTAAGATGCACTTGAATAGTAATATAGATTTTAAATTGAATGAAGATGCCTTTATACGCGTTTAACTCCTTCAGAGTTTGCGTCACCCAGAGCGATACCAAGTCGCTAACCTAGCTAGTTTATCGTTAACAACAGCGATAACAACATGTTAGCTAACGTTATCTAGCTAACTGACCCGGGATTGAGTGTTTACTCAGAATGAAGGAACGAATGAGTTAGCTGCATTATTGTGTGAAGGCAGAAGGGTGTCCAATAATCTGTCTTGAAATCAGTTGAACTCGCAGCAATTTTACATACCAGGTATTTTCAAGAAAATTAACGTTAGTTAATAATAAATAAACCATGCACAATTTTTTTTTGAGTTGTCTTAACAACTGTTTAGCACATCCTTGCTGATAGGTTAAATGCCACTCATAACATTACCGGAGTGACTTGTAAGGATTATTAATCCTGCGTGTGACTGTGTATTAATGCGTTACTTAATGTGCATTGTAATATCAAATAGGGAATTATTAAATCGTCATTCTCTTGGCATTGTGGTTTGGCGTTTATAACGTTATCTAACTGTTACCTTAATAACCTTTATCTGGGCGAGTGTTATGTTTCTAACGTTACTCCTCAATTTCAGATGGAGGAAGAGGAGCACACAGACAGAAAGCAGCAGCTTGCCATGCTTTCTCAAAAGATCAACAAAATTAAAGAGGGTCTCAATGAAGGTAATGTAATGGCCCATCAATGTCCATACTTAAGGACATATGGGATACATAAAGTCATCACAACACTTTTGTGCTTCTTTACAGATACCACGGACAAGATCAACAAGGTTATCGACTCAAATTCACCGGAATCATGCCTCTCACATTTGACAGACCTGGAGAAGAAAGGGGACCCCCACCTGGATCGTAACCATCTGACCAGACTTATTGACTTTTATACCAGAGTGTTCTCCAGTATGCCACTGGGAAAACATGGTCAGAATGAGAGCTATGCTAGGATGTTGGTCAGATTTGCAGAGCTTAAAGCGTGAGTAACCAAGGTTGTTACTTGTAGATCAAAGACCTTTGTCTTCTTTATAGATTTAATTCTTTGTTCATCAGTAGATTGAATAGGCCAGATTATGAAATTATTTTCAAAATACAGCAGGGTGGGCATTTACTCTATTGTCCCTGTTTTCCTTTTATTAGAATTCAAGACGTCAATGAGGCAGAAGCCAACTTCAACTTGGCAAGATCCCACAGCCAGAACTTTGCATTTGTTCACATTGCGCATGCACAGTTTGAACATTCTCAAGGTAGGTTTGTTTGGTGTTCTCGTAAATATAAGCACATTCTCATGACCTGTTATCTGGGGTATTTTAGTGTCTGCTATATTATCTCCCTAGGCAATACAAAGCGAGGCATTTACATATTGCAGAATGCTGTTGAACTGGGTGCCAAACCAAAGGAATTGCTGGAGGCTGCCTTGCAAAGCATGCAGGCAGGGAAAACACAACTCTTCTGTTCATATGATAAGGAAAATGTGCCACGTAAGGATTTATTCATGTTTTATTACATGGAATTGTATGGTTAGATTACTTGACTCGTGCACAGCAATTTGAAAAACAGTTACAATGCAATGTAATAATGCATGTTTCATTGCCTTTGGCTGTGTTTTCTGTCTTCCAGTCTTGTCGAACAGCAATGTGAACGGTTCTGTCAAAAAAGGCTCAGAATTCCAAAAAGTGTGCAGAATATCAGATGGAACGGGCGAATTGCAGCTCTCCAGTATTTTTGGTTCAGGGTAAGAATAAACCAACAACTTTCAAAATTTAATAATGTAGGGCTTGACATTAACTTTTTAAGTGACTTGTCCTTTGGACAAGTACATTTAGTAGAGATGCACCAATAGACCGGCCGGTGACTGGAATTGGCCGGTTTTCACGTGCTCGGCCATGACCGGCGACCGGCAGGTCAGTCTGACATATGCTGATTTCATGCCGGTCAATGCTACAATTAACTGACAACACATAAGTTATACGAGTTACAGTTCTCAAGGACGCACGCACACACGGACGCCACAGCACGGTCTATTTTTCCTTTCACTCAACTTTTCCGCCGTGTGTCGCGCGTACCTGCTTGCGGTGTGAAGCGCGTGTCCACGCTATTCTCACACATGTAGGGAACCTTGTGAATTAACCTGCAACATGTCAGCTTTTTGGGAATTCTTCAGCATGTGTGTAGAAGATAACAAGTTTGCAATATGCAACACCTGCAAGGAAAAAGTAGGGCGTGGAGGGACGACACCAAAAACCAAAATCACATTTCTTTAGTTGGATATTGGATGTGAAAAGAAGGAAATGGTTTTAACATTGCACTTTAGATGTGTGAATTTCCCACACCAGGAGTCATTTCTATAGTTCTATTTTATAGTGATCCATTATCTGTTCAAAAATTTTTATATGTTCTGTGCAAAATGTTCTATTAAAGAAAAGATGGAAAATAAATATTTGTGTGTGCTGTAAAGTGGTTAGAAAAAATGAAATTGGCTAAAATCGGTATCGGCTGGCCTTTCTACCCGGCAGAGGCTGATTTACCAAGGGATCCTTTAAAGGGGTGATAGAATGCAAAACCGATTTTACCCTGTCATAGTTGAATAACGACAGTTCGGTGGGTAAATAGGACATACATAGAAGCTCAAAATCCCACTGACACCCCTTTACTATGAAAATCTCATATTTTGAAACTGCCGCTGAAAACGGGCGAATCCCAACAAAGCTGGAAGTTGACGTCAACCTCCCAAAAACCGGAACCTTTGTCACAGCCATGGGTGTATTAAGAGAACGGTCACGCCCCAACATTTACATAGGCTACACAACTGACCTGAGATCAGGTAGTCTTCTGAATCTAGCTAGGTCACGCAGATCTCTGCTATTCCATTACAAAATTCACTTCTGAAACTTTTTTATGTGAGAAATCAACCATATAAAGCTCAAATATGGGCCGCTTTACGAAAAAGGATGGCTAATTGCAAATTTTCTCCGACTGTGTGTTGGAGTTTAGTGCCGGTGTTGGTGCTGCCTGGGTTGCTACATCGCCGCCCTGACCGCAGTGTCAGCGAGCTTGTTACGCCCGCAATCTTTTACCGCAGCCCGCAGGTTCCAGTTAATCTTATAATGGGTATGTGTGTTGAGTTATTTAAACAAACAATCGGGGAAATAAACGCCTCTTGTCCGCGAGTCTCATTGATAGAGCCGCGGTGAGATGGAGTCCATCAATGAGAGCTAGCTAGCCTCCTCCTAACTCTGACATTCACAAAAATACATTCAATTGATATCTGAAATCGGACAAGTGTTAGCTAAGCTTTGTAAGACCTTGAGGAACCTATAATATTCATGCCGTGACGAAATTCAAACTGTAAATATACTTTAGTTATGCGAAGTGAGAGCCACAGCGCACATTTCCCCATTGTAATGAATGGGACATATAGCAGCGCAGCTGCTCGGTTCCTACAAAGAGCGCGTTCATAAAAATGCCTTAAAATCAAATCGGACACAACGGTTAGCTTTATAAGACCTTTGGGGATGATGTTATATAAGCGCGTGGAGCGAAATTCAAACTGTAAATATAATTTAGTGGTTATGGCAAGCAAGCTAGCGGTATTTCCCCATTGTAATAAAGGGGACATATAGCAAGCAGCTGCTCGTCCCTACAAAGACGCCATGCGTTCATAAAAATGCCTTAAAATCAAATCGGATCCAACGGTTAGCTTTATAAGACATTGGGGAATGATGTTATATAAGTGGCGTGACGAAATTCTAACCGTAAATATATTATAGTTATGCCGCGAGCTGGCCGCGGAGCCCCGTAGTGCAGTATCCACAAAGGGTGACTTTGCCCTGGGTATGGAGCCCAGCAGGGCTGCTTTTTCGCTTTCGGACTGTGTGGAGCTCCTAAAGTCCCACACCGTCTTACCAAATTTGCAATTAGCCATCAATTTTTGTAAACGGCCCATATTTCAGCTTTATATAGTTGGATTCTCACTTAAAAAGTCTCAGAAGTGAATTTGGTAATGAAACATTGCAGTGTCTGGAATATGAGATTCTGTCGCTTCTCTAATGTATGTGTATTGGGGATTCGCTCAACCAAATCCGCGTCTATGGGTGTACGGATTGTGGCGTATTGCTCAACCAATCAGCGCGCAGCTCATCTAAATATTCATGACCATACCATATTTGGAAGAAAAGCTCTTGTTACAAATAGGGCCAAAACACAGGGATGCATAAGGGCCAGTAAAATATCAACCAGGCCATTTTCAGCCCAACCAATGTTACATACCCCATTAGGAGACCATAAGGAACAGTGTGAAATACCCTATATAATCATTCTATCACCCCTTTAAAAGGTGTAGCTACTTAACAGTTGAATGTTAGCTGATATTTATCTACGTACATTTAACCGATACAAATGCTGCTAATGCTTGCTAGGTACACAGCTGCCGACGCTAGCTAGCTAATGTCGCTTACTTGTCAGCCAAGTTGGGTTACCCCCTGGCTGACACCGCAGAACATTACTCCTTCTTTGTAATGCACCCAGTCAAATTCATCTCTCCAGCTGTTCACATGTTTTCTTTCCCTTTTTTAACTGGTATGGTGCTGTTGTAAGGTTAATTGTTCTTGGTGCTTTCCCTGAAGCGGAGCCTGAAGAAACATCACTCTCCACTCCAGTCTCCACCACTGTTCTTCTGAGGCAGGTCAAAATGTATGTTTAAACTGCGGGCGATTATTACTTGGACAGACTCCCAATTGGCCAATCAAAGCATTCCGAGTTGGACGCTGGTTCAATGGATTGTGGGGGGAAAAAAATGTATTTGTTTCAAATCGGTAAAATAAAATCTGTAAAATAGATGTAATGAGTAGCACGTAACGTGGCATTTTTTTTTGTTTGAGTTTTAACTTGTCCAGTGGTGCAAGTACATTTCTCTTCCACTTGCCCTACAAAAAAAAGCCTTAATGAGCCCTGGAAAATATGTCCTCTTCTGTTGATCTCTGTCCTGCAGAACAGAGCTCCTTGGTGGACCATCAGATGAGCATCTACCAGGTTGGAGATCTGGATCTCATCGCAAGAGAGCAGTGGGCATGGTGAGTTACATTTCATCCTACTTGTGTTTTACAAATAACTTACCAACTAGGTGCTGAAGTTTGGGTTTTGTATTCCAGCCAGGGAGAGTTCCCGTAGTACCTTTCTCTATCCCAGAAAAAGATGATGATGATGATGATGATGACTACATTCATGGGAAGCCCCCAAAGAGAAATGACTCATCAATCCTCACCAGTTTGTCCAGGTTCTTCTTTATACCAATATTTATTTCCAAATAAAGTCATTATTTTGTGATGTGAGCCTAATGAAACAAGTGAAATGCGAGTATTTTGTCCTCCTCGGCTTGGACATTTGAGATGTGCTGCCAATTTACATTTTTTGGATTGTTGAAGTGCAAAATTGTATGACTCCTCCTGAATATATTTATGTGTTGCTAATTAAATATGGTAATGATAGAATGATAGCTTAAATTACCTTTACTGTCATCCTACTTGGAACACCCACGGTCCCTTAAAGGAACACGCCGACTTATTGGGAATTTAGCTTATTCACCGTAACCCCCAGAGTTAGACAAGTCCATACATACCCTTCTCATCTCAGTGCGTGCTGTAAGGCTGTCTGACGCCACCAGCGGCATCAGGCCAGCACAGAACATGCAGGTGAATGGTTCCAGTCATCTTACTGCTCCGAATTGTGACAAAATAACGCCAAATGTTCCTATTTACATGTTGTGATTTGTAGAGTCACAGCATGTACAAAAAACAACGTAACATGAGACACAGCCATCTTTTCTAACCGTAAACAAACCGGGAACTATATTCTCAGACAGGTTGTTGCAAAGCAAATCATTCCGCCCAAGTACTATATTCTTCCGCCTGAGAATATAGTTCCCGGTTTGTTTACGGTTAGAAGATGGCTGTGTCTCATGTTGCGTTGTTTTTTGTACACGCTTGTACACACATGTAAATAGGAACATGTTGGCGTTATTTAGTCACTTATTCGAAGCAGTAGGCTAGTTGGAACCATTCACCTGCAGGATCTGTGCTAGGCTAAGCTAATGCTGGAGCCGTCAGACAGCATTACAGCACGCACAGAGATGAGAAGGGTATGTATGGACTTGTCTAACTCTGGGGGTTACGGTGAATAAGCTAAAGTCCCAATAAGTCTTTTGAAGCGCCGACAGTGTTAAAACTTAGAATTCCTCGTGGGGGCAGCAGAAACTACGCGCTATAGCTTTAATTTGTTTAATTTTGTCTCAGGCAAAGATCTGGTTCAAACGTGAACCCAGTGTTTGGACTATCATCCACGAGGAAAAAGGCTATCGTTGGAGATCTTCAAGTGAGTACAGACGAGCTACAGTAGTTTGGGTCTAGCAACATTAGAACCAACACTCTGGTTTTCATTATTAGTGCTCTGCTAAGCAAAGATGTTCAGCTTGGGTTATAGAAAGAGGTGTGCTATTGGTCTCTTATATTGCTGTGTTCTCAGCCACCAGCTGTCAGCCCAGAGTATCACCCTTGGGAGGACCAGGCAGCTGCGGACTGTGACACAAAAGATGCCTCCAGAATGGAAGGTACTATGTAACCATGACAATATGCTACAGTGCATGCTTTGCGGTTTGAGTAGGCAATGCAACTTTTAGAGCTGTGTGAACAATGTGCATTTAGTGTTTTGACTGTTTTGTTGACATTTAGTTTGTCCCCTGGCAGATATAACGTACATCTTCGACCAGGTCGTCAATACAAATTCCCCTGAGTCGTGTTGGACATATCTGATGAACCTGGAGAAAAGGGGCAACCCTCACACAGACGTCAACCTCCTCAATAAGCTCAAGGACTGCTATTCTAAAATCTTCTCCAGGCTGCCAATAAGACAATTCAGCAAAAACGCCAGCTATGCCAGAATACTGGTCAGATATGCAGAACTCAAGGGGTGAGTGTGGATAAAATACTATACCTGACACAATAAAATGTTTATCACATTAAATCACATGATTTTTCAGTCTTTTACAGGAAGCTCAGCTTGTACTTTTTTAAATTGTATTTAAGATTTCACACTGAAAGATTTTGGCAACCTTTTTATTTGGATCATTCAGACATGACATGATTAAATTAAGTATATAATTATATTATTACTGTGCATTATTGCCCAGTCCAGGTGTGGTGTTAGTGATATAGAGTGGATGAATTGGTGCCTCTGTATGGATTTAATAAATGTTGACATCAGATAACAGTGTAAAAGCCTGTTTGTCTTTCTGTTCATGCTCTGTAGGTTAAAATCGGTGCATACAGCCCTTCAAAAAGGCTGTTGCCATAATGTTGAACATGTTTAACATACATTTTTATTTAATTTTTTTGTAACAAACTTTTTGTCAGGTCATTTTAAGTATAACCACATTTCTTGCTTTTTCTTTTAAAGGATCGAAGACCCAGATGAAGCCAAAGACCACTTTATAGTTGCCAGATCTAACTGTAAAGGCTTTGCCTTTGTCCACATAGCACATGCCCAGTTTGAGGTTTCGCAAGGTAAGAATGACTTTGTATTTGTTTTAGTTTCCAGAAATCTGATATATGTAGACAGACGAAAACATTCATACTTAGTTGTTTTTACAGATGTGCCAGCGTTAGGGCCGCACAATTAATCGCATATTTATCGAAATCGCAATATGGACTACTGCAATATTGAAATTGCGCAATAAGGCATAACCTATCAACACTTCTGATTTAAGTATTATGGTGCTCCAGCCTACAAATTGTATCCTACAGACTAAAGAAAAAAATCTTTGTTTTAAGTACAGATCCTTGAAAAAAAATCACATTATATAATCATTAAAAAAAAACAAAAATATTTATTTTAATATTTTTCTAGGAAAATAAGTGATACAAAAATAAAATTTCCTCCAATATCGTGGATTATATCGCAATTGTAAAATCAGTCCAAATAATCACAATTAGATATTTTCCTCATATTGTGCAGCCCTAGCCATTTTCCTAATGCTCTTACAACCTCTGACTTTATTTTATAGACAGGTTGGCTAGACAAGAATTCACTTCACTAGGGCTGGGCATCGTTCATAATCTTTCGATACCCCAGTTTCGATGCCGGTTCCTTTGTAATATTCTATTTATTTACATTTTTCAAATTAAACAAACAAACAGGGCTCAGATGCAGCTATTGCCAGTTGTTGCAGTCATACTTAGTGCAGCGGTAGGAGGAAAGGTTGTTGATACAGGAACATAATTAGTTTACTGTATTTTAGCTTTTTCAAAATGAGTTAGGAATGGGTTCCAAGAACGGGAAAACATGTCCCTTTGACTAGTGCGGAGTTTTTCCATTTGTATTATGGATAGCATATCGGTGATCCATACCTGAAAGGAGGGAGGAGAGGGAGACTTCCATTCCCTCAATATCAGTCTCTTGGCAACTATCAGTCCCAGTTCCAATGGTTTCGATGCCGGTTCCTAACGATACTTTTTTCAATACCATATGTTTTAAAATCCATTTCAACATCAACAAAAATATATAAACACAAAGCTTTTATTTTCCAACTTAATTGTAAATCAGTTATCAAAATGTAAAAATTCTGGTAACACTGCTCACTCAGAGTAACATTAATAAAGTTTCCTTGCCATACAAGCTCAGCCTGTCAGTCAGTCATCAGGGCAGAGTAACCACTTTTGGGCCTGCTTGTCTAACGGTACAGATCCATTTGTCCGACACGACTGAAGCATGGTGTCGCGACGTCATACAGCCATGGTTGATGCTCCACGTCCCTGACCAGCAGCTGATTGGATGAACGCGTGACGTGGGTCTGGCTACTTGAGAATTTCAACAGTGTCATGGTGGCTCGTTGAGAATACGATCTACTATTATTACAAAAATAGTTCACCGAAAAATGTTTCTGAAAACATTTTAAAGTGATGGTTCGGAGTAATTTCACCCTAGGTTCCTTTGACTACTTCTGCTGACTATCCGGTAGAAGTAGTAGAAGAAAATCTTTCAAACTAACCTTTGTCGATCTGAAATGAAGACCGATTCAGCAACTGCATGGCCTATTTCTCGCTTAAAGTGATGGTTGGGAGTAATTTCACCCTAGGGTCCTTTGCACCATGACCTCGAGCCAAACACCCCCCCAGAAGCTTTTTTCACCTGAGTCGAACATTGGGAGAGTTCGCGTTATCAGCTGAATAGCTTAGTGCATGGGCTAATGGATCCAAGAGCGTCTCTTGTACATTACCCCACTAATAATGCCCAAAATGATACCAAACTTCTACACTAGTACAAATAGGTTATGCATTCATAAAACGATGGATTGGAAAGTTTGGAAGTACACCAGAAGTTTATGTAAATAACACTTGCCTGCTGGCTTCTGCTCTCTGTTGTTGTTGCTGCTGCTGTAAGACGAGTGCTCAGGGACATCTACAAATTACAACACCGAAAAGATATACAACAAAAATATTTATTAATTTAACTAATTTTTTAAAGTAAGTGCTGTAGTATAACTAGCAGGAGACAGGTTATAATTGAGGTAAGTTTGGAGACATTACCTTATTTAATCATTAAATTAATAAATATTTTTGTTGTATCTCTTTTCGGTGTTGTAATTTGTAGACGGCCCTAAGCACTCAGTAGCAGCAGCAGAGACGAGAAGCCAACAGGCAAGTGCTATTTACATAAACTTCTGGTGTACTTCCAAACTTTCCAATCCATCGTTTTATGAATGCATAACCTATTTGTACTAGTGTAGAAGTTTGGTATCATTTTGGGCATTATTAGTGGGGTAATGTACAAGAGACCCTCTCGGATCCATTAGCGCCTGCACTAATCTATTCAGCTGATAACGCTACTCTACGCTAACTCTCTCAATGTTCGACCCAGGTGAAAAAAGCTTCTGGGGGGGCGTTTGGCTCGAGGTCATGGTGGAAAGGACCCTAGGGTGAAATTACTCCGAACCATCTCTTTAACGAGAAATAGGCCATGCAGTTGCTGAATCGGTCTTCATTTCAGATAGACGAAGGTTAGTTTGAAAGATTTTCGTCTACTTCTACTGGATAGTCGTGTTGCGTTCAACTGATTCATTTGCATAAAGAGGGGAATCTGCCAGCTTTTTGACACGCAGCATTTTTTCCAATGCAGCGCCGCCTTCCCGGAATGCTTTGCAGGCACGTTGAAGTCGCTTGACGTCACACATAGAAATAGAGTGGAGCGCGGCGCGACAGAAGCGTTGCACGGTCAAATGGATCTGTACTGTAAGAGGAAGTGTAACGTCGACAGCACCGCGACCGCTTTCGGCTCTCCATTAATATCATATTGCAGCAAACACCGCCGAAGTTTTGAAAAACTGTAACCACACTTGAAACCACTTTATCGGCATTACTGTGACTTCAACAAAACTGCAGACAGTTTAGTGTCTGTCTGTCGGTCTCTCTGCAGAGAGGACAGATAAGTTTACGCGTTCAGACGCTTTTGGAACCGAAATTTGGCACCGAAAGATTAATAATTTTTTTTTCTTTTTTCGGTGCCATGAAAGTATTAATGTTTGGTGCCCAGCCCTACACTTCACTGACTAAACATAGTCAAATAAAAAATTTTCTTCCTTTTCAAGGTAACGTGAACAAAGCGACTTCAATTCTGCTCAAAGCCCAGGCATTAAATTCCAAGCCAGCAGAGCTCCTGGAGATAGCCATACGTAACCTGAGAGCTGGGGAGGAACAGCTTGTGCCCACCAGGGAGGAGGAACCTCCCACAGGTAGAGATTCACTGAGAGGCATTGTTAATGTTAAAGCGGTTGGACACGGTTTGTAACTGAAATGTTTTTAATTTCTACAGTTTTTCTCGCAGATTTGCAAACGGGTGTTGCAGAAAGTGTGTCTGCTTGTGGGAGAAACCAGGAACTTCAGCTTCCTGGTCGCGTCCCCGTGAAGCGGTCAGTGGAACAGCCTAAACCTGCCAGCAAGGATCCCTTATCAGAGTGGAAGATGCCAACTCCTGTCTACCGCAATGTTTCTCCAGAGGTCTGATGGCATTCTATATCCATAATACTCTTTACTGTGCAATGCATTTAGAGCACATGGTTAAAATGTTTGATTACAAAATATTTTAATGTGTCTTAAAGGAACACGCCGATTTATTGGGACTTTGTCTTATTCCCCGTATCTCCCAGAGTTAGATAAGTCCAAACATACCCTTCTCATCTCCGTGTGTGTTGTAACCCTGTCAGACGCCCCCACCGCTAGCCTAGCTTAGCACAGATCCTGGAGGTAACCGGTTACAACTAGCCTAGCTTAGCACAGATCCTGGAGGTAACCGGGTCCATCTAGCCTAGCTTAGCACAGATCCTGGAGGTAACCGGTTCCATCTAGCCTAGCTTAGCACAGATCCTGGAGGTAACCGGTTCCATCTAGCTTAGCTTAGCACAGATCCTGGAGGTAACCGGTTCCATCTAGCCTAGCTTAGCACAGATCCTGGAGGTAACCGGCTCCGTCTAGCCTAGCTTAGCACAGATCCTGTAGGTAACTGGCTCCATCTAGCCTAACTTAGCACAGATCCTGGAGGTAACCAGCTCCATCTAGCCTAGCTTAGCACAGATCCTGGAGGTAACCAGCTCCATCTAGCCTACTGCTCCCAATAAGTGACAAAATAATGCCAACATGTTCCTATTTCCATGTTGTGATTTGTATAGTCACAGTGTGTACAAATAACAAGGTCACATGACACACAGCCATGATTTGTAACGTTACTCTCTGCTCCTCACCACGGGGCTTCTCAGGTGCTGTCAGCAAATCACTCCGCCCAAGTAGCAGAAGTAGCAGTGCTTGGCCTTCTGAGAATATAGTTCCCAGTATGAATACGGTTAGAAGATGGCTGTGTGTCATCAGGGTGGCCGCGGGTCCTTTAAAAAGTCTTAAAGGGATGATAGAATGCAAAACCGATTTTACCCTGTCATAGTTGACTAACGACAGTTCGGTGGGTAAATAGGACATACATAGAAGCTCAAAGTCCCACTGACACCCCTTTACTATGAAAATCTCATATTTTGAAACTGCCGCTGAAAACGGGCGAATCCCAACAAAGCTGAGTTGCTTACGCAAGCGTCTCAAAATCCGGAACCTTAAGAGAACAGTCACGCCCCAACATTTACATAGGCTACACAACTGACCTGAGATCAGGTAGTCTTCTGAATCTAGCTAGGTCACGCGCCTCTGCTATTCCATTACAAAATTCACTTCTGAAACTTTTTATGGCGAGAAATCAACCATATAAAGCTCAAATATGGGCCGCTTTACGAAAATGGATGGCTAATTGCAAATTTTCTCCGACTGTGTGTTGGAGTTTAGTGCCGGTGTTGGTGCTGCCTGGGTTGCTACATCGCCGCCCTGACCGCGGTGTCAGCGAGCTTGATACGCCCGCAATCTTTTACCCGCAGCCCGCAGGTTCCAGTAAATCTTATAATGGGTATGTGTGTTGAGTTATTTAAACACAAAATCGGGAAATACGCGCCTCTTGTCCGCGAGTCTCATTGATAGAGCCGCGGTGAGATGGAGTCCATCAATGAGAGCTAGCTAGCCTCCTCCTAACTCTGACATTCACAAAAATACATTCAATTGAAATCCGAATCGGACAAGTGTTAGCTAAGCTTTGTAAGACCTTGAGGAACCTATAATATTCATGCCGTGCGAAATTCAAACTGTAAATATACTTTAGTTATTGCGAAAGTGAGCAAGCTGCGATATTTCTCCATTGTAATGAATGGGACATATAGCAAGCAGCTGCTCCACCTACAAAGAGCGCCTTAGCGTTCCTAAAAATGCCTTAAAATCAAATCCGGACACAACGGTTAGCTTTATAAGACATTGGGGAATGAGTTGTATAAGTGGCGTGCGAAATTCAAACTGTAAATATAATTTAGTTATGGCAAAAGTGTAGCTAGCGCGCGGTATTTCCCCATTGTAATGAATGGGACATATAGCAAGCAGCTGCTTTCCTTACAAAAGACGCCTCACGTTCATAAAAATGCCTTAAAATCAAATCGGACACAACGGTTAGCTTTATAAGACATTGGGGAATGATGTTATATAAGGCGTCGGCGAAATTCAAACCGGAGTAATATATTTAGTTATGCCGGCAGCTGGCCCGCCGGAGCCCCATAGTGCAGTATCCACAAAGGGTGACTTTGCGCTGGTTATGGAGCCCAGCAGGCTGCCCTTTCTCGTCAGACTGTGTGGAGCTCCTAAAGTCTGGACGTCTTACCAAATTTGCAATTAGCCATCAATTTTTGTAAAACGGCCCATATTTCAGCTTTATATAGTGGATTTCTCGCTTAAAAAAGTCTCAGAAGTGAATTTGGTAATGAAAAATTGCAGTGTCTGGAATATGAGATTCTGTCGCTTCTCTAATGTATGTGTATTGGGGATTCGCTCAACCAATCAGCGCGCGTCTCTAATGTGTGCGTATGGCAAGTCGCTCAACCAATCAGCGCGCAGCTCATCTAAATATTCATGACCATACCATATTTGGAAGAAAAGCTCTTGTTACAAATAGGGCCAAAACACAGGGATGCATAAGGGCCAGTAAAATATCAACCAGGCCATTTTCAGCCCAACCAATGTTACATACCCCATTAGGAGACCATAAGGAACAGTGTGAAATACCCTATATAATCATTCTATCACCCCTTTAAAAAGTCTTAAATCACTTTCCCTAAAAATAAGGCCTTAAAAAGTATTAAATTGTCTTAAATTCAGATTGGATAGGTCTTAAATATGTTTGTGTCATGCAACCGCGAAAATGCAGGCAATCTGTCTGCCAGCCAGGTCGAATATCTTTTACGCAAGGTAACCCCATTTGTACATGACCTATCCCCTGACCAATCGGCTATCCTAACCTTAACCTTAACCAATGTCAAATGCCTAACCCCTACCAATCGAGCTGCTTCGTGGGCGGGTCTTGGCGTGGCCATAGTCAGTGGGATTTGCAATTTCGCCGCATACAGGTAATACGGCAATGGTTGATAATTGTTCAATTACAAATTGCTTGAAAAGAACGAGTATTATTGGTTAAGGTCGGTGCTTGGGAATGTTTATGAAGCGAACTGCGTTATGCGTCGGAAGAATTTCAAACTTGGTAAACTACGTAAAGGCTCGCCAGCATCCCGTAATTGCTAGTTTCTGCTACACCATTTCTACCGCTACCAACGATGTCAACGCTACAACGCTGGATGTTAGGATGGGAAATCCACAGCCAACAATGCCAGCTGACCGCCGAGAAATTGTGGCTCTATGCCAACACTCCGAGCAGAGGTGATTTGGGTGCTGAGGACTGTGACAAGCCACAATTCCTACAGGTATAATGACAGGATTGAAGAAGTGTTCAAAGCAATGTTTCCAGATTCGGGGCTTGTACAGTCATTTACCTGTGGAAAGGACAAGACCAGATACGTTACGCTAAATTTGGACTGGCGCCATATATCAAAAAATAACTCATCACCTAAGTCCGAAAATGCGGTGCGTTTGTAATTATGTTCGACAAGACACTGAACCAGACAACCAAAAGCAAACAACTGGACTTGCATGTGCATTATTGGTTAAATGACAAGTGGTGCTCATAAGTTTGTGAACCCAATATAAGTTGACTAAAAAGAGGAATACAAAAATCATCTTTTGGAAATTGATCTTAATTCCTTAATTAAAAAAAGTAGGAAAAGTCCAACCTTTTAAGGACACCAATTTTCTTTGTGAATAAATAATGTATCGTAAATAAATAAATGCCCTTCCTTAAAATACAGTGCGCTACAGATACAATGCATTCTGATAAAGTTCCCTTGGCCTCACATACCCTTCACCATACCTAGATATGGGACACTTTCAATAAAATCATCTCTCAATCAATCAAACCAGCTATGAGGCTAACTGAAATAAAACCATTCTAATCTCTAGGTATGGTGAAGGGTATGTGATGATGTGGGGCTATTTTTATGAGCATTTTTATGTATACTATTTATACATATTGGCAGGTAAACAGCAGACTCTAATAACATTCTAAAACTCAATTTGGCTGTTTTTACTTCATTCATTTTAATTTGTCTAATTAACATGTAGTGCCCTATCCATAGTTGTTATTCACTTGACAAATCAGTAAAGCTTAACTATATGATACACAACATACAAGAGGTTAGTTAATAAATATATTTATGGCACACTTACTTTGAAATGCTGAAGTAGATCCTGGGCAGTTGCATGGCCCATGAACTGCTCCATATAATCTTGACTGGATGTGGTCATTTAACCAATAATGCACATGCAAGTCCAGTTGTTTGCTTTTGGTTGTCCGGTTCAGTGTCTCGTTGAACATGATTACAAACGCACCGCATTCAAGTCTTAAATTTCATTTAGAAGTGGTCTTAAAAAGTCTTAAATTTAACTTGTTTATACCTGTAGCCACCCTGGTCATGTGACCTTGTTATTTGTACACACTGTGACTATATAAATCACAACATGTAAATAGGAACATGTTGGTGTTATTTTGTCACTTATTGGGAGCAGTAGGCTAGATGGAGCCGGTTACCTCCAGGATCTGTGCTAAGCTAGGCTAGGTGGCGCCGGTCACCTCCAGGATCTGTGCTAAGCTAGGCTAGCGGTGGGGGCGTCAGATAGTTAGGAGATGAGAAGGGTATGTTTGGACTTATCTAACTCTGGGGGATACGGGGAATAAGACACAGTCCCACAGGGCTCGAGAGTGCGACCAATTTGGTCGCAAATGCGACCAAAATTTGTAAGGGTGCGACTAAGATTTTTCCTAGGTCGCACCGGTGCACCTAACGTCCTCGCATCCGCTGCCTCTCCACTAACGAAGCAATGTTGTTTATATCGATGTGGTTTAATGTTGCGTTACATGACCCATTCCTTCTGGAAAGCCGTGCCTGTGTTTGGATTTGTCGATCTCCTCCCGCCAGCCCCGCCCCCATTCATTCACACACACCGGCTGGCAACTGCAACATGGAGAGACACAGCGCCGCTGGTCCAAACTCCCGACATTTGTCTACAGTTTTAATTGTATTAACACAGCTGTATATTGTTAAGTATGAGAGGGAAACCTGTGGTAGTGTTACTAGTGTTTCTGCTGGTAACTCCGTTACTGCGGCAGCCAGCGCGAAAAACGATATTAAACTAACTTGTTCGTTAGTGTTGAAGTGATAGCGTGGAGCATGCTGGATCATCCATCCATCCATCCATCTTCGGTCCGCTTATCCGGTGTCGGTCGCTGGGGGAGCAGCTCCAGCAGGGGACCCCAAACTTCCCTCCTTCCCGAGCAACATTAACCAGCTCCGACTGGGGATCCCGAGGCGCGTTCCCAGGCCAGGTTTGAGATATAATCCCTCCACCTAGTCCTGGGTCTTCCCGAGGCCTCCTCCCAGCTGGACGTGCCTGGAACACCTCCCTAGGGAGGCGCCCAGGGGGCATCCTTACCAGATGCCCGAACCACCTCAACTGGCTCCTTTCAACGAAAGGGAGCAGCGGCTCTACTCCTCGAGCTCCTCACGGATGACTGAGCTTCTCACCCTATCTCCTAAGGGAGACGCCAGCCACCCTCCTGAGGAAACCCATTTCGGCCGCTTGTACCCTGGATCTC
The DNA here is from genome assembly GCF_010015445.1 of Perca fluviatilis. Taxonomy (NCBI): domain Eukaryota; kingdom Metazoa; phylum Chordata; class Actinopteri; order Perciformes; family Percidae; genus Perca; species Perca fluviatilis. The sequence continues at coordinate 3,833,755 of NC_053118.1, read as the reverse complement.
GTTCTTCGGTCATGACCCAGCCTTCATGACCATAGGTGAGGGTAGGAACGAAAACTGACCGGTAGATTGAGAGCTTTGCCTTCTGGCTCAGCTCTCTTTCGTCACAACGGTGCGATAGATGGAATGTAATACCGCACCTGCGCTGCCGATTCTCTCCGACCAATCTCCCGCTCCATTGTCTCCTCACTCGCGAACAAAACCCCAAGGTACTTGAACTCCTTCACTTGGGGTAAGGACTCATTCCCTACCTGGAGAAGGCATTCCATCGGTTTCCTGCTGAGAACCATGGCCTCCGATTTAGAGGTGCTGATCCTCATCCCAACCGCCATTCACTCGGCTGCGAACCGATCCAGTGAGTGCTGAAGGTCGCAGGCCGATGATGCCATCAGGACCGCATCATCTGCAAAAGCAGCGATGAGATCCCCAGCCCACCGAACTGCAACCCCTCCCCACCCCCGACTACTCGATATCCTGTCCATAAATATTACAAACAGGATTGGTGACAAAGCACAGGCCCTGGCGGAGGCCAACCCTCACCTGAAAGCGAGTCCGACTTACTGCCGAGAACCCGGACACAGCTCTCACTTTGGTCGCAGAGATTGGATGGCCCTGAGTAGAGACCCCCTCACCCCATACTCCCGCAGCACCTCCCACCGTTATCTCCCGGGGACCCGGTCATAGCCTTCTCCAAATCCACAAAACACATGTAGACCGGTTGGGCATACTCCCAGGCTCCCTCCAGGATCCTTAGAGTGAAGAGCTGGTCCGTTGTTCCACAACCAGGACGGAATCCGCATTGTTCCTCCTCAACCTGAGGTTCGACTATCGGCCGAACCCTCCTTTCCTGAACTTGGAGTAGACTTTACCAGGGAGGCTGAGAAGTGTGATACCCCTGTAATTGGCACACACCCTCTGGTCCCCTTTTTAAAGGGGAACCACCACCCCAGTCTGCCACTCCTTTGCGCCTGTTCCAGACTTCCACGCAATGTTGAAGAGACGTGTCAACCAGGACAGCCCCTCCACACCCAGAGCCTTGAGCATTTCTGGACGGATCTCATCAATCCCGGGGCTTTGCCACTGTGGAGTTGTTTGACTACATCAGTGACTTCCCCCGGAACAATTTCCGCAACTCCCGTCATCCTCCAGCTCTGCCTCTAACATAGAGGGCGTATTAGTCCGGATTCAGGAGTTCCTCAAAATGCTCCTTCCACCGCCCTATTACCTCCTCAGTTGAGGTCAACAGTGTCCCATCCTTACTGTACACAGCTTGGATGGTTCCCCTTTCTCCTCCTGAGGTGGCGAACAGTTTTCCAGAAGCACTTTGGTGCCGACCGAAAGTCCTTCTCCATGTCTTCTCCAAACTTCTCCCACACACGCGCTGCTTTGCCTCTTTCACGGCAGAGGCTGCCGCCCCTTCGGGCCCTTCCGGTACCCTGCAAGGCCTCCTCGGAGTCCTCTGGGATAACATATCCCGGAAAGACTCCTTCTTCAGTCGGACGGCTTCCCTGACCACCGGTGTCCATCACGCGGTGTCTGGGGTTACCGCCCCTTGAGGCAACCCAAGACCACAGCTCCTCGCCGCAGCTTCAGCAATGGAAACTTTGAACATTGTCCACTCGGGTTCAATGCCCCCAGCCTCCACAGGGATGCACGAAAGCTCCGCCGGAGGTGCGTGAAAGTAAGTTCGTGGACAGGGGCCTCCTCCAGACGTTCCCAATTTACCCGCACTACACGTTTGGGCTTATCAGGTCTGTCCAGAGTCTTCCCCACCCCTGACCCAACTCACCACCAGATGGTGATCAGTTGACAGCTCTGCCCCTCTCTTCACCCGTGTGTCCAAAACATACGGCCTCAGATCAGATGAAACGATTATAAAATCGATCATTGACCTTCGGCCTAGGGTGCTCTGGTACCAGGTACACTTATGAGCATCCCTATGTTCGAACATGGTGTTGCTATAGACAATCCATGACTAGCACAGAAGTCCAACAACAAACAACCACTCTGGTTTAGATCAGGGAGGCCGTTCCTCCCAATCACGCCTCTCCAGGTGTCTCCATGCACTTGCGGTCGCGGCGTGTAGTCCCCCAGCAGAACAATGGAGTCCCCCCGCGGCCCCGCATGCAGGACTCCACTCAAGGTCTCCAAGAAGGCCGACTACTCGAACTCCTGTTTGATGCATATGCACAAACAGTCAGAGTTTTCCCCCACAACCCGCAGGAGTAGGGAGGCGGCCCTCTCGTCCACGGGGCCAAACTCCAACGTAAGCGGCGCTCAGCCGGGGGCTTGTTAGTATCCCCACCCCGCCCGGCCGCACACCCTGAGCAACTCCAGAGAAGAAAAGAGTCCAACCCCTATCCAGGAGTACGGTTCCAGAACCGGTGACCGTGCGGGGGGTAAGCCCCACCAGATCTAACCGGTAGCGCTCCACCTCCCGCACCAGTTCCGGCTCCTTCCCCACAGAGAGGTGACCTTCCACGTCCCCAGAGCCAGCATCTGCTGCCCGGGTCTCGTCCGTCGAGGCCCTTGACCTTCACTGCCACCCATGTGGCAGCGCACCCCCCCAGCGGTTCCTCCCACAGGTGGTGGGCCCATGGGCTGGAGAGATGGGGCCACGTAGCTTGTTGGGGCTGTGCCCAGCCGGGCTCCGTGGCAAACCCGGCCACCAGGCGCTCGCCGACGAGCCCGCCGTCTGGGCCTGGCTCCAGACGGGGGCCCCGGGCTTCCTCCGGGCAGGGTCACTCCATTTCTACCTTGTTTTTCCATTGGGGTTTTGAACCATTCTTTGTCTGGCCCCTCACCTGAGACCACTTTGCCTTGGGAGACCCTACCAGTAGCTGGATCATAGTTCATAAAAATGCAGCGCAGTGACGATACAGACATTTCATAGCCTACACAAGACTGGTGTAACGCCGCTAATGAGTCAGCCGTCACTCTCTGAGTAGCCTAGCATACGCTTCAGTCCATCGCACTCCCCCTGTCTTTCGGTCGTTCTTTTTCTTTTTCTTTTTTTTTTTTTAAGATTTCGGCCTTTATTTTGATAGGAAAGCTGAAGACATGAAAGGGGAGAGAGAGTGGGGGGATGACATGTACAGACATGAAAATCCCTCACCTTTCGGCGAAATTCGCCGTTTTGAAACCAAAATAGGTGACCTACGTGAATCGTGTAGATTTGATGAGAAAATGTTTAAGGGGGGAGAGGGGGGTGTAAGTACTCGGGCCTGGTGCCGTATGACTATTTTAGAAAAATAAATAAATTAAAAAGTCCACATGGGATTTGTTTTAATGCGCTGGATTTAACCATACTGTCTATAGCTTTGACCAATCATCGAACTTCCACCAACCAATGAAACGAGTTCCACCAACCTTCTGCAGCGCATGTTCAAGGAAGACGGCGGCAGCGGTAAGACGGGGCTTGCTAGTCATTAGATGCTAGTCACAAAGCTTCGGTCCGTGCACTCTGTCATACGAGTACGTTACCGGCAACGACCGCTACCGTTAAGACGGCGACTGTTCCTTTACTGACCGACCGTGATACAAACAATACGTGTGTGCACGTTCATAGCAGATCATGATTTGTAAAAGCTATCTGAAGCCCAAACTGCCTTGATAAAGCTGTCTGTTTGGAATCAGCATGGCAGGTATTTAAACATAACGGCCTTGTCCCAGAGTTTTGACTTCTAGCTATATGAAAAGATAAACAATGCCACGTTTTTAATAATTGTAAATAAAGCAGCTAATATCAGCATGGACAAAATCATGAATGTACTAATTTGCTTTTTTGATGATGACCTGGCCAAAGTAGTAAATTTTAGTTTTCACAATGATTCATTTTAGGATTATGATATTATTGCAATATGTAAATCCACATTGACTCTTTATTTAATATATGGTTGGAAGAAGTACAAATGTATCCAAAACTTTTAGTTTTTTAAAAATTATGACTTTTATTATTGTGTAATGTCAGAAGGACTTTAACTGTTTTGCCAGTCAAATTAACTTTAATGAGTGCATATTGAAATATTACACTGTTGGTTGGCAAAAAATGCATCTCAAAATGCATCAGATTGATGCTTTAAAATATGGAATATTTAAAATTTTCTTCCGGGGGGGGACCCCCCTAGAGGGGTAATATCCTTCTCACTTTTTTCACCCCTGACCCGTTTTCATGCCTGTCATATAGGAAAGGGCTGCAGGTCGGAGTCAAACCTCTATATTTACCAACTGAGCTATCCGCCGTCGTCTCTCTTTTAATCAGTCTGTTATTGTTGTTGAAAGCTTATGAAGGAGCTTTCTCAGGCTATTTATTTTAGATAACTTTCATTTACATGTGTTGCAGCTGTATATTTTCAAACTGGTAAAGAAAACCCTGTCTTTGCATTTTATTTTAATCACAATCTGTTTTAATAAAAGAGCTTGTGAAAAGTGGCTTTGACTTAAAACTGAACATTTAGCCCACTTTGTAAAAAAATACAGAGCTATATATCGTGTATCGCCATTCAGTGTTACGGCGATGCGAGGAAAAATTTGGGTGCACCTAAATTTTGTGCTGGTGCACCTAAATAAAAGTTAGGCGCACCAGTGCAACCAAGGCAAAAAGTTAGTGTGGAGCCCTGTCCCAATAAGAATTTGAAGATGTTAGATATTAGAAGATGGTTGTGTCTCATGTAGGGATGTCACGAGAACTGATACTTGTGATACCTTCCGGTTCTAAAATGACAAAACGCCAACGAAACACTGTAGGCACCGTTAGCGACGATGCCAGTGTTAGCAGCATCGGTGCTGCGCCTCTTCTGGAACTGATGGGGGCAGTATACACTTCAGAGCGTTCCAGTCGTTACATTCAGAAGTAGGAGGTCACGAACAAGTGGCCGAAGTCACGCTCTTCTACTTCCGTTACAAGGGGCATACAGTATGAACGAGAGTCAACGGAGATAGATTCTACCCGATGTCAAAAACGACACGTTCACTGCAAACTCCAGCCCCCCCCCTCTCTTGGCTTCAAATAACTCACCGTTGTTGGCTACGGCTGCTGAACAGGCTCTACATTGTAAACAGCCGTGGCCGCTTGGATGCTCCTCCGGTAACGTTAGCAGTTAGCATGGCGGCGTTAGCCAGGACCCGTCAGGATCACTTTTCTGGCTGTATCTCAATTGTTTTTGCGAGTAACCAACTCGAGTATAGCTATATAATTCAATGTGAGTACACGAATGTTGAAATGACATAAAGTGCCCGTCCCTTGTGGCCGTGATAAATTAGCCTGAAGCTAATGCTTACCTGTTCAGGAGGAAATTGGCCAACTCGGCATCCTTTTGGGCTCTACGCTGTCTCCATCTTTCAGATTAGAGATGCACCGATTACAACTTTCTAGGCCAATTCCGATTTTCTTTGAGTTAGGCCAGCCGATACCGATTTTAGCAGATTCAGATTTCATTTTTTCTAACTACTTTACAGCACACACAAATATTTAGGGCCCGAGCGTCGACAGCGGCGAAGGCCCTATTGAAACTGAAGGAATTATTCTTTCTTTCTTTCTTTCTATTATTCTTTTTCCCGTCAAATGAATTGGCTTTTTGAGGGCCTTAACATATTCAAAGACTCACCAAATTTGGCGGTCGCATCAAGTCTGGTGAAAATTTACGTATTTTAAGGGTTTCGGGAATAGGCGCACAAAAATGGCTCGCTAGCGCCCCCTAGAAAGTTAAGAAAATTGAGCCTCTGCAGTGCGTTTAACGTAGACTCACGAAACTTGGTACACATATGTAACATGTCAAGATGTACAAAAAACATCATTACAGCCATACCCTAAACCAAACAGGAAGTCCGCCATTTTGATTTCAAAGTTCGAAATTAGTGCGATTTTGGCCATTTCCACATGTCATACTTTAACGAACTCCTAGAGATTTCATCCGATCAACTTCAAACTCGGTCTGTGCCATCTTAAGATGTTAAAGATGAAAAGTTGTTAAAAGAAAAACTTTTCGTCATAGGGCGTGGCCGTGGCGGGGCGTCCATTTTGTGCGTTTCGCCGCCGAAACAGGAAGTGGGTGTAACTCGAGTGAACGTTGTCCGATTACCTCGAAACTTTTCAACCCTGTCCAACCCTGAGGACAAATAAAGGCCGATATTTACTTAAAGTCATAGCGCCCCCTAGTGGCAACAGGAAGTAGGTCTAAAAGTCAAGGTGCTATACTTTAACGAACTCCTCCTAGAGATTTCATCCGATGGACTTCAAACTTGGTCTGTACCATCCCAACACCTTAACGATGAAAAGTCATTAAAAGAAAAACTTTTCATCAGACGGTGTGGGCGTGGCGTGGCGGCCATTTTGAGTGTTTAGCGATGAACAAAGAAGATGTTGTAACTTGAGTGTACGTTGTCGTATCTGCCCGAAATTTCTCACGATGGACAAGGGTCCAGGCCTGAGGACACCTACAGGCCAAAATTGACTTTTGGTCATAGCGCCCCCCGCTGGCAACATGAAATCTGCCTTATATGACAAACATCATCCGATTTGCATGAAACTCAGAATGTGTGGTCTACGTGTGATACTGAGCCGCCCCCTATAATATGGCCATGCCCACTTACTCAGGCCACGCCCCCTTTCATAACATTTGAACCGTTTAAGGTATACCCTTGTGTGAGGTATCATTGAACTCAGCAGAGACTTCCTTCTTCATTGGTGATGGTTTGGCCCGCCCCCTATGTTTAAGCCACGCCCCCTTCATACATGCTGACCCATTTAAGGTAGTCTTGTGTGAGGTATCATTCATCTCAGCAGAGGCTTCATTTTTAATTGGTGATGGTTGGACCCGCCCCCTATGCTTTATCCACGCCCCCATTCACAGCTAATGAACCGTATGACGTAGAGTCTTGTGTGAGGTATCGTTGAACTCGGCGGGGAGTTCCCTTTTCATTGGTGACGGTTTGTGGCGTCTGAGTGCCGCGCAAATGCACGGTCGCAAGGAGCGGCGTCCGCCGGTAACCCCGACGCGCGCAGAGGCGCGAGGGCCCGTCCATCGCTGCTCGCAGCTTTAATTTAATAAAGAAGTTCATGTTTCAAGTTAAAGTATATGGAATCTTAGAAAATCCTCTTTTTTTTTTTTTTTACTGTGGTATCGAAATCTGCATTGAGAATCAGAATGACATTGATTCTTTTTGTTGATGACCACATCATTGGACATTGATGGCGCACAGCAAGCAGCACGGCGCAGGTTTTCGGGACTGGCCTGCGGTCTCTTGGCCCGTGATCTGGCGGTAGCCAACTGCCACCAGGCCCGGGATCCAACGACAGAAAACTAACACTGGGCCCGTGATCCGGCGGCAGCTTGCTGCCACCAGGCCGGGGAAGCTTTTCAAAGGCCAGGAGAGAAAAGCGTTCTCAAATGGCTGCTGCAAAAATGGATGCTACAATGGATACTGCTGCCACTACTGCTGATACTGCAAACACTCTTTCCACAACGGCCTGTGATGGCTGCGTCTATTTAATGAGGGCAGTGCACTTTTAATCAAGGCAAATGAATAAATAACAAACCTCAAAGAAGACATCCTACGGCTGTCGGAAGAACTTCGGAGGAAGGAGTCCTTATTGTCCAGTTATGTAGATCTGGCCTGTGGAAAGTCTCAGAAGTTGGCTTCTCTTGACTTAGCCCTGCAAGACACTGTGGCGTGGGACCCAGCCGCATGTCAGTGGCCCTCTTCGTGCTCTACTCCACTCCATGGGTCAACTTGGGTTGAAGTGGTGGTCCGCAGCCGCAAGAGGGGCTCCGACGGGACCGTCTCTCCACCTCTGTCGCTTTGCAACCGATATGCTGCTTTAGCTGTGGAAAACCCGGTCCTCACAATTGGTGCCTCTGCAGCCTCGCTACGACCAAATCGGGTCCCCTCCACAACGCCTGTCAACCCCGTAGGCCAACCGCTACTGATGGCGGAAAAGGTCGGCGCTGTCCAGGTTCCGAAAAAAAAAAAAAAATTAAAGTCAGCTTGGCGGTCTCTCTCCTCCCTGACCTCGAAAATAACTATACAAGAGGGGAGGGAGGGGATTGGCTCAGGGCTCAGTTAAGACTAGTCAGTTTCTATCAGTTTCCTCATTGATATCTAATGTGTTAACATGGGCTAAAAAGGTATGCCAGAGTTTGCGGAATGTCTTAAGGGAACCTCTTAAAGAATACCTGATCTTTTCAAGCCTTACACATTGCAGTACCTTAAGTCCATTTAAGAAGGATGAGCGAGAAGTGTGGTAAAATGCAATCACTTGCTTTGCGGTTTTGGACGTGATGAGTGAGGGAGAGATTCCGAGGAGGGGGTTGAGGAGTAGGCTACAGGTTTATCTAGGACTGTGCTAATTGTACCAAATACTGCAGACCAGAAAGCTGATAACTTGGGACAGAGCAGAAACGTGCATGTAGTCGGCAGGCGATTGATTACACCTGTTGCACTTATCAGTTCTATCAGGGTATGTTCTAGCTAATCTTGCGTTTGTAAGGTGAGCTCTGTGTAGAATCTTGCACTGTATAAGGCTGTGTCTTGCGCATATCGAAGAGGAGTGTACGCTGTCTAATATCTGTTCCCATTGATCATCTGCTAAAGTGACACCAAGATCCTGGCTCCAAGTAGTCCTTAGGGTGTCCAAACAGTTTGAATTTATGTTAGAAATGAGATTATAAACTGTAGATACGAGGCCCCGTTGACTTGAGTCATAGAACCTGGAGGTTGGTTAGGAAAGTTAGGCGATTGAGAACGTAAATGGTGTCGAATTTGAAAGTAGCGGAATAGGTGGCTATTAGGAAGGTCAAACTTTGCTGATAAATCTGAAAAAGCATAGAAAACGGCGTCAGCATAGAGGTCGTTGATAGTTAGCAGACCCTTGTTTGACCTGATCTGGAAAGCTGTGTCCGAGCAAGAAGGAAGAAAGGCATGGTTATGAAGGACTGGAGCCAGACCTGATGAAGTATGTAGGCCAAACTGTGTCCTAAACTGATTCCAGACTTTAAGTGTGTTTCTCACTATTGGATTCGAGGGGAATTGCTTAATTGGAGGTGGCAGTCGGGAGCAGACCACCAACCAAAGCGAGAAATGCGAGGAGGAAGTTTCTATATGGGACCACTGAGGTTGAGTGCTCCGAACTTTATTTGTGTTCCAGAATGTAAGTCTACTAATGTTGCAGGCCCAGTAGTTGTGACGTATGTTTGGCAAAGCTAGTCTTACCTTGGGCCTAGGGAGCTGGAGGACTGTCCTCCTAATACGCGCACGCCCACCGCACCATAAAAAAGCGTGTGTTAACTGGTCTAGGGAAGAGAAAAAGGACTTACTTATAAGTATGGGAATGTGTTGGAAGGCATAAAGAAACTTGGGCAGTACTACAATTTTCACCAGGTTGACCCGCCCCACTAGTGAAAGAGGGAGGGAGGAGTGTAGCCATCAGGTCCGGGCGATTTGTTAGTTTGTAAGGATTTAATGGCTTCTTTTATTTCGGAAACAGTTAAGGGTGCACCAACAGTAGCAGCAAGCTCTTTATTAACCTGGGGATATATTAGATGATCAAGGGGGTTAGGACCTTCCCAGTCTTGAGAAGAGGATTCAGAAGAGTAAAGGTTGGCAAAATAATCAGAAAACGTGTTGGCAATTACTGTAGGATCTGTCGAAATGTCTCCTGAAGGATATTTAATTATAGGGACTAGTCTAGAAGCACTGGCCACTCGAGCGTGATATGCAAGCAGTTTGCCCGCCTTGTCTCCCTGTTCAAAAAATTGCTGTTTCGTCTGCAGGAGTTGCCTCTCAATCTTACCCGTTGATAATAAATTATAGTCAGAATGAAGCTGGAGCTGTTTTTTATAAAGTACAGCAGAGGGATTGGCAGAATATTGAATGTCAAGTCTTTGGATATTGTCTGATATTTCTTTTAATTTTGCTTGCTCAGACTTCTTAAAGTAGGATACAAAAGACATAACTTGTCCCCGTATATAAGCCTTAAAGGTCTCCCACAGTGTGTTGTTACTGATGTCTGGCGTATCATTAACGTCGAAGAAAAACTGAATTTGTGAAGAAAGAAAATCAGAGAATTTGGGCTCGCATAGCAAATGGGAGTTGAATCTCCAAAATTTAGAGGGCTGGCTGCCGTGAGGAAAATAGACTTCTATGGAAGTAGGGGTGTGGTCAGATATTACTATGCCGTGGTAATCGCAGGAAATTATGTTGTGCAGAAGCCTATTGTCAAATAAAAAATAGTCAATTGGTGAATAAGTGTGATGGACGTGCGAGAAGAACGAGAACAACCTTCCGGTAGGGAATTTGGTCCTCCAGGGATCTGCTAGGCCCAGTTGTGCCACATGGAACTTTAATGAGTTAGCTGATTTTGACCAAGCAAGTCGTGGGGTGGAAGAGTTGTCAATTTCAGTGTTCAGAACCTGATTGAAATCACCACCAAGAATGATATTATGATCATTGAGATTAGGAATAGCAGCGAAAAAGGTTTTTATAAATTCCCTCGTCATCCCAAGTCGTAGCATATATCGAAGCCAGGATCACCGGAGTATTTTGTAGCTTGCCTGATACAATTACATATCGTCCGTTGGGATCAGAAATAACAGTGGAGGGGTCGAAAGCAATGTCCCTGTGTATAATAATAGCCACTCCTCTAGCCCTCTTGGAAAATCTAGAATGAACGAAGTGGCCCATCCAGGGCTTTTTAATACGTGAGATTTCAGAAGTACGAAGGTGGGTCTCTTGTAAAAAGAGAATGTCCCCTTTAAGCTGCTGTAAGTGTGAGATTACCTTATTGGCTTTAGTGGTATTGTTTAAGCCTTTGACGTTCCAAGAAATGAAACGGACCGCCCTACCACTCCTAAAGTGTAGCCAGTTGCCTGAGCTGGAAAAGAAAAAGGCGGGGGGGGGGGAGATACACACACACACACACACACACACACACACACACACACACACACACACACAATATCCCTCCTGGGAATCTTACACATTTGTATCTCCTAAGATACATTCCTAAGTAGCAGAAAATTATATCCCTTCACGAAAAAAGAAAACTGCCGTCCCCAGAATAGGCTTGTGAGTTTTAACACCTGGCTCCAGTCCACCTGCTGTGCCCATAATTGGATTTATCGACAATTTTGACTTGTTTTGGAACCGCTCCTCATATTTCAGGAACGATGGTGTCCACCCAAACAAGCTGGGCAACTCGTTTTTAGCAGCTAACATACAGCACGCTGTACAGTCCGCCACACGTGAATGACTGACTGTTTACACCACACACCCCCTTCGCAGACTCTTTTTCTCTCAGTACCACTTCTTTGTCTCAGGACATTGTCAGCAGTGACATCTCCCCCTACAGCCCGTCAGTAGCAATTACACAATCACCACTCTATCATCCCATACAGACCATTTTAACAATTAGGCCGTCCACCCTGAAGAAACGCTCTGGTGGATCACTTCCAAGGTATCTGCGTCCCCTGGCCTGGGCCCCTGCTGTACCTAGTAGTGGGTCCGCGCCTCTCAAGATGGCACTGATAAATGCTCGATCCATTACAAACAAATCTTTTATTCTGAATGATTTGTTTATTAATGTGCCTTGATTTCTTGTTCCTGACGGAGTCTTGGCAGAAAAACTTAGAATACGGCCCTCTAATTGAACTTTGTCCACCTGACTGTTTTATCAGTACTCCCAGGACCTCAGGCCATGGTGGAGCGTTCGGTGGTATATAAAGGCTGCTTTCAAAGTCGGTCGGTACCCAGTAGAGTTTTTTTTTTTTTTTTTTTTTTTTTTTTCCCTCATTTGAACTGCAGGTTACCAAAGTTGGTAGTTCTAATCCATTTTATTGTATTTTAATGTATCGACCGCCTGGTTCTAACGGTTCTTTTTTGTCTGAATTTTTTATTTTTTTTATCATCCATTATGTTGGATAAAGTTATTATGGTTGGAGATTTTAATATCCATGTTGATGACTTGTCTAGCACTTTAGCTGCTGATTTTCTTAATGTCACTGAGGCTTTTAATTTTATCCAGCATGTTTCTGGTCCCACACTCATTGGGGGTCACACTTTGGACCTTGTTTTTACTCTTGGTCTTAATATTGACTCTGTTTGCACTGAGGAACTGCACCATGATTGTATTTTGTTTAATTTGTCTTTTAATCCAGATGTATTGCCCAGTAAAAATGTAAGATGTTCTCTCATCTTAAATCACTCCTCAGCTGAGAAGTTTACTGCAGCTTTTGTCCAAAGCGCAGTGCTGTCCTCTCATGCTGACATAAATGATCTGGTCCATTCATTCAACACAAATTGCATATCAGTGTTGGATAAAGTGGCTCCATGTCAAATGCGTCGTGTTTTCCCCAACTCATCCCCATGGCTTAGTGACTCCATACGCTGTTTCAGGCGTACATGTCCAAGGGCGGAACTACAGTGGAAATCCTCCAAGCTTCTTGTTCACAAACTATATTACATGGACCTCTTAACTGAATACAACAACATTGTCAAGGAGGCGAGAACAACTTATTTTGCAAATCTTATTTCATCCAGTAAACAAAACCCTAAAGTCCTTTTTGAAACCATCAACAATATTGTCAATCCTACTCCCCTGAAGTGCCATTTTTTTTTTTCTTTTTCAAGTAAGGACTGCAGTGACTTTCTCAAGTTCTTTGTAAAGAAAATCAGTGATGTCAGAAATGGCATTATCCCTTCGACTACTCCATTTTCGGCTCACTCAATCCGGCCACCAATCCTGAACCATTTTGCTCCAATCTCGCTACAAGAACTCACTGATCTGGTTAGTAGTATGAAATCTTCCTTGAGCCCAGGAGATATTATACCAACTTCATTATTTAAAAATGTTCTTGGGTCTGTGAGTACTTGGGTTCTCGCTATACTCAACAGCTTGGTGTAATATTTGATAATAACATGTACTTGGATCAACATATTAGATCTCTGACCTGCACATGTTTCTTTCAATTAAGAAACATTGCCAAAATTAGAGGAGCTGTTTCACATTCTGAGCTTGAGATGATCATTCATGCTTTTATTTCATCTCGGCTTGATTACTGCAACTCTATTTTCACCGGTCTCAGCAAATCGTCCCAGGACCGTTTTACAACTAGTCCAGAACTCTGCTGCAAGGCTGCTAACCAGGTCTAGCAGGATGTCGCACATAACTCCAGTTTTATACTCATTACATTGGCTTCCGATTAACTTCAGGATCAAATTTAACGTTTTGGCTCTGACTTATAAAGCTTTGCATGGTCAGGCTCCGGCGTATATATCGGACCTGCTCCATTCATACATTACGAATAGGCCCCTCAGGTCTACTAACCAGGGATTACTGGTTGTCCCACGCACCCGTTTAAAAACTAGAGGTGACTGTTCCTTTGAAGCGGTGGCTCCAAACCTGTGGAATGCTCTGTGATAGACCCACTTGTTTAAATTTGCTTTTGATTCATGTATGTAAAATTTTGTCTTTTAATTATTTTTATTATTTTTTCTTTTTTGTTTTATAACTTACTATGTTTTGTGCAAATGTTTATCATATGAAGCACTTTGTGACTGTGAAAGGTGCCATATCAAATAAACTTATTATCAAATCCTTTTTATTAATTAAACCAAATTGCGTTTTAGTCTCAAAACCTTTGCCTAGTGCTGATCAAGTCATTAAAAATTTTCTTTCTTCCTAGGATAAACGCGCAACGCCTCCTGAGCCCAGACCTGTTCCTCGTCTGCTTGAGTCACTTCCCACTCCATCCCTCAATCTTCCGTCAAAACTGAACCCACAAACAGTGTGTCAGACACCCGTCGGCTCCAGAAACCTCTGTGCTAACAGGTATGATCTTGACTTGGGTGTCTGCTGGTCTGGAACGTAATCTGCCGGTCATTGCCGTTCAGTCTTGTGTATGTGACGTCACTGTTTTGGCCGATGCCCAGGATGCTAGATCACGCCAGTGGAGTGTGAGCAACTAGCCTGGAAAACTAGACCCAAATCTGAAAGATTAAGGGTCTGGCACTAAGTAATGAAAATGGCCCAACTCGAGGAGCAGCACCAAGCATGCATTTGAAATTCTCACTGCACGCAATTGGATAACACTACAACCAATCGCAACAATACACGGGGTGACGTATCCAGAGGTGGGTGGGTGTGGGGGGGTGTTATGCGCATATCTCTCGAACCTTGACAGGTGTCTTGCTATGGGCACGAGTAAGTGCAGTGCCAAGTTTGGCGTTGTTTGGATAAGAAATGCAAAAGATATCGTTAAATATATAGGTAAAAGAAGCACACGTTGGCTTTTTGCTGCTCTAGCCGCTGGCCACTCCCCCTCTCACACTGAGTGAGCAGGACCAGAGACAGAGAGAGAGCAGCGCAGCTTTGGCAGCTAAAATGTGAAATGCATCTCAGACCCACAAAAATGTGCAAAGTAGCACTACTCTGGACTGTCTTTGACTTTGAATAAACAAACGACAATTCCCGAATTTAAAGGGGTCATAGTTGAATAACGACAGTTTGGTGGGTAAATAGGACATACATAGAAGCTCAAAATCCCATTGACACCCCTTTACTATGAAAATCTCATATTTTGAAACTGCCGTTGAAAACGGGTGAATCTCAACAAAGCTGGAAGTTGACGTCAACCTCCCAAAAACCGGAACCTTTGTCAGCCCATGGGTGTATTAAGAGAACGGTCACGCCCCAACATTTACATAGGCTACACAACTGACCTGAGATCAGGTAGTCTTCTGAATCTAGCTAGGTCACGCAGATCTCTGCTATTCCATTACAAAATTCACTTCTGAAACTTTTTCATGCGAGAAATCAACTATGTAAAGCTCAAATATGGGCCGCTTTTCGAAAATGGATGGCTAATTGCAAATTTTGTCCAACTGTGTGTCGGAGTTCAGCGCCGGTGCTGCCTGTGTTGCTGCCTCGCCACCCGGCCTGCCTTCCTTCACAGACCCCGGCCTGCTATGAGGTACTTGGGGGTCCGTCACGACTGGCAGCCCACAGCACTCCATACCCGCGCAAAGTAACCGTCTCTTGGGCTAATGGACAACCAAATGCCCCTGCCCTGACAGAGCTCCAGGGCCTGCAACGCCCCTCTTCCTGCTAGCTAAATGCCCGGTGTATGTGAGTGAGAGCGCGGTCATCGAGCTTGTTACGCCAGCAATCTGTTACCACAGGTTCCAGTTAATCTTTTAATGTGTGTAATTATAATGTGTTGAGTTATTTAAAGCGCCCATATTATGCTCATTTTCAGGTTCATAACTGTATTTTAAGGTTGTACCAGAATAGGTGTACATGGTTTAATTTTCAAAAAACACCATATTGTTGTTGTACTGCACAGCTCTCTCTCACCGCTGCAGATCCTCTTTTCACCTGGTTTCTGTTTTAGCTACAGAGTGAGACCTCTTTTCATCTTCTTCTTCTGTACTATCTTTGATTGCACTCGCACATGCTCAGTAGTTCAGATGTAGATCATGTCAGCTAGCTAACTCTAGAGACAGTAAAAGAGAGCCTGTTTCTCCAACTTTGGTCAGTTACAAGGCAGGATTAGCTGGGAGACTTCTAAATGAGGGCGCACATGTAAGTAGTTCTTTTGTAGATTATGGTGAACTTGTGTGTGTTGTAGCAGTGCTTTGCTATTGAGAACGACGTAGCATGCTAGCGTTAGCATTAGCGTTAGCATGCTAAGGCTAACGGTTAGTATGCTAACGAGCTAACGGTTGTGGTTAGCCAGCTCATTTCGGACTGTGACGTCACAGTCCGAGGCCGATTTTGAACAGCTCACTAGGAGACTGAAGGCAGGACACATTCAGAAACTGTATCTCACTCAAAACAGCATGGATGGATTTCTTTCAAAGTTTGTATGTGTGTGGAAGCACCAGAGACACAAAAGAACACCCCAAATCCCAGAAAAAGGGATTTTTTCATAATATGGGCACTTTAAACAAACGATTGGGGAAATAAACGCCGCTTGTCCGCGAGTCTCATTGATAGAGCCTGCTGCTGGATGTAGCTCTATCAATGAGAGCTAGCTAGCCTCCTCTTAGAATTCCTCTGGAATTCACAAATATTCATTAACTTGAAATCGGACACCGTTGTTAGCTTTATAAGATATTTAGCTAGATGTTGTATACGTGGCGTGACGAAATTCAATCTGTAAATCTACTCGGAATTACGCCGAAAATGAAGCTAACTATCCGTGATTTGTAGCTACACAGGTAGCTAGGACTGAAGGGACAGTTGCAGCTAACGAAAGCCCTACTCTTCACAAATATTCATTAATTTGAAATCGGACACCGTTGTTAGCTTAATAAAACATTTAGTTAGATGTTGTATAAGTGGCGTGACGAAAGTTTAACTGTAAATATACTCGAATTACGACCCAAAATGAAGCTAACTATCCGTGATTTGTAGCTACATACAGCTAGGATTGAAGGGACAGTCGCAGCTAACGAAACCCTTACAGCTCACAAATATTCATTAACTTGAAATTGGACAGCGTTGTTAGCTTAATAAAACATTTAGTTAGATGTTGTATAAGTGGCATGACGAAATTTAAACTGTAAATATACTCGAATTACGACCAAAATGAAGCTAACTAGCCGCAATCTGTACACATAGGATTGGAGGGACAGTCGCAGCTAACGAAACCCTGACTGTTCACAAATATTCATTAACTTGAAATTGGACACCGTTGTTAGCTTTATAAGACCTTTAGGTATGTTGTATAGCTAAGTGGCGTGACATGTGTGTAACATGTGGTAAGAGATTGCTGGTGTAACAAGCTCGCTGACCGCGCTCTCACACACAAGCCATTTAGCTAGTAGGAAGAGAGGAGATGCAGGCCCTGGAGCTCTGTCAGGGCAGCGGTGTTTGGTAGTTAGTCCATTAGCCCAAACTGTGACTTTGCGCGGGTATGAGGTGCTGTGGGCTGCAGCAGCCGTGCCGGAGCTCAATCGAGCTCACAGCAGGCTGGGATCTGTGGAGGAAGGCAGGCCGGGCAACACAGGCAGCTGAACTCCGACACACAGTTTTACCAAATTTGCAATTATCCATCCATTTTCGTAAAACGGCCCATATTTGAGCTTTATATAGTTGATTTCTCGCATGAAAAAGTCTCAGAAGTGAACTTGGCATTGGAATTTGGTAAGGAAACATTAATATGAGATTCTGTCGCGTTTCTAATGTGTGTGTATTGGTGATTCGCTCAACCAATCAGCGCGCGTCTCTACATGTGTGTACGGGGCTAAGGCTCAACCAAGCAGCGCGCAGCACATCTAAATATTCATGACCATACCATATTTGGAAGAAAAGCTCTTGTTACAAATAGGGCCAAAACACAGGGATGCGTAAGGGCCAATAAAATATCAACCAGGCCATTTTCAGCCCAACCAATGTTACATACCCCATTAGGAGACCATAAGGAACAGTGTGAAATACCCTATATAATCATTCTATCACCCCTTTAAACGTACAATATGTAACTTTCTGCCACTAGGGGTCTCTCAACCAAAACAATGGACGGTAAAACTGGACTTTTGATGATGTTGGGAAGTTGCGTGGAATTATGGGAGTTTTAAGTGTTAAACACCTTCGCTGCCAGTTAGAATGCATCAGTTCACGGACGAGTTTACCCGTTCAAGTTTATTCACGTTACGTTTATTCATTCTAATAAAATAGCTGCAGTTTCCCCAACATAATTACGTTTTTCTTGATTAGATTTTTATTTGTAGCTGACCAGTTAGCTCGTGAGCCAGCAAGCTAACAGTAGCCAGCAGCTAAAACACAAAATATTTCACATATCAGTGTCACCTTTTGGATCGTTTCAACACCGGCGGGACGGGGTTTGTTGTAACGCTAGCTAGCTACTAAACGAGGCTGAGAGACGGGTGTGGGGATTGTCGGGGAATCTCCGCGACAGCGAGCCAGGACGTTCGATGCCGGTTGTGCAGCAGCAGAACATCTCCCAGCTGCCCGGAATTATCTCCCCTTCACTTTTCAGTAATCTTAACTTTTCGTTTTGGTGCTTAACTCACCTTTTGTCAGGTTAATTTAGCTAACCGTAAAGACAGCTTAACGCGAAGAGGGGAGAAATTCGGCAGGGAGGAGATTTAACATCAGCATTAGCATCAATGTTAGCTACTTGTCGATATTGAACTTTTAAAATAAATAAGGTATCTG
Organism: Perca fluviatilis; assembly: GCF_010015445.1. NCBI lineage: Eukaryota > Metazoa > Chordata > Actinopteri > Perciformes > Percidae > Perca > Perca fluviatilis. The sequence goes on along the minus strand of NC_053118.1, from coordinate 3,815,580 downwards.
TTGTATTACTGTGATAAAAAGTGGGATGTAATTAATCACAAAATGATGCTTTATGGCCAAAAAAAAAGCAGTATTATGGTTACAAGTATTTTTTTTCTGTGACATTGCATGATTTACAATTACTCCTGAACGTATCATCTTGGTGCCAGTGTTCTGACGGAAGTTAGAGTAACTGGAGGGTGAAAGGTTATATGACGCCACTGACGGGCGACTAAAGGAAACGTGCCGTGTCTGAAAATAAAATAACAGATTTCTCTGGGTTTGACATTTGGTGGAAACATTTGGGATTGTGTAAGAACACAACTCATAAAAATATATAACATAGGTATGGTCATTTTTAGACATTTTAAAGCAGAAATGTTACATATTGTACCTTTAAGGACTTAAGAATCCCACACATGCAAAGCACAACCAGACAAGTGCAGACAGAGCGTGATGTCCCTTATAGTCAAGCTATCTATCTTATAAAGCGAGACGTATCTGTATGTGTGTCCGTGTTTGGGGGGGGAAGGTAACCTGCATATCAGCGCCTCTGACTCTTTTCCTGCTATTGTATTAAATTGCTGTGACCTGGCAGAACATAACGTAGCCTAATCTTGGAGATTATTCCTTCAGAGCGCTGTGCAATGCGAGAAAATCTCAGAGCTGAACCAGGCAGAGCCTACATCAGACTTATACTGGGTCGGGTTAATTAATTCGCCAAAATACCCCCCGCAAATCAAATCCCCTACTTCACCGTTAACCATCAAGCCACTAAACCTGTATTGAAATGAACACCTCTGCTGAAATGTTAAATTAGTTAACGATCTGACAAGAGACCCCCCCTTCTCTCTCTCTCTCTCTCTCTCTCTCTCTCTCTCTCTCTCTCTCTCTCTCTCTCTCTCTCTTTCTCTCTCTCTCTCTCTCTCTCTCTCTCTCTCTCTCTCTCTCTCTCTCTCTCTCTTCCCCCCATTCTGCAGTGTTCTCTGTCAGGTAAATATAGAAGCACAATGTCTTCCTCCATAGGCTCTGATTTATGTTTTCCTCCGTGGGTGCTCACGGGCGCATGCCCTTTTTTAAAAAAAAAATAAAAAATGTATTCAAAATGTTTGCATTTCAGAACCTTAGGAAATGGACAGCGGCCGATACAAACACACTATTAACTCAATAATAAAGCCGTAAAGTTTCAACTCAGACAGCGCCACTTCTCACAAACACAGATAGGATTGGAGATGAGAAGTTTAACTGACCACCAACTACCGCTGACCTGACGGAGCACCACGACTGGCAACTCGCGGTACTCTGTATCCAGCGCACAGTCACCTATTCTGGGGTAACTAGACCACCAACTACCGCTGACCTAATGAGCACCACGACCGGCCGCTCGCGGTGCTCTGTATCCAGCGCACAGTAACCGATCAGCTTTGTGGGAACTTAAGAACTCTCTGCGCTGGTAGTGGATGTCGTTGATGCACTTACATCATTAGGTTTGCTTTTATAATAACAAATCTGTCCATTTAATTCTCACTCTGATTACCTAACGCACATGCAAGCACTGTGTGGGGGATGGAGGCGTTTTCATCCAAGAGATGCTGTGATTGGTGGATAGGATATGGAGCAGGGGACTGACAGCGACATAACCAATCACATTATGACAGACACTGCACTTGGCACCAATTGCAATGTTTAATTTTAAATGAATGTAGCCTACTGGCAGTCTGGCACACGTGGATGCTCAGTGGGTGCTCGGTATTTTCCGTGGGTGCTCGGTATATTCCGTGGGTGCTCGAACTCCAGAGCACCGACTGTATCGGCGCCTATGTCTTCCTCTGATGTAGACATAGCCTACACTAAGTCAATAGATAAGCTATACAGTGGAGTTGCATATTAATAATAATAATACATAAGTTTTATATAGCGCTTTACATGGAACTCAAAGACGCTTTACAAACGAAAGAAGAGAGAGAAAGAAAGAAAGAAAGAAAGAAAGAAAGAAAGAATGAATCAAACAAACAAGATGAGTGATTATTGTAAATTATGGGGCGATGGTGCTGTAAGAGGTCTGTGAGGTATGGAGGGGCCAAATTATAGGTGTAATAATAATAATAATAATAAATTGAATTTATATAGCGCTTTTCATGGACTCAAAGTCGCTTTACAGGGCAGGGTAGATTATAAAAACATAACAAAACAAAACGAGCAAACAAAACAAGTAGAACAAAACAAGATACAGATGAAAAAGGGAGGGGGGCAGGTGGACTAAGGTGTAGGTGATGAGTAGAACTTTGTAATGGATGCGCTGTTGTACAGGGAGCCAGTGAAGCTGTTGAAGGACAGGGGTGATGTGTTGTCTTGAACCGGTGTGGGTGAGGAGGCGAGCAGCAGAGTTTTGAACGTATTGCAATTTTTGTAAAACAGATGAAGGGAGACCATATAGGAGGCTGTTGCAGTAGTCAAGTCTTGATGTAATGAATGCATGGATGACAGTTTCAGCAGAAGATGTCGAGAGGGTGGGGCGAAGACGAGCAATGTTACGTAGGTGGAAAAAGGCAGTTTTGGTGATATGATGGATATGGGGCTTAAAAGTGAGTGTGGGGTCAAAAATAAAACCAAGATTTCGGATCTGGAGTGAGGTGTTGACTGTATGTCCAGCGATGGAGAGAGCGAAATCTTGGGAGGAGGCGAGTAGTGATTTTGGACCAATGATGATGATTTCAGATTTGTTGTAGTTGAGTTTAAGGAAGTTGGCAGTCATCCAGGTTTTTATTGCAGAGAGGCATTGTGATGGTTGATACTGTGGCAGGAGTGATGGATCTAGTGCTGAGGTATAGTTGTGTGTCGTCTGCGTAACTGTGGAATTTGAGTCCGCGATTTTGAATGATAAGTCCAAGGGGAAGCATATACAGGATAAACAGAAGGGGACCTAGCACTGAACCTTGAGGGACTCCGTGATTGACCGGTATGGTATGGGACGTACAGTTGTTGATGGATATGAATTGAGATCTGTTGGTGAGGTAGGAGGTGAACCAGGAGAGTGCTGAACCAGAGATGCCCAGATTTTTTAGACGCGTTGTAGAAGGATGGAGTGGTCAATGGTGTCGAAAGCGGCAGAGAGGTCAAGTAGGAGTAGAATAGAGAGGGAACCAGAGTCAGAAGCAAGCAGGAGGTCATTTGTTACTTTGAGTAGTGCCGTTTCAGTAGAGTGATGAGAGCGGAATCAAGACTGAAAGGTTTCGTAGAGCTGATTGGAAAGAAGGTGATGTTTTAGTTGAGAGGCAACAGAGCGTTCCAGGATTTTTGATAGGAAAGGTAGGTTAGAGATGGGCCGGAAATTGTTGGGGTTGTCAGGATCCAGGCCAGGTTTTTTAAGTATAGGCGTAATGGCGGCGACTTTGAAGGAGGAGGGAACTGTTCCAGATGTGAGAGAGGAGTTTATGATAACCATAATAAGTGGGCTTAGGCAGGGGAGGCAGTGCTTGACCAATGCAGATGGAATAGGGTCCAGTGGACAGGTTGTGAGGTGGATTTTGTTGAGATGATCTATGAGATCGGTTTCTGTGATGACTGATAGGGAGGGGAGAATGATATGAAAAGGGAGGGGAGAGTGATATGAAATGGAAGGGATAAGTCTGGTTGAGGGTCTGTACTAGGAGAGATATTCGCAGAGAGTTCTTGGTGAATGCTGTCAATTTTGTATTTAAAGAAATCGATGAAATTATTGCATTTGTCCATGGTGAATAAGCGGGTGATATTGTCAATGGGTTTCAGTAGTTTATTGACTGTGGCAAACAGTGTCCGGGGGTTGGAGGATCCAGAGTGAATGATACCAGAGTAATAAGCTGTGCGGGCTGATGTGAGCGCTGATCTATAGTGTTGGCTGTGATCCTTGTAGGCTTGTAGGTGTACAGTGAGTCCAGTTTTCTTATGTAAGCGTTCTAGTTGTCTGCGTTCTTTTTTAAGTTTGTGCAGTTTTGGGTTGAACCAGGGAGCAGAACGGGAGAATGTAACTGTTGCAGTTTTCACTGGTGCGAGAGTATTGAGGCTGGATGTGAGTGAGCGATTGTAGTGAACTACTAGATCGTCAGTAGTTGAGTTTTCAGGGATGCTGGGTATGGAAATTGTATTTGCTATATGAGAGGAAAGTGAAGTGAGACAGAGGGACTTTAGATTTCGGTAAGATATAGTGCGTATCTGTTTGGGATGGGTACAGGGGAGGTTGATGTGAAATGTTATGGCAAAATGATCAGATATAGCCAGGTCTGTGTGTGCGAGAGTGCCAATATTGAGTCCAGTAGAGCAGACCAGGTCCAAAGTGTGTCCACGGGTGTGGGTGGGGAAATTGACATGTTGTATGAAATGAAAACTGTGTATAATGTCCAAGAAATCCATGGTGGGTTTGGAGGTGGATAAGTCAATGTGGATATTGAAGTCACCTACGAGTAATATGGTTGAAGTTGTGCAGAGTTGAGTTATAAATTCTGAGAAATCTGACAGAAAGGAAGGATTGGGTTTTGGAGGGCGATAAATTGTTGAAATAGTCAGCGGAGTGGGGCCTAGAAGTTTAAATGACAGGTGTTCAAATGAGGTGACAGATGGGAGGGGGAGGGGGCGAAGCTTGAGATTTTGTCTATGGCTGGCAGCAATGCCACCGCCCCTGCCTTCCGGACGAGGTTGGTCCGTGTATGTAAATCCAGGGGTGTGGCTTGGTTGAGAGAGTAATATTCATTAGGTTTTTGCCAGGTTTCAGTTAAACGGATTATGTCCAATTCTGAGTCCAGAATGAATTGATTGAGAATGGTGCTTTTATTGTTAAGAGATCTAATGTTCAGTAGTCCAAACTTGAGAGACTCTTGTTTTGAAGGGGATGAAGCGGAAGCGGGTAATGACCGGAGGTTGAAATGATTCACGTGACGTTGGTTCCGATGACGTTGCACATTTCTGTTTTGATGCCGGGACGCGGAAGAGAAGTAATGAGGAGGTGTTGTGCCGAAGCTGTCATTCCCGTTGGATAGGTGTATTACATTTCGACGGGAGCCTCTGTGGATGTAACTGTGGCGTTGAAGTAATCCGAAGGTTTTTATTTCAGCGGTGAGCTCCGGTGTAGCCGATGGATAGCGGTTTAGCTGGAGTAGCTGTTTAGCTGAGTACCGGAAAGCCATGAAGTTGGAGTTTTGCAGCCAAGGAAGCAGGATGGAGAGCAGAAAAGGAACTAGGACCAGGTACTGCATTGTCCGGGAGGGAAGATTGAGTCGTCTTGGGCAGGAAAAGTTAGCGTAGCCGCCCGAAAGCGCGGGTGTTAACCTGTTCAATCCAGCGGCGTTGCCAACTATACAGCCCGTAATCCCCAAAACGCAGCCAAGCCAAACTAGGTCGGGTCCCTCGGTAGCGAAGATATGCAGGTGAATAAGTCCAGAGGTAGTTTGATTCAATAAGAAGTTATAATTTGATAATTTGAGCCAGAAACGCGCCAGCGTCCTCTCCACTCACTCGGGAGCAATGAGCAATATTAAGTGGTTCAGGGTCCTTCTGTAAGTCATTTTGGGGTACACTTTGGTTTTGATAAATTCTACAAGCAGCAACACCACAGGCCAAGCAATCAGCCCGTTTTCAACGGGCACTGCACTAGTAGTTCCTTAATTTGTAAATTTGCTTTAATGGGCTTGTCTCTTTATGTGCTTCTTTGTACCATCATACAATTTGTCCAGTCACATCTTTCTCTCCCCCAGCTTTATTACTCCTGTTGTTAAGAGAGGCCCTGAAGTGTCTTCCTCTGCAGTGGCAGCACACAGAGCTGGACCCGTTCAGCAGCCATGCACACCACTGAAGCAGACACCATGTTTCCAAACTCCACAGGTACTGTCCTCTCTTTGCTGTTATTTTGTATATTAAACCCGATTTTTAGACTCAAAAGGACGTATTATATTTGTCCACACATTTTTCCATGACCCCAAACATCTGTCATGGGCAACAATTGGCAAGCTTTTTTGGTGTGGTGGTTTTTACTGCAAACCTAGCTGTTAACTGATATAGAAGTGCCACCCAACCATATGAAGTAAATCAGTTTTTTTCCACTAACGGTTACTGATGTTTTTGTTACAGCTACAGCGATGCTCATACCCTCAATTAATGATTGAGCTGAGATGAAATGCATTATATATCAGGTAGGGCTGGGCGGTATCTCAATATTTTACATTATATTGATATATTTTTAAACAAGATATGAGATTGGTCAATACAGTTTATATCGATATAGTTTAATGTTCGTTACATGACCCATTTCTTCTGTAAAGCTGTACCTGTGTTGGCTTCACACACGCGCACTCACAGGCACATAAAAACTATTGCCGATTGGTTAGCCATAGTCTCCCCAGCTATTTCTATTTGGAGATGGGTCCCTTTTGCCGCCAGAGATTTCTAAAGCAGAGTCCGCTCTGACACTAGTTGGGTTTATCACTGCAGTACAAATCATTCTTACAGTGTGTTTTCCAGTGTGGAAAAGCCAAGTAAGGCCTAGTTTTATAGACTGGCTGAAGTTAATGACAGACACACCCTCATTTGAAGATCTTATTGCAAGACTGAATGATGGTAGGGGTAAATTCTACCAGGTCTGGGTCATTTCCTGCATTTTATTCAATTTGAACTAACTAGTGCCCTATAATTAATATTATTATCAAGCCTAATTCGATCGCACCCAACACCCCATCTTATTTTAATTAAATTTTTTTAATTTAAATTTTTTTTTTTCCTATTTTATTGATTATTTAGGTGCCCAGATTGCTGCGTCGTGTTTGTTTAGTGCTGGTACATGTGTGTTTTTCACA